>NC_143401.1:22556542-22861591 GCF_052110815.1 Crocodylus siamensis | reverse complement strand
ACCCTCAGTTCTTCCTGGCTTGTGCAGGAGGGCTGGACCCAATGATCTTGTGGGGTCCCTTCCAGCCCATACAGTCTATGAATATATTAATCCCTTTTCAAATCTTTACCTGTTTTTAGAATTCATAGCAATTCAGGGAATTTCCAGTTTGCTATTAGTGCAGAGCTGGCAAAAGCATTTTAGCATAACGCTCTGCTGGAGGAATCTGGATTCTCTATTTTGGTTCTGCACTCAGCCAGTAAACTGATAGTAACAAATTCCAGAGGAGGTGATTCAATTTCTACATGACACTGCAGGTGAGTTGCTGTCCTTATGTAGCATATGTAGCACTTGAGGGACCTGTGTTTGATCTGTTAAATTGTTGCCCTTTTACAGCAGTCAACTGCAGCAATGGCAATTTATCAGATGTGCTACACCTCTCATAACACATACACGCACCTTTCAGTCATGTTCTAATGAAAAGTAAATGCTCACAGCCATATTAGTTGTGTGGGTACAATGAAAGAGAACGGCTGGTCCACATGAAAAGAAGAGCCTTGTACATTTTGCACAAGCACAGGAGATGGGAGATGAAGTTCTGCTCCATATGCAGCTCTTTAGTGGATGTGAGACACTCCAGCATGGAGCCAGCTGGAGTCTTAGCCAAGAGGCAGTAGATGTGTGTGTGGGAGGTGTGGATTATGAGACTTACTTGAGAAATATATCTTTCCTTTCCATGTGACCCTCTCCCTCACCTATAGTAAATATAGATCCTTGGAGAACAATAAATGTCAATCCACAGCATTTTGTAAAACTTGTTGTCATCATTTTGAACATATATATTTTGATCATTCTGAAAACAGAAAATAAGTTAGGTTTCTCGAGAATTGTAGAGAAACAATTCTGAATTTTTATTCATCTTAAAATTTAATACAGAACAGAAACAAAATCCAGTAGGGGTTGGATTCTCACAGATATACAGGGAATGCCTAGAGTCTAGACTGTGTGGGGTTTTCACACTATCTACCATGCTCCATACACCTGTCCTAAACTTAGGAATGAGTTTGGAACGATTCCAGTCAAGTCATTCTCTCAGGCCATTTTCAGGACCTGTCTCCAGTATGTGTGAGAACAGTCATGGCTCAGGTAGTAGTTTCACTGCTTCATTTTCAAGTTTTGCATGAGCAAATAAGAAGGGGTAGGCTGAAGTGCAGGTGACCCTGGCAGTAGCAGGGACATGCTTTAGATCTATCCTAAGTGTGCAAGGCCCAAAATAATCTAATGGCACCCTGTCACCTAAGCCCACATTGATGTCTAGATTAATAGAAAATAGCTGTAGATTTTTTTTATGTTGCCCTGTTCTTAGTTGGGATGAGAGAAGTGGCTATTAAGAAATGATGGCTAAACAAAAAAACAAAACAGAACAAAAAAACCCCCAAGGTCTATGAATAAAGGAAGCAAAGTGAGAAATGCACCGTGAGAGTATTAGAAATTTTACTGCCTAGCAGAGCTCCACTGACTGCATTGCAGTTACTCCAGGGATGAATGGAGACTGGTATTCAACAGGAGCACTGAGTGGGCATTTATTCTGGGTGAAAATGGAAAACGGGGCAGGGAAAGTGGTGCTTTGATACTGAAGCAGCCATAAGGCCTAGTAATCCTTTTTGACTGCAATAAGACCACCCAAGCTAACATCTCTTGCTCTGAGGAAAAGACCCAGTCTGCAAAGCTGCTAGAGCTTTGGGCAACTTTCCCAAAGCAATTTTTGGTGCTAAGTATAAACAACAGTTGCACACACGTGTTCCCTCAGGAATTACCATTCCCAGTAGCTTTAAGAGGGAAGTCAGTATTATTCATAGTCAGGCTGACAGTGCCTTCATTACCATGGGTTTTCAGTCAGAGACTAGTGGGTCAATAGTAAAATATTCCAGGAAGCACCCTGTGCCTTGAAAACAGTATGCTCTCACCCCAAGTCAAGCAGAGGAAGGACACTAAATCAGGACCAAGAAATAAGCCTGAGCCAAAGGCTTGACTGATTCACTCCCTCCTTGCCTTCAACTTTCATGAAAGTCGGGGGATGAGTTGGGAGCCAAATCCACAGCTGGTCTGCACTGAGGAAAGCTAATTTACAAACAAAACAGTTAAGAGGTGTTGCATAATGGGATGTCAGTAACTCTTCTGCAGGCCTCTCTCTCCTGCAGGTGTTTTGCCAGACCACTCCGAGAGCTGCATAGTTAAGGAGCTGCACAGCACAAGATAGGGGTAGCATTAGCATGGCATCTGTCTGTAATGCTTTCCTATGATCCTATAGACAAACACTTGTCTGGGATGTTTTAATCAGGGTTGATCCTGCCTTTATCAGAAGCTGGACTAGATGACCTTGTGAGGTCCCTTCCAGCCCTATTTTCCTATAAATCCATGATCCTATAGTTGGACATTGGTATACTGGCTGCTCCCTTGTGAGCTTTGGGGCTTAAGAAAAAACTGATGCATGCTCTCCCTCTATGAATATGCGTGCATATGTGCAAGCACATGTGTGTACATTAGGGCTGTGTGAAGCTTTGGGTGGTGATTCAATTCGGAGGAGATTCAGTTCAATTCACTGGCCGAATCTCCAAATTGGAAACAAATCAGGGGACCAGTTAAAAGGTCTGAATCAATTCAAAGCTCTCCAAATCTTCAGGAAAGATTTGGAGAGCTTTGATGATTCAGGCAGTCTCCGGTGGCTGCAGCAGGGAGCTGCCGCCAGACTCTGAGCTCGTAAGTTCTAGGGGGGGTGGAGGCAGGGGGTGGGGGAGGAGAGAGGGGATCATGGGTGACCCCTTCCAGCCCCCATTCCCTGCCTGCTCCCTGAGCTCCCATGACCCCCGCTCGCTCCCCCAGCCACCCCATGGCTGCCCCACCTTCTCAGCTCCTGGCGTTTAAAAAAAGCCCTGGTGCTCACCAGGTGCTGCCAGGTGTGTGTGGGGGGTGATCCCTGCTGCCGCCCAACTGCCCCATGCTGTATGGGTTGTGCTGCACAAGCCCCCAGCCCCCCCCACTTCCCCAGCCCCCGCCCCCCCCAATGGCTGCTCCGCCCAGGCCAGCTCCAGCCATTTAAGAAAAAAAAATGGAGAAAAGCCCTAGGACTGCAGTGGCCTCAGGGCTTCGGGGGGTTCATGCAGAGCCCCCCATGTGGTGTGGGGGAATGGGCCTGGCTGATTCACAGATTTGGCAGCAGCCGAACCTCCAAATCAGATTCGGCTGAATCAATCTGGGACAGTGATTCGAATCACCGAATCAAACCACTGTCCCACGAATCGGCCAAATCCGAATCCAAAGTGAATGCTAGCCGCTTTGCACAGACTTAGTATACATGTGCATGTGCTGGGTTGCAGGAAGCCAACCTCTTCTTACAAATTGCCTAGCCCCAATGGAATTGCTTGTAGAAAATACATTGAAGGAGTTCTTGAAGTTTTCCAACTCTTCTCCTCTAAGTTTTCCCAAAAAATGTTCAATCCTGAGGCAGTAGTTTAGGTCTTTGACAGTAGCCTGACCTAGAAAGTCACACATGTAGCCATTCTCTTCCTGCTACTGCCAGCTGACTTAGCTAGAGTTGTGTAAAACACTCAAAAGGATCCAGTACTCCTCCTCTACCTTTCTGTGGGTGACCCTATGTGAGGGGATGGTATGGTAATTCCAATACTAGTAACAGTAACTGATACTGTTATTAGTCACACTCATAACTTCAGTCCCTAGGAAGTAACTGGGATTGGGGTTTTATGATGTTGTAGAAGTATGGGAAGTTTCAGACACATTGGACAGTTCCAGGCATTATGCTGTAATTCACAATGTAAGTCCCAGTGAGGTCTGTGGGCATGAAAGCTGTCAGAAAAGACTTCTTTTTTGTTGGTGTTGACAAAACAAAGTAATGGAGATGATGACTCAGAGTGCCCTGCCACTTGGTAGAGGTACTGCAGATGGTCTAGAATTGTGTGAGCTTGATGGCTAAGTCCCTGAGTCAGAGATGCAGCAAGCTCATTGAGTGCCCAGGGCAAGGTGGGGCCATGAGGTACACTGACCTCTGCAGATAGGGGTGGGGGGAGGTAGGGGTGAATATGGGTGAGGGGAAGGGAAGGCTTCCCTAGGCTCCCTGAGAGACAGTCCCAGTGCCCTGTTTGCTTCCTCCCCTCCCATACATATATATTGGACACAGGACTATGCTTACCCTGGCAAAAGTTTTCCAGCATGGTGGGAGCACCATTCCACTTGTTCCGTTCATCCTCAGGCCCCTAGATACATTGTTTGGCACTGCTGTTGCCCAGGTCCTATGCCAGAGTGAGGCAATGGAGACTTCTGCTGTGGCAAAGGCTCCTGGGAAATGAGTTTGGACCCCACTCTTAGCTGGACCCAGGGGTTGGTGTCCTGCTCACTCTGCTCTAGTTACACTGCTGCCCTGAGTATCCCTGAATTAGTTTCTCTAGCTACAAGTGATGCTAATGCTCACAATGCTCTCCTGCCTTTTCCCAAAATCATCATAAACTGTCCGATTCTATGAACCCCAGACTGACAGCTGGAGCTGCTTGTAAAGTACAGCACAGAACATGGTATGATATAGTCTGCTCTCTGACTCCACCACACTGATCCATAAACACAGTAGAACAGATCCTGACTTTTCCCCAAGTCTTCTATTCAAAGGCTGCATTGGAGGACCTCCTCAGAGCCATCCCAGAAACTTAAAAGAAAGAACATGGAATGGAAAAGGTCAGGGTCATGGGGGCAACAGATCACTTCTCATGAGCAGGCAGCACAGCATGTGAGACACTCAGTACTTCCTGGAAGCCTGGGGGTACAGGTTTGTCCTGTACAGATTAATTAGCTGTCTGCTGGAATTCAGAGGAAAGTGCTATAGATCAGAGCATGCTGGTTTTGATGATTGCAGCAGGCAGGCACTAACACAGTGCTTTTACAATAAAGCCCCCATGGAGGGTGTTCACAGAGTAATGCAAAGCCTGATTTAGATTTTGTAATTAAAAAGGTAATTAGTGTTTATCACTAGCTCTTTAAAGTACTTAGATGGCCTTCACCACCAAGTATCTGAGTCCAGTGCAACTTTTCCCAGGTGGTTAGTGTCCTGAACTGTCCTAAACTTATGTAGCTTTGACAAAAACAGAAAAAAAAATGATCAAATCTGGCTTTCAGAGACTGTTCACTGGGGAGTCACCAAACACCTCCTTCTGTCAATAATGTTATATTCTGTTCTGCAATAATGTCAGAGGAAGACCCTCTAATTAATCCATTAAGCTATTCAGTGCAATGAAAGGGGGAGGGTCCTTGTGATATCCCATTTGCACCCTGGAGTACAACACTGCCCCTACCCCTTATGTGGCCCTGTACCCTCACAAGCACATACCAGCCATGGGCATTTTTGATTTATTGGCTTTATTTTTTATGAGAATAGTCTTAATCACTGGTCTGAAAGACCTTTTTATTAGAAATTAGTATCACTATCTCCATTGTACATATAGGGAAAACTGAGGCATAGGGAGGAGAAATGACAACCCAAGGTCACCCAGGAAATCACTTGCAGAGGCAGAGGTAGAAACAGAACAGAACCAGTTTTCCAACATACCATGCAGGTACTCTAGCTACTGGACCACAAGTCCACTTTTAAAGATAACCCCCTACCCTCCCTAAATCTGTCTTTTTTCCTTGCCCTTTCTCTACCAGCATTTCCTCTTCTTCATGGCAATTGTCTACACACGTCTAGCAGGGTACTCATGTGCTCTCATGTGTACTATTCCCAGGAGGCACGTGCAAAATCTGGAGTGCTACAAGTGATCTAGATACCAGCTTCATGAGGGTGAGGCTTTAAGAAAGATGCCCCTGGGGATGGAGCAGTGAGACAGAGGCAGAGTGGTGGGTCTGGCCTTTTCTGAATTCATCTCTAAAAGCTAAGGTTACCGTACGTCCAGGTTTTCCCAGACATGACCTCTTTTTGGATACTACCATCTCTGTCCAGGAGGTTTTTTAAAATATCAACCAATGTCTGGGATTTTGCTCTACTCAGCATCAAAGTTTTTCCCAGCACTTCCCAGTTTGCCCTAGCAAGGAGCTGCTTGGGGCTAAGGGAAGTGGGTAGAGGGTGGTTGGAAGCAGGGGCATCATGTGTGTCTGTGCACACACAAGCATGTGGCCAGCATACAGCCAGGTAGGATGCTGGAAGCAGCCCCAGCAGCTGGATGCAGGTAAGTCTATGGGGACTGGGGGCTGGCGGGCCAGGGCTTGGGGACAGTCTGGGGGCTGTGTGTCTGACTATGTATGCGGCAGGGTTGTGTGGAGGGGATGGCTGTGTGAGGGGGCGCGGGTGACTGCTGGTGCTGGCGGAAAATGTCCAGATGTTGTGGCTGCAGCAGGGCAGAGATGATGTAGGGGTAGGTGCTTGCCCCTGCAGCAGGGGAAGGGGTGTGGGTCCCCTTTGGAAGCAATGGAGAGCTAAGTGGTTGGACTGGTGGCACTGGGGCTGGTGCCCTTGCTTGCAGGGGCAGAGTAACTGGGAGAAGCTACAGGGCTGAGGGCAGCAGGGGACTGTGGGTCAGGAGCGAGGGGCACCAGCAGGGCTAGGGCAGCTGTGCCTTGGGAGTGAGGAGTACTGAAATTAAAGAAGGGGTCCTACTCAGGCATGCAGATAACTTGAGCCCCATATGAAACAACACTAAAGTCTCTGTAGAATGTATAAAATTTTGGAATGGACAGCCAAGAAAGTAGGACTCCTAGTAAACAGCAAGCAGACCAAATATATGGAGGTGATTCACAAGAACAGAACTAGAAGAGCAAAACAAGAACTTTGTGTGGGAAAAAAAATAGCTTCCAGAGGGTCCAAAAATTCAAATACCTTTTGGATCACTGTTGACTGACAATGCAATGAGTATGGTCTTCTCAGAAGCAAATTTCTGAGCCTTGCTCTGGGCTCTTGCTGGAGGCCAGCAATAAAACAAACCAGTTGTAAATGGGCACTTGGTCTTGGAGTTTTCAGGTCCAAGATACTGTCCTGGAGAATTAAAATAAAGCTATACAACACCATTATTAGACCTGTGGTGATGTATGATAGTGAAACTTGGTGCATGATGCTGAAAGACTAGCCAAAACTGATTTGTTTTGAAAATAATATTCTCAGGAAGATAGTTGGACCAGTGAAAGTCCCAGAAAAGGGAAAATGGAGTCAAAGAGGTAACAAAGAACTACAAAATATAATGGAACCTCATTACAAGTGTGGTGCATGCACAGCAGTTAGCATGGATTGGCCATAGGATAAGGAGTGGAGGAATTGTGAAACATCCACATTTTCTATGAGCATAAACTTATAGGAAGTCTTCTCAAAGTAGGCTTCACTAGTGGTTGATGTTCAACATAAGAAGAGGCCAGAAGGCACTTAATGTAGGACAGGACTGGGAAGAGATAGATGAGAATTGAAGCTCGTCATAAAGGATCCCAAAGCATGACAAGTGCTATCTGGCCATTAGAAATATAACTTTCCTGGTATATTAACTAAGGGGATTGGCTCCCTTGTGCACTTAAGGTGCACATGCCACCCACTGGCTGCATAGTCAGGCAAAGAAATCCAAGGCCCACTTGATCCTAGGATGGTTAGGGCACACAAGAGAGCATTGTTATATCGTGTTACTGCTGTTGACCCTCCAGCCCAAATGACCAGGTGCCCATTTACAAGTGTATTGATTAAAACTGGCCTCCAGCAAGAGCCCAGAGCAAGGCTCTGAAATTATAGCAGGATGCTTTCTAGTTACTCTGTCACCCCAGCTGTCAGGTAATGGACCTATCTCTCTTTTCTGTTTTAAATGGTCTCTCAGAAGTGGCAGTGAAAATCTCCCTAGACTCACCCCTGCCCACACACTCCTGTTCTGAGGAGCATCTTCCCCAAGCAAAGAATAGGAAGCCTGTCCACAACACAGCACTTCTGTTTTCCCATGACAGTGAGAGGCCTTCATGCTTGTAGCAGCCTCTCTGCACTCCTAATTTTGTGACTTATCTGCTAATATTCTCCACTGTTTCAAAGGCCCTGCCAGTAGCTCTGCTGTTTCACACTTTATTTCCCTTAGAGATGCTGGAATAACACTCCTTTCCCTCCCCCAGGATTTGCTGTGGTATTATCAAGATGCTCTGTTTTTCTATGGAAACAATCATTGGATGAAGGGTATCTCTCTGGTCCAGGGGTGTGCAAAATACAGCCCACGGGCCACATCCAGCCCACCAAGCCATTCTATCTGGCCCACAGGGTCTCTAAAAAATTTAGAAAATATTTATCTTCTTGTGACTGCCTGTCAAAGATGACAGGAGCCAGGGGCAGTAGAACCCAGGGGGAGTCTCAGCAGCATGTAGCATCCCAGCCCCGCCCCACCCCTAGTTATTTCCCTGCCTTTCTGCCCTTGCACTGCTCCAGTACTACCTGGTTCCTGGCTACTTGCCCAGCTGCGATAGCATGGGGCCATACCAGTACCCTGGTGTGTGTATGTGTAAGGAGGGGCTTTGTGTGTCTGTGTATGTAGGGTGGGGCTGTGTGTGTAGGAAGTGCCTGTATGTGTATGTGTGTATGTAGGGAAGGACTGTGTATAGGGAGGGACTGTGTGTGCACGTGTTCATAGGGTGAGTCCCACATGCACACCTCACTAGATACAGACACACAAACCCCACCTTGCACTGCCATACATGCAGACACTCACACCCTCTCACTCCCCCCAACCACCCTCCCCCCCACACATCACCCCACAAAGCCCATACCCACCCACACCCCACATACCCACACCCACACCCACATCCCTCACACCTATCCACCCCCCGCAGGCACACACACACCCACACCCACACCCTCCCCCACGCCCCGCATACCCGCACATTCACAGCCCTTGACAAACCTATACCCCCCCCAATATACAAGCATAAGACTTCATTTTAAGCTATTATATACAATCACATCTGTGTACACTATACAAACACATGTAAACCAGGACAAAAATATTCTTTTAAAGCAAATGAATGAATGCTTTAGATGTTTGCTTTTTAGAATATAATTTGGTATTTTACTGGTTCTAAGGTGGCAAAACCCTTTGCTGAAAGGAATACTTCTGGGGGCAAAGGGAGGGACTTCTGGTGGCAAAGGTAAGGGGTTAGGGGACTAGGGGATGGGACTTCCAGTCACAAGATGGCAACCAGGGGGTGGGACACCTATCAAGAGGTAAGGCTACCCATGTGGCTCTCAACAGCTTGTTACGACAGGGTAAGTGGCCCTCCATTCAAAATAATTGCCTGCCCCTGCTCTTGTCTAATATAATCAAGACTGGGGGGTCATGACTGACCACAAGATAAATATGAGATACCAATGTGATGTTGCAGCCCGCAATGCAAGCAAAACTCTGGCTTGATTCCATAGATGCTTCCCTAGCAAATTCCAGGATGTCATCCTCCTGCTGTACTCAGCTTTGGTGAGGCTGCAGCTGGAGTACTGTATCCAATTCTGGGCTCCACAATGTAAAAAGGATGTGGAGAAGATTGTCCAGAGGAGAGCCACACACATGATTAGAGGGTGGGAAAACAGGCCTTATGATGAGAGGCTGAGAGCCATGGGACTCTTCAGCCTGGAAAATTACAGGATCAGGGGAGGCCTGGTGGTTGCCTATAAGTATATAAGAGGTGTACATCAGTATCTGGGGGAATGCCTGTTCACCACAGTGCCCCATGGGATGACACAGTTAAATGGTCACAAACTTCTCCAAGACCATTTCAGGCTGGATATAAGGAAGAACTTTACAGTTCGAGTCCCCAAGGCCTGGAACAGACTTCTGCCAGAGGTAGTGCCAGCACCTACGCTGGGCTCCTTTAAGAGTCAATTGGACATTTATCTTGCTGGGATCCTGTGACCCCAGCTGACTTCCTGCCCCTGGGGCAGGGGGCTGGACTCAATCTTCTGAGGTCCCTTCCAGCCCTAATGTCTATGAAATCTATGAAGACTGACACAAACCATCCATATATTGACACAGCAGCAGGAGATGGAATTGGGCTGGACTTGGTGCTCCCTGCTTGGAAAGTACTTTAAATAATGTATATGTTTCTGTGATTGGGGGCGGGGAATTTAGGGCCAGGTCACATGTGGGAAGCATGTGTAAGGGGGGTAGGTGCTTTTTGCAGCCCTTCTGTTTCCCATTATTTATAGATCACAGCACAATTTAGAACAGCACTTAGAGTACTCTAAGTTGGACTGATTTTGAATGGCTCTTTAGGAGCCATTATGCTGGCAGGGAGCACTGAAGTGCAGTGACACCTAGTTAGGCTGCCTTCTGCCCAGATGTACTTTCTAGATATGACTGGAGAGGGAGGGCAAGAGTGCATAGCTATGTTACTCTGTTTGATTACTTTGACCCCTGGAGAGTCCCCAACTGACCATTAGCACAGCTCTATGTGCCTTTTACAACACCAGAGTGGTTCAAAGAGCATTCAGAAAGGCCAAGAATCTACCCTGAATGATTTTTAATACTTCCTCAGTGCCTAGTTATTCAGGGGTATGTAACTGAACAATCTTCCTTAACCCAGCAAATTCCTTGTTTCTGGCTGCTGTCCACAGAGAAAATAGAGCAAGGCCAGAGCTGCTGGTGTCAAAGTAGGGTAATGGGGTGAGCAGCAGCAGAAAGGCTCTCTGAGAGGATTTCAGGGCACAAGAATCTGATAACTGAAAACCGCTCTTCCTGGCAGGAAGCTTCTCCAAAAGCAATGCAAACATCTTGGCTCTCGGCTTGTTGCTGCTGAAGGGAAAATACTTGATATGGAGGCAGAGGTAGGTGATGGAGATTCTGACTGAAAATAGGCAAGGAAGCAAAACCATTAAGATTATATGTCTAGTGTAACATGCTTGCTTTCTTCATTGGGAGAGTTGTCAAGCATAGTTTTGAGATGTGAGCTGTCCTTTAACTGAGATGAAACACGAGTTGGAAAAATAGGCTTTTATTTTATGTCACAAATGAAATCAAAAATAAATGAAGGGGAAAAGGGGAACTCCATTGGGTCACGGGGTTCGAGTTAGGGCTCCTTGCTTTCAAGATCGCGGACAACCTTGGTGCGGCTGGCCGAGACCCTAGTCCCAGACCTGGTCAATGGCTCATAGACTATTTAACAATTAGGTACAAACAGTTAACAATGGGGAATTGTGTCTGTTGGGTCAAACTAAACTCCCTTGCATTCAAAACTATTTTGTGAGTAGTCTTGGGGTGGCTGAGTTTAGTTCTAGTCTCAGGCCTGGTCAATGGCTCATGGTTAGGTATTTTTAGATTATAGATAAGGTTGTGAGCCAAATTATAACAAAACACAAAATCATAGCTACAATAAAAATGAAGGCAAATATATCTAACTCGATTAATTCAAAACACATGTTAAATCTCGTTTGACAAAAAAGAGGAAGGAGAGAGAAGGAAAAAAGGGAAGTTAATTAAATGATACTTACTGCCCAAAGCAAGCCTGCGGTCAAGAAAAGCAGAAGCATTGCTAATATGTTGACTCGGTTCGGTAACACGCGAGGATCCTGTGAAAAATCGCCACTCCGAGGAGGGGGAGAGTGGAGCGCTGGGGCGATCAGTCCCTTCTCCTAGTGACCTGGATTTTGGTGATGTCAGTCTGGTCTCAAGAACTCTCCCCATCTTTTGTGTGAGGAGGCTTTTGTACGTACAGGTGGCCAATTGTTTTGTGCTGTGCCGTTTCTTCCCTTTTTTGGCAGAATGAGGAAGTTCTCTGTGTGGGTTTTGTTTGTGCCTGATAAGGTGTATTTTTGGACAATGCTTGCGATGGCATATGGGTCACGCCGGCTCCCTGTCGTGACCTGTAAACACCCAGAAGCCTTTTAGGCTTAGCTGTGCATTGCCGAGACAGCCTGGCCATTCATCCAGGTTTCAGGATGTGACAAGAGTGTTGTGATCTTCACCAATACTTCTTCATTTAATCACCACATTCAACTAAACTGGCTTAAATGCAGACTAACTAGATTTAAAAATGTCTACATTAGGCATGTGCTTCAGTGTATATAGAATGGTTTGCTAACATAAGCAAGCTATAAGGTAGTCCAGTGATGCCTGGAAATTGAATTTACGCTAGTTTCCACATTCCTTCTGATTTGGGGCATATCCTTCTATTTGGAATTAGTAATATTTCAGAACTGAAACCTGCATTACTTTCTGCCACCACAGAGAAAACTGGATGTGACAGTACAGAATTCTAGAGCAGTGTTTCTCAACCAATGGGATGTATCTTACTGGTGGGACATGAAGGTTGTGTGGGTGGGACTTCAACTCATTGCCTGATTGAAAACTCAAAGTTGTTTGCACTTCAAATAGATGAATCAACAGATATCTTGAACAGTGCAATTTTGACAGGATTTGTTTGATATGTCAATGAAGAGAAAGTGCTTGAGTATATTTTTATGGTTCAGAATATGCCCACACGAAGAACAGGTTCAGAGATATTCTGCATCATTGATGAGTATTTTTCAAAGAACAGCCTGGATCGGAAATGCGTTATTGGTCTTTGTACTGATGGTGCTGCTGCAATGACAGGTGTGCACTCCAGGGTCACTGCAAGAATTCACAAAGTGAATTTGCAAATGCTCGTGTGCAAGTTACACACTATATGATCCATTGTGAAATGCTTGCAAGCAAAAAAATGGTCCCTGAACTGTGTGATGTGTTGTCTGATTGCATAAAAGTAGTAAATCTTATTAAGGCTAATGCACTGAACAGCTGAATATTCAAAGTACTTTGCTGCAAACCATTTGCTGCATACCGAAGTGAGATGGTTGTCACATGGCAAGGTGCTGTTCTGAGTCTTCAAGCTAAAAGAGGAAATTAAGTGGTTCTTCCTTCAAAAGAAATCTAAGCTAGCAGAGTTGTTTGACAACATGGATTGGATTTCAAAACTGGCATACATGGCATACATATTTTGACTCCTAAATGAACTGAATTTGCAAATGCAAGATCTATTGACTTCATCCTTCCACCTTGCAACCAAGATAGAAGCTTTCAAAAATAAATTGGTTGTTTGGGAAAAAAAGGGTTCATGAGGGAATATTTGATATGTTTCATTGCTTTTCAGTCTGCAACAGGGCACTAGGGTGCCTGCTCCTTTAAGGGCAGAATCTGCCTAGAGAGAGGGCCCTAGGAGCCAGGCAGAAGGCTCACACAGGCACAGATTATTGTGGCAGCAGGCTAACGAGGGAATTAGCCTGCATCTGCACCTGGTCAGATGACTGGAAGAAGGCAGGGCCCTGGGCACCTGTAAACCCCAGGGCTGAAGACAGGAGGACTTAGTTCTCTGGCAACAACCAGGGGAAGGAGTCTGCAGAGAAGAATTTCCCAGAGATGCTGTGGCTGCCTGATATGCTGCTTATAGGACTACAGGGGCTCCAGGAGCTCACCAGGTACCCAGGGCTACAAGGTGCTTAATGCCTGGGAGAAGTTTGTCTCTTGTAAAGAGACAGAGTGCACTCTGCACTGTTTGTATTAGGTTATAGCCCAGGTGCTCATATTTTGGTTGTTGTTTGTAAACCAGTGGGCCGGTTTGAGGCTACTGCGGAGGAGGAGACCTCATTGGGGCAGACTACAGTGTGGATACCCCAGCGCCAGCGGGCATGGCACCATTGAGGGTGCAGAGACAGGGCCACGGAGAGCCCAGCATCAGTTAGGGTGAAGAGATAGGGCTGCAGAGAGCCCAGTGCCAGTGAGGGTGCACAGACAGGGACCAAGGGCCCAGTGATGAAGGGAGGCTGAGCTATATCAAAGCCTCAGAGGGACAATGTTTGAATGTCATCTGCATGGCATGGGGTGTGATAAAGGGAGGGTTTTGGAGTCATCTAGCCCATAAGGCTTGGGGTGTCCCGTGAAGCACTTACTTAGAGAGGGACCCAGCAAGGGGTCTAAGAACCCACATGGCTTAGTGGGGTCCACCAGGACCATGACCTCATAGCACCCTGAAGGCAGCCTTCCTGTTTAACATCTATTATGTTAACCATCAAGATGTGGCAGGAGAGAATAAAAGGCAGCCATAGAGTGAAGCTAGCAAGGTCACAGGGCCCTAAAGGCATCATGGCCATCCCTAGGGACCCCACTCCATTACACAGACATAGCAGAGAACACTGAATGTGACATCCATAATATTACTAAGCTTGTTTCAGAACATCTGGATAAGCTTGAGGCCAAATTTAATGAATATTTTCCATCTGAAGATGATCCTCAGATTAGATTTTTGTGGGTAATAGATATGTTCATTCACTCTGTCAGTGAAACAAATAACCTGTCACTTTCAGTCTCAGAGGAGGATAGTCTCATTGAATTAGCAAGCAATCTGACATTGAAAGAATTATTCAAGAGTCTGCCTTTGGATACTTTCTGGCTTAAGGCAAAGACAGAATATGAACAATTTAGAAAAAAAGCTAGTAAGAAACTACTACCCTTTTCTTTCACAAATCTTTGTGAGCAAACCTTTTCTGCTATGGCAACTATAAAAATGAAGGAAAGAAACCATCTTCAACTCAAAGCAGCTCTCCAAGTCTCTATTTCAAACTTTACCCCAAGAATTAACATGCTTGCCAATGAAATGCAACCACAGGTTTCTCACTAATGACTAAATTATTATCTCATTTCTGTTAATAGAATTATTTTTGTTTTTTTTTAAATTATAGCAATAAACTTATTCTCAACAAAATTATTGCAATTTTAAATTTAAAGTTTTTAATGTCCTTAAAAATTTCCATTAATGATTAATATAATACTAAAATGTATGTAAACATAAAAATACATGTCTTGAAAAAGTGGGGTTTTGTTTTCATCATGGTGGGACCAGGGTTTTATGACAAAATGGTTGGTGGGATGTAAGGTGCAAAAGGTTTAGAAAGGCTGTTCTAGAGCACCCATGTACATGTAGTGTACCTTGGTTGCCCTTGACCAAGCAATATGTTTGAACAGACAGGAGTGCATTTGCCCTGCTGAGTTATTTTAGTTTGTTGTTCAATTAGGCTTCCCATAGTATCACTCAGAATGAATGTTTATAGAAAGCAATGAGAATGTTTGCTTTTTTCTCCTCTCATCTTCCCTTATGAGATGGATGTTCTAATGTTTCAAGGACACAGTGGGGTTTCATTTGTATAATCTATTAGCACCCTGTTCCCTTGAGTCCCAGCACTTTGTGCTGTGAACTACTTATATCTCATAAGCTGCTGCTTCTTCTTTCATATGGCTGGCTGATACAGACACAGAACAACTATAATTTTACATTTATGTGGTTGAGCCAGATAACTGCATCAAGAGAAGCAGGGTGTGCTGGTGTGATACCTCCTTCATATTTGTGGATTGGGCGTTGAGTCATTATGTGTTCCAGGGTCTGTTCTGGGAGAGCACAGTCACACACTGGAGAGTTTTTAATTTTTCATTTGTGCATCAAGTATCCATATCTCCCATGGTGTGTATGGATACAATTTAGAGTTGCCCATGAGCATCATGAGAGATCAAAGCCAGGGACCTTCTGTATTGGCTCTAGTACCAGATGTTTATTTGGGAGTTCCTGTGAACTCCATGCCATTTTCCAAGTTTCATCAGGGTTGAAGTCACATTTTTGAAGGTTAAGCAAACAGATTCAGAATGGCTTGTGTGACTTTAGGCAGTGGTGGGGTGCGCTGGTGAAATCCTGGTGGATGGGGAGATTGTTTTCCTTAATTCACTGGACTTCCCATAGTTGCTGCCTTGTAGGCCTGTGCAAGTTAGCAGTGATCCAATCCGGCTTTGGATCCCGCCGCTTTGGATGGCCGTGATCTGATCTGGAGCTCCAGATCAGTTTGCCGCTTAGATCTGGCCGAAGCAGCTCTGAAGCTTTGGAGCCACTTCGGAGATCCAGCTATAGTCTATAATGGGGGATAGATTAAATATCTGTAACTTTGTTGTTTTACCTCCGATTTGGGTGTGACTTCCAGGGTGAAAGCATGAAGCTGAAAGCATGAAGCCTGTCAAGCTTCAAGACGATAGGTGTAGGGGTTTGGGGGGAACTGCACCCCAAATTCTTGAAAGCAAAACTCCTATCACATCTATTTGTTATACCACAGGGGGCTGAAAACTGTATGGTTGATGGCAGGCTTTGTGGCCTCACCAGGCGCTAAGTTTCAAGAAGATTGGTGCAGGGTTTTGGGGGGAACCGCACCCCAAGCTGCTGACAAGCAAAACTCATAACACAAATGACCCTGTGTGTGTGAAGGTGCAGTGGGCTGAAAGCCGTAGGGGTGGTGGCCCCTGCTCAGGCCACAAAGCCTGCCAAGTTTCAAGAAGATCGGTGCAGGGGTTTGGGGGGAACTTCACCCCAAGCTGCTGACAGGCAAAACTTGTGATGTGGGTGGGTGACATTGTGTGTGTGTTAAGGTGCACCCTTCCTGGCACTGGGGCCTCTGCACAACACGGCAGTGTGCCCCAGTGAGGCTTCCTCCTCCCTTACAGCCTCATGCCCGGTCCTCTGCTTTATGTGACAACAGGTAAAATAACTTAGCTGGGTCAACACCAGTAGCATCAGCAGCAGCTTCAAAGTACCCACACAGAACTACAACAGAACATTTCTTTTTATAAATGAATTGACAACAAAAAGTAAAAATGTTGTGTTGTGTTGGACATATGATGTTATTCATGTTGTATGATGGCTTATCTTGTGTTTTTATGTGTATATGTGTATTATGAAAAAACAAAGGAGTACTTAAAAAATGAATATTTGGAAGCTTTAGGGTTGAAAACCCCTTTGTCAGGCTGAGGAAGTACCTGCAGTTGATCCTGGATAGAATGAACAGTAAAGAAGGCAGAGGCTGGCCTGGCTTGCAATGCAGGCAAGAAAGCCAGTCGGTGAAAATGGAAATGGAGGTGCTGGGGGGTGGGGGAGGAGACAGGTAGGGGTGGGGGGTAAGGAGGAAAGGGGGATGTAGCAGCACAGGTAAAAGTGCAGAGGTGCCTGGAGTGTCAGATGTTCGGCAGGTTGCAGTGTGCCACTGCATTTTGCCACTGTGTATATTAAGTCCATGAGTTTCTGTACCTACTACCTAGGAGGCTGATGAAACGCAGTTCATAGGACCAGCCTCACAACTGCACTGCAACCAGCAAGTGTCAGGCCTGTCAAAGACGTGAGCGGTCTGGGCATTCCCCATCCAGGACTTTGTGCATGGGTGCGTTAGCTGGAGGCTATGGCACCTCCTATCCACTTTTCACCAGGGGATCGTTGGTCCTGGCATTTACAGGGCTGCTGCACCACCAGCAGTCCCACTAGGTCTCTACCTGGCAGGGTGCAGTTTTAGTGATCATGGCCAGGACCTGGGGCCTCCTCCTTCCCCATAGCCCCAGTCCCATACCTCCAAGTTCATCCTGGCAGGGGAATGAGCTCAGCAGGGACATGTTCTTCCCCTGCTGGCTGGTCATACAGTTAGTGCCCCCTCCAGCTGAGAGCAGGGCATTATTCAGCTTTTCAAAAACTCAAAAAAGTTAATTGGTGCCAACAGAGTGTGGAAGTGGAGCTTGACGAAGCCCATCAGTGGGAGGTTTACCTTTAGGAACACCAACTGCTCCACCAAACCAGGATCCAAGCAGGTGCAGTGAGGTGTTACAACATCCCCACCAATGCTGAACACCCTCTAGCTTGGAACCCTGGTCAGTGGACAGGACAGGTGTTGATGGGCAACCATGGCTAAATCCTGCTATATTTGGCTGTGGCTTACCCAGTAGGCCAAGGGGTTGAAGTCCAGTGGTTGCACATCCTGAGCAAGATAGGTAGCCACCGAAGCCTTGGCGCTACCTGCCCAAGGCTGGGGTCTGGTGTGTTTGGACACCAGCATTGAAGCCATGCCCATGGCCCACATTAGCAGTGGCTGGTGTGGAGGAGACTGGCTGGTGATGGTGCCAGTGCTGGTGCTGGGAGTGCTGGCACGGGAAAGTGGATCCCCCTCTTTCACACCCCCTCACCTCTGCATTTCGGCCTCCATGACTTTGTTCACTAGCACCTGTATCCAGTGATCAAGGTTGTGGGGCTGCCAGTGCACATGATCCCCTTCACCCTTGGGTCACACATGCCCGCCATCATGTGGACCATGTAGCCAGTTGAGTACTGGACCACAACAGACCCAGCCACCTCCTGATGCTCTCCTTCAGTGGCCCCACCAGTGCCTGCACGTCTGGTGACAGCGGCCTGCTCCGTACAGGAACATTGATCCCCTGGAACTTCTCCATTTGGTTCTCCAGTTCCCTCAGGAGGGGGATCACCTGGCTGAGGAGGGCTTTGCCACTGCTAAGGGTCTCGGTGGCCTCAAAGAAGGGCTTGAGGACCAGCAAGATCTGGGAGATGGTTCCCCATTCAGCTCTGTTCAGGGGGGCGCTGATCCCAATTTCCCCAAGCAAGGGCATCTCATGGATGGCCTTCTGTTGCTCCACCAGCCTCTCAAGCATCAGGTATGTGGAGTTCCACTGAGTCTCCAGATCCTGTATGATTCTGTGCTCTGGGATCCTCAGCTCTGCCTGTTTCTTCCACAGCATCTTGCCCCCCTTGTTACTGTGGTGGAAGTAGCTCACCACCTTCCTGCATTTTGAAATCAGCTGACTTGTAGAAGTACTGGTGGTGGCTCCATCACTGGCAGCCCTGTCCCCCTCCAAGGCATTCCTCACTATTAAGTGCAGCCTGTGTGCCACACAGTGGATGCCAAAAAATTGGCATCATGGACACCTTTCACCATATTAGCCCCATTGTCGGTGACCATGAACCCATGGGTGAGCTCAGCTTGCCCAATAAGCCACTTCTGCACCACATGGTTCATGGCCCCCATGATCTCCCTTGCCTTGTGGGACTCATCCAGCACCTTGGCTTGCAGTAGAGCCCACTGATAGCTTGACTGATTGCATCAGTTCCCTGTGAGGGAGAGGTGGTGTGATCACCACCCCAGCTGCTCCAGATGTTGGAGATGAAGTACAAGGCTACCTGCGGCCCCACCTTGGGCAGCTCCTCCCTTAAGTACTCCCTGCATGCCTCATACAGGGAAGGCACCACTGCCCTGCTAAAGGTGGTGTGTATGGGCACTTTGTAAAATGGGGCCAGAGTTCTACGAACTGCCTGAACCCTCGCTGGTCAACTAGGGAGAAGGGCTGGCTATCCAGAGCAAGCATCTCCCCAGTGCTCTGGGTGATCTCGCTTGCCTTGGGAATGTGCCCTCCTTTCTGTCCACCTTTCTCTCACTGGTCCAGTGTGGCCTGCCTCTGCTTTGGGGGGAAGGGGGCTTTGGAGCAAGTGGGGGACTTCCCTTTTGGCACACTCTCACTGCTGCCAGGCTGATCAGAAAAAGGACAAGGGGGTGGTGCCTCCTCAGATGCAGCAGCATGGCTGTGGTTAGAGAAGTGTTTCATGTCCTTGCCATGGCTCATGTGCCTTTGGCAGTGCTGGCAGATGGCAAACCTGGCATCATCTGCTACCTCAAAATGATCCCACACTACACTACTCCCTCGCTTCTGTGTTGAGAGTGAGGATCCTGCCTTTTTCTCCTTTTCAGCAGGCTGAGACTGCACAGCAGGAGGAGCTGCCTCAGCTGAGCCACTTGCCTCCACAACCTCAGCCTCCTCTGAGGTGCTGCTTTCCAGAGGAGACCTGGGTCTAAGGGAAACTTGAGGGGTGTGGAGCACTAACTCAGATTCCCCCTCAGCCCCAGAATTGCTTGAGCCAGCGCACTCAGCATCCATGGTTCCAGCTCCAGCTCCTCCTCTGGCAGTGGGAGGCTCACACTGAGAGCTGAAATTGAGGTGGATGAGGCAGTGATTCCACTGTTTGTGCCCACATCTGGACTGAGCGGAGGTGGTGCAGGTACAGGGACATCAGGTGCAGACTCTACTACCACCTCTTGGCTTCCACTGGCAGCACTGATGCCATGGCTGCTTAGGAATAGAATATGTCTGTGTTTGGGGGGAATGGGGAGGTTGCAGCAATAGCTTTCCCCCTACCCCCTCTCCTTCCCCTGCCAGAAGACCTGGCACTTGCCTTTCCAGCACGCTTCATATTGATCTCTCCTGTGCTGCAAAAGATCTGTGTGTGTGTGTGTGAATCCTTTTGTATTGTGTGTTTTATTCCCTCTGTTGTGTATGCGCACTGGCCTCTTCTTTGACTGTTTGCTTCAGTGTTAAGGGTTATGTAAAAATTGTGTGCTGTCTGTCTTCTTCTGCTATGAATATATGATTTTTTTTCTATATTGTCTGTATATCTGTGTGTGTGTGTGTGTGTGTGTGTGTGCACGCGCGCATGCAGGTAAGTAATCTGTGCCTACCTGCACAGTGATAGATCATACTGGCAGGGAAAACACACCTTTCTTTTTGCAAAGTTTCCACACAAAAAAGAGCAAATATAAATTCAAAGAAATAAATTGAATAATAATACTAATAATAATTGAATAGAATAGCTAAACTATGCTAAGTTAAGCTAAACCCTATCCACTCCTTTGTAACAAGAAAAAGGAGCAGGCAAGTTCAACTAGTACTGAACCAGGAAGCCACAATGCATCAGTCTGAGCATTCCTCTGTCTCACAGTTGATGACAGGGAACGAGCTGCAAAAATGCACAGAATGCCTCCAAATGGAGGCTTTTATCAAGTTTCTAGTCCCACCCCACAGACACTGCAACTGGAAAGGCAGACAGTGAGAAATCCTTCTCACTGGCCACCTACAAATGTCAGTCTTCTCCCCCTCCCTCCTTCCCACTCTCCCTCCCTCCCCTGCTTCCCCTCCCTTTTTAATTGTTAATCAAGCTATCCAAAGCAGATCCAAAGCACTTCAGATGTTCTAACCCACTTCGGATGGCTTGCCTGAGCCCGTGGATTCAGTGCGGGATCTAAAGACTCTCAGAGCCCTCACTGCCTTGTGACAAATGGGTGGAGTGATGTGTAACAGTATGGGTAGCCAAGGTGTTGGGGCCAACTTGAGGGTTCCAGTGATGCGCCACATTGCAGAGTTCAGCTGGATGTCAACAAGTAGAGTGTGGCTGCTTCTGGTCCATACTGGTGCACAGTACTCAGCTACAGAGTATGCAAAGGCCAGTGCTGATGTTCATAATACTGATGATGATACTCCCCAGCTTGTGATTGCCTATTTCTGGACCAAATTGATGTTTATTTTTGTCTTGGCAGCTACTTTCTTCATGTGCCTGTGTAAGGTTAACATGCAGTGCAGCCCCGTTATAAGATAAGATGCAGTGGTATTGTGCCGCACAGTGTTGCTGCAGAAAGTTACCTTTAGGGTATGCTTAGCATTCCTGTTATCAAGATGGAATTCTGTGACTGCTGTTTTGTGGAGATTTGGCTTGAGTCTCCATTTCCAAAAGTATTCCTCCATGATATTCAGTTCCTCATTCAAGGTGGACTTGATGTCATTGACGGTGGCTGCTTGCACTGCCAAAGCAAGGTCATCTACATATACAAATGGTCTGTGGTCTGGGCTGAATCCAAGGGAAGTGGGAAGCTCCCCCTATCATTCTGGAGGGCCATGCTGACCCTCATGCCGAAGAAGGGGGATCCCCACAACCTGAGCAACTGGCATCACTGTTTTTCCTCTGCATGAACTACAAGGTGGCAGTGAAGGCTGTCTTGCTGTGCCTTGCTGGTACATGCTGGTGGACATGTTCCATCTTCGACAACCTGTACCTGGTTTAGGACCTCCTGGACCTGGCGCACGGGGAGGGCCTGTCTTTCACCCTCCTGTCCCTAGATCAGCATTTGACAGGGTGGATAGCAGGTTCCGATACCTTCTGCATCTGGGCTGAGGTTAAACAAGGTTGCATGATCACCCACACCCTGTCCACCATCTACCTGACCCTCATCATCCACCTCATCTGAGATGATCTACCATCCAGCATCAGTATCCAGTATCGACTGGATGGGAAGCATTTCAATCTTGGGTGCTTCCGGGCAAAAACAAAACTCACCACCAAGGACATCCATGACATTCAGTTTGCAGATGATCGTTGTGTGATGGCTCACTGCGCAAGATGTGTAAGTTACCTAGATGTCTTCAATGCTTTGTATAAGAAACTTGGCCTTTCCTTGAACATTGTGAAGATGAAGGTTCTCCACTAACCCTCCCCAGGCCAGCTGAATATCCCTTGTGCTATCTACATAGATGGGGAAGCCCTGGAGTATGTGGAGCACATTCCATATCTCAGCAGCCACAACTGCACCAGTGCCACTTTCTTCAAGCTGTGTGTCAGGGATAAGGCCACCACGGCCTCCCCGCGTCGGGGCTGCCTACCGGTTGCCAAGGATCGTCTCACCTGGGGTTGGGCGTTTTACACGCACTTGCCTCGCCTGCCACGACTTTGGTAATGCCAATTGGTTCAGATGATCCAGCGTGTGTCGTTCAAAAATGAGACTCCTCGGCGTCCCGTGGGTCCTGCGTCGATGAGGGCTCTGCCACCCCTACACCCTTGCCCATTCCACCGGGTGGTGTCCATCTATCCGGGCCGGCCACGTATATGTAGGTTGCTTGGATTGTCCACAACGGAAATATAAAATCAACACAAAATACGATGGCCAAGGGGTTCCCTTGATCGGGGCAACTCCTTCAGTCCTCAGCTGCCGTCCTCCAATGCCCCTTGTACTCTGTGGGGTCGAACCCCCTTTGCTGGCTCTCTCAGAGCCCCTCTTGGGGCCAGGGTACTGCCCTGTTTTTACAGTCAAAGCTCACTGTGGCTGATACACCCCTATCACAGGAGCTACCATGTCCACGGTCAATCAGTGCCCTTTTATTAGGGCCTATATGGTACTCAGCTCCAGCCGGGTTCCAGCCGCTCCAGGCAGGAAACACAGCTGTCTGATGCCCCTCAAGGGCCGGCCGATGGGGCTTGAAAGCTCCGCTGGGGCTTACCCCTCTTCCAAAGGCTCCTGCTGCGATTCAGAATTGCTCACATCCTCCGCAACGCCCTCTGACTGGCTCCATCACCTCCGCAGCCTGCTTCCGGTTCTGCCTCTCTGCTGGCCAGCTCCAGCGTCTCTTTTATGCCGGCCATTGCCGCGCCGGCACCTCCCTTCTCTGTGCACCTGGAAAAGGTGAGCTCCCGCCCAGTGTCTTGGGCCTGTGGGCATGCGCTCGGCGTGTTTGCATCTGGGTGTGGAGCCTCGGAGCCTGCCTGCTCCTTCTCCCCCTCACACTGTGACAATGTGTCTTCAAAAATAGAGACCTTCAGAAGTTGACAAAGGTCCTGGTTTACAAAGCTGTCATGCTAACCACCCTCCTCTACTGCAGTGAAACCTGGACTGTCTAGCAATGCCACATTAAGACCCTTGAGAGCTTTCACCAGCTGTGCTTGCATCGAATACTGGGGATCAAATGGGAGGACCACCAGACCAGCATGAGTGTCCTCCATGAAGCTGCATCCACCAGCAACAAAGCCTTGCTCTTGAGAAATCAACTCCGATGGATGGGCCACCATGACCAGATGTTCAAGAACCACCTCCCTCACCAGATTCTCTTTTCTCAGCTCTCCATTGGCCAACACTAGAAGGGCAGCCAAAGGAAATGGTACAAAGACCCACTCAAGGTAGCCCTCCAGCAAGAAGGCATCAACACCAATGGCTGGGAGGAGCAAGCTGCAGACTGTTCAGTGTGGTGCCACCTGGTCCACAAAGGCATGTACCAGTTTGAGGTCCAATGACTTGATACTGAGGTAGAACGGTGGTGTCAGAGGGAGGACAAGGAGACCAACCTGGGGCTGTGAATCCCACTCCCCTGTGAACATGTCCCCATTGCTGAATAATGTGTGTATCCAGAATTGGGCTCCTCAGTCACTTGTCTATTTATGTTACCCAAATGCCATGGGCCCTAAGGCCCACCTGACTAACTAGTGGCTCCTATGGTGTGGGGCCAATGAATGAATAACACAACAAAATTCTTGGGACAACTAAGGTAAAAACAGGGTGAGAGTCTTGTGTGGGTCAAAGGGTCAAAAAGTGAAAAGAGGTGTGCCTGAGGGGGACCCCGAGCAGAGCCTCCTGGGCTTCACCCACCAGTCATCACAGGCATCCAAGGAACTGGTGAACATCACCCACTGATCCTCATCTGGAAACATGCATGGACAAGTGAGAAGAAAGCAGCCCCAGTCTCTGGGCACCTTTCTGGCCAGACCCTCCTTCCTGGTTAAGTACAGAGCCCACTTCCTCAGTCACCTGAGGACCCATCAAGCCTGACGGATGTCATCCTCAACTTTGAGGAACTGCTGATGAAAACAGGCACACTGCAGGCCTTTGTGTTTGGTCCCCACTTCATGCAGGCTCTGCAGGTGCTGTACGTTTCTGCAGTGTGTGGTCAGGCTCAACTGGACCCTGTCTACCTGTCCCCCAAGAATCCCGCCTGTCCCCCAAGAATCTGTTCCTGTCGGAGAACTGGCACCAGCTGGAGGCAAGGGTGGAGTGGCTGGGCAGGACTCCTGAGGGGTTTCTCTGTGTGGGAGAGCACTGATGTTGAACCAGCTAGTCCTATCCATACTCTGGCACTACTTACACACCCTTCCTGTGCCCACTGAGGTCCTGGCCAAGCTCCAGAGATAGGAGCTGGAGATTTTGTGGCCAGGACAACACTGGGTCACTGCAGAGGTCTCAAGCCTCCCTTTGCAGGAGAATGACCTGGGCCTCATATTCCTGCGCAGTCAGGTCTTGACGCTCTGCCTTCAGGCCCTGCAGCAATTGATATACGGTGTCGGTAGCCATGCGGCATGGGGCCAACTGGGGTGTGCCTTCCTCCACTGCTGCCAGGGGCTCTGATATGACTGGCAGCTCCTTGGCCTGTGGTGTTTCTCCCTGCAGGACTGCAAGGGCTGACAGAATTCTACCAGGACGTCCTCTGGTCCTGGAGGTTGGTCTCCACCTCCAGGTCCCCTGTGACACTCGCCTGGGGTGCCAACCTGCTTATTGAGCCCCTCCTCTGGAACCCCCAGCTGAAGGTGATGATGTTGGAGGTGCCCCGGTTGTGACAGAGACTGGCCCTGGGTTGTGTCATGTGTATCGGAGACCTCCTGGACTATGGTAGGCAGGTGTGGGTGGACCCTGCTGTGCTGGCTCAATGCATGTGTTTACCCATGACACTTATGACCTGCCACCTAGTCCAGGGAGTGAAATCTGTCTTACCTCCTGATGCCCTTGCCTTTGTCAGTCAGATCCTGCAGCAATGGTGGTCCCCCGCCATGTCCTCCAACTACTGGAGTTTGTCATAGGACTAGTGCCTCTCCCGGCCTTGTGGAGCTCCCCTATCCACCACCTGAGCCAGCTGGAGGATGCCAAACTAGTCTGCTTCTCCTCCATCCATCACCACCACCTCTACAAGTATGTGTATGCTCCTGGCACCTCTACACATGATGCTTGAGTATGCCAGTCTGCAGCCCCTCATCTCCAGCTGGTCCTGTCCATGGTCTGGTCTGGCACCACTTTCACACTCTCCCTGTACCCCCTGAGGTCCTGGCTGGGCTCCAGAGATGGGGAGGGGGGTGGAGATTTCTGGCCAGGACAGCACTGGGTCACTGCAGAAGTCCTGATCTTTCTCTTGTGGGAGAGTGGCCAGGGCCTGGTCTGCCTATGCAGTGAGGTCCTGACCTTCTACCTTCAAACCCTACAGCAACTGCTCCAAAGCGTTGGGGCCACCTGGGGTGCACCTTTCTCTGCCACTTCCAGGGATTGCAGTATGACTGGCAGCTCCTCAGCCTGCAGGGCTTCAACCCTAAAAACCTGCAAGGGCTTCTAGAATTCTACTGAGAACTCCTCTGGGCATGGAGACTGGTTTCTGCCTCCAGGTCCCCTGAGACACTTGCTCAGGGCACTGACCTGCTCATTGAGCCCCTCCTCTGGAATGAACAGCTGGAGGTGCTGATGGTGGAGGCACCCTGGTTGTGACAGAGGGGCAGGAAGTCAGAAGGGATCATAAGATACCAGCAAGATAAGTGTTCAAATGTGTCTTGAAGGCATTCAAAGTGGGTGCTTGAACTGCCTCCGGCGGCAGTCTATTCCAAACCCTGGAGACTTGGACAGTAAAGAAGTTCTTTCTTATGTCCAGCCTGAATCGTTCGCGGCAGAGTTTGTGACCATTCGATCTTGTCATCCCTTGGGCCACTCTGGTGAACAGATGTTCCCCCAGATCCTGATGAGCACCCCTGATAGACGTATAGGTGGCCACTAGATCACCCCTGAGCCTGAGATTTTCCAGGCTAAAGAGTCCCATGGCTCTCAGCCTCTCATCATAAGGTCTGTTTTCCTGACCTCTGATCATGCACGTGGCTCTCCTCTGCACCCTCTCAAGCTTCTCCACATCCTTTTTGAATTTTGGAGCCCAGAACTGGACACAGTACTCCGGCTGCGGTCTCACTAAGGCTGAGTACAATGGAAGAATGATGTCCTGGGATTTGCTTGAGAAGCATCTATGGATACAAGCCAGTTTTTGTTTGCTTTATTAGCTGCAGCATCACACTGAAGGCTCATGTTCATCTTGTGGTCAGCCATGACCCTGAAGTCCTTTTCATCTGTAGTGCTAGCCAGCATAGCACTGCCGAGCCTATAAGCATGCTGCACGTTTTTCATCCCAAGGTGGAGAACTTTGCATTTTTCAGTGTTGAACAACATCAGGTTCTCTTCCACCCATTTCATGAGCCTGTCAAGATCCACCTGGATCACCCTCCTCAGGTGTGGATGCTTACCCCAGAGTTTGGTGTCATCGGCAAACTTGGCCAGTCCGCTTCTGACTCCAATGTCCACATCATTGATGAAGATGTTAAATAGTATAGGCCCTAGGACAGAGCCTTGAGGGACCCCACTGGTGACCATGCACTAAGAGGATTGACTCCCATCAACCACCACCCTCTAGGTCCTACCATGGAGCCAATTCCCCAGCCAGCAGATCATGATGAGGCTGAGGCCACATTTAGCCAGTTTAGCTAAGAGGTGATCATGAGATACCAGATCAAAGGCTTTTTTAAGATAAACAATGTCAATCTCTTCCCCCTTGTATAAGTGATAGGTCACCTGGTCATAAAAGGAAATGGATTGGTCAAGCAAGACCTACCCACAACAAACCCATGCTGGGTATCCCTCAGGATATTACCTTCAGCTAGTCTGTTAAGTATGGCCTCTCTGATAATCTTTTCCAAGACCTTCCCCGGGATAGAGGTCAGGCTGATGGGCCTGTAGTTTGCCGGATCTACTTTCCTCCCTTTCTTGAAGATAGGCATGACGTTGGCCCACTTCCAATCTTTGGACACTTCACCAGAGCACCAAGAGCTCTCAAAGATCCGTACCAGGGGATGAGCTATGATGCTTGCCAGCTCCTTGAGTACCCTTGGGTGTAACCAGTGAGGGCCAGCTGACTTGAAGGTATCCAGCCTGTTGAGGTGTTCCTTCACGAGGTCAGCTTTGATGGAGGGTAAAGAATCTCCCTTACCCGGGCCTCCCTGTCCCACAGTAGGCAGGGGCGTCCCATGAGACTGGTGAAAAACTGACGCAACGTACTCATTTAGCAAGTTCACTTTTTCCTGGGCATCAGTTGTCAGTTGTCCCATCTGGTTTAGCAGGGGTCCAATGTTGACCTTGCTTTTCCTCTGGCTCCCCACATTTCTAAAAAAGGTCTTTTTATTGTTCTTGATATTTGTAACTAGCTGGAGTTCCATCTCAGCCTTGGCATTCCTGGTTTGCTCTCTGCAGATCCGGACCAGAGCAGAATATTCCTCCTTGGTGGTGGTTCCACTCCTCCATCCTTTGTAGGTCCTACTTTTAAGATGTAGAAGGTCTGCCAGTTCCCTGGAGAGCCAAGGGGGCTGCTGTACCTTTTTGCTCCCTTCCCTCTGGGACAGGATGGACTTTGATTGCTTGCGCTTTTTGCCTCCTCTGTGTCCCTTCTCTGTTCCCCTGCTGCAGCCTCTTGGCCCTGTTGCTTTCTGTCGTCCCTCAGTCCCATTCCTGCTGTCCACCGCCTCCTTCCTGTGTCTTTCCACAGGTCTTTCTGCCACTTTTAGCCTCTCAACCCTGGTCATTTCTGCCACCTGCTACCTCTCCCCATCTCTCTCTCTCTGCCTTCTGTTCCCAACCTTTCCTACCCCCTCCACTCAGTGTTCTCCAGCTTTCCCCAACACCCTCTCTAGCCGCTCCTTCTCCCCCCCACAGTCTTCTGGCCTGCCACCAACTTGCCTGAAGCTCCTTTGGGCTGCCCTGCAGGTTTCCTGGCAGCAGGAGCCCTTCTCCAGCTCTCGGCACCAGCAGACCCTCTCCCTGTATTTTCCTGAGCTCCCCAACAGTCCCTTTCCAGCACCTCTGGTTCCCCCAGTTTTCTCTGAAACCCCTCTAACTCTCCTGCACCCTCTGTCCCAGTTTCCCTGTCCCCGCTTAGCTTTTGGCTCCCCTGTAGCTCTGGCTTCGGTCCCAGCCTCCGTGCCGGCTTCTCTCCTGCATCACTCCTCTGTTCTGCAGGCTTTGGGTGTTGTGCTTTAATCAATTAAGGTCAATTAACCTAAAGTAACCCCCAAGCATCAGTTCTTCAGCCCAGCTCTCCCTAGTCTACCAGTTCTAATCCTGGTCCAAATAACTTTCACTCCCAGCAGCTTTCACTCCCTACACTTCCACTTTCTTACCTTAACCTTTCCCCAGGTATCCCAAGTACGCCAAGCACATAAATACATACACATCACAACACTCAAATTAGGAACTCACGTGTAGGTGAGTGGTATGTATGTGAACTGATATACATATATGTCACTATGTGCATGATATCTGAATTAGTGATCCGTGTGTGTTTATTGGGTGTGCAGGTATTGATAATTGATTCTGGTCTAATTTTTGGTCTGTATGGTGTGTGTAGGTGTTTGAACTGGTGACAAGTGTACAAATGCCTAGGGTGGTAATTGACTGCCTGTGTGTATATGCACCTAATTTCTGTGTTTGTGTATGTGCAATTGTACACTGCACCCTCCTGTCTAGTAGCGCAATTTTGAGATCCTGGGAGTTGGCCTGACCCTACAGGGCAACAACTGGAGGACACCAAGCCAGGCCACTTTTCCACCACACATCCCCACCACCTCTACATGCTCATATGCCACACGATCCATCATATTGCCCTTGTGTCCCACCCAGAAATGAAGTAACTGGACCTGCTCAATAAGGGCATAGCTGGGGTGCCCCAGTGGCTGAGCCTGTACTCCACCCTCATCCCATGAGGCACCAGGGACATCAGCTGATGGTTTCTCCATGGAGCCATCGCCACAGGAGTGTATGTTGTGAGCTTTACCAATACCTTCTGTGGGCAGGGGGAGACCCTGGCACATATGAAGCTCGAGAGTGCCAGGCTGCAGCTCCTCCATCTCCACCTCTGGAACCTCCTTCTAAGGTTCTGAATGAACTTTACTCCCACCTTTTTATTTTTGGGCTCCCCATCTGTGGCCCCACCAAATCCTGGGACCTCCTGGTCAAACTTGTCCTGGCCCTGGCTAAGCGGGCCCTGTACATAACTAGAAAGGAGGCTCTGTCCAGGATTGTGTTTGGGGAATGTGGGGCCATGTTCCTCTCACTGGTCTGCACATGCCTCCAAGCAGAGCACTACTGGGTGGCATCCACCAGCTCCTTGGATGCCTTTGAGGACCAGTAGATGTGGCCTGGGAGGCTCCACTCAGTGTCCCCCTCAGAAACACTCATTTTCACGCTTTGACCCCCTGGCCCACATGCCACTCCCATCCTGTTTTTTCCCCCTCTGTTGTCCACAGAATTTTATTGTTTCATTAATCCATGACAATAGGAGCTACTATTTAGCTGGGTGGGCCTTAAGGCCCATGGTACTTGAATGCAACAAATAGACAGGAGTTTCTGGGGCCCGGCCAACTGGTATCTGGGGACACTAGCTCTTTGTTCCAGCTGGACTGCTGAAGCAGCCCTAACCAAGAGTTCCCTACACCCTCTACCCACTGCAGCAGTCTGGAAGTGGGGGCTGCTGCCTGGCTATAACTTGCTGACACCTGTGACAGCATGTGGCCTCAAGGCTGCATGCTTGACAAACCCAGATGGGGACTGTATGGCCACAGAAGAGGCATCTGTACCTCTGGGCTAGCTGCCAGTGGGCTGTGGCTGCACAGTTGGCCTTTGTGCAGCACTACTGCCATGTGTGCTCCTGCCCTGCCATCTGAGCAGCTATCACCTGGAAGATGTTCTCAGTGTGCTAGCCTGGTTTAAACTGTCAAAGCATGTCCTCCTGGCCCCAAGTGCCCCCACAAGTGGCCAGGAGGTCAGCCACTTCCAGATGGTCAGAAGTGCCAGCCCTGAGCAGGCTCCTCTGCCTGGGTCCTGCCACTTGCCTCACTAGTAGGAATTCTGGTGTTCCCTATTTAAAAACTGCAAAATCTCTGATTAAAAAAAATCCTATATTCACTCTTTAAAATAGCCCCAAAACCATGTTTTTCCACAATTAAAGCAAAAGACCACTATATTTTATATAGATGCAGATAGATAGATCTAGATCGATGTGTGTGTATATATATATAGAGAGAGAGAGGGAGTGCACAAGATTGCAAGTGAGTAAGCACATGCACACCGATCAGTTGAGCAATGTTTTATTGATATATTTACAATTTTAAAGCAGTTTGGAAGCCTACTGGTGTCTTTATCATCATGATACAATAAATTCTAAATATCTATGTTTTGATGTTTGCTTTTGGTTTTCTTATCATAGAGCAGTTAGAGCTCCCCGTGAACCCCTCACTAACCAGGAAGTGGAGACAGCTGCCCCTGCAGCCACAGCTCCTGCCAGCAGGTCTGATCTTGTCTGGAAGCTGGGCACAATGTGTGTGTGAGGGGGGCGATGTGGAATTTGCAGTACAGGGGTGGGAATGGTGGTGGGGGATGTGGGATGGCCTGGGGTGTGTGGGTATCTGTGGGAGGATTATGGGGGGGACTGTGGGTGAGGTTGGCTGCTCAGGGGAGGTGGGTCCTCTGCCCCCACACAGCACATAGACTGCTGCCTCTGCAGGGCCACAGCCACACCTCAGAGGGCCCATACCTCCTCCCTGCAGTGCTCATAGCTTCCCCCTGCAGGGTCCCATCCCCCTGCATGGCCCACAGCTCAGCAGCAGCAGCAGAGACTGTCAAGGCACTCAGGGCCGCCCGGCAGAGCCCCGCACCTACACAGCACGAGGCAGTGTGACTTGACCCTGGCCTCCTGGCACCCATTGCTGCCTGTGCCACATTGCACGGGCCTGCCCAGCTCAGGGTAGTGCTGTGTGCCTTCAGGGCTGGTCAGTCTGTGACCTGGGGTTCTGCATAGTGCCAGATCTTGCCTCCAGCTGGACCCGTGGTATATGCAGGGAGAAAGCACGCAGAAGGAGCCAGCCTGGTGTGGGCCACTAGCATGTCTTTGCACAGGACCAGGTGGTGCAACTCCAGGACGCATGGCTCCTGTGCAAAGGAGCACTGGCTGTGTAGCCTGGGATGGGTTGAGTTGGGCCAGCTGGTCAGGTTTCCCATGAAGCTCAGGCCCTGATGTGCCACAGCCTGAGCCTCATGGAAAATGCACCCAACTGGCCTGACCTGGCCTAGGCCTCACAGCTAATGCTCCTTTGCACAGGAGTTGTGCATCCCAGAGCTGCACCTTCTGGTCCTGTGCAAGGTGTGCTAGTGGGCCATGCTGGGCTGTGTCCTGCCATGTGGTTTGTGGTGGGGCTTGAGTGGGGGCCACCACAAGCCTGCCTCCCTACCCACCTCCCGTGGTACTGGCAGCAGCAGCCAACTGTGGCCCAGCTGCAGGCATAGCCGGCGATGACATGGCACTGTGTTACCTAGGCTCTGTACATGCTAAATGGACCTGACCTGGCCCAGCTCACTAGTGTACAGCTTTCCTGGTCCTGCCTAAAGCTGTGTGCTAGCAGGCCGGGCCAGGTCCACTCAGCATGTGCAGAGCCTGGGTCATACAGCTTTGTGTCACTGACAGCTGTGCTTACAGCTGGGCCACAACCATACAGGCTGCTGCTGCTGGCACTGTGGCAGGCAGGTGAGAGGGCAGGTGTGCAGTGGCCCCCACTTGAGCTCCTCTACAAACCCACCTACAGACTGCACATCTCCCTGCTACTCCCTGCACCCCCCAACATCCTCCACCACTCCTCACACCCACCCACACCCATAAACCCCCTTAACCCCACGTCCCTACTTACCCATGATAGTGCCCAGGTCCCAATCCTTGCAGTGCTTCTGCTTGCCCCAGCACACTGATGGTTCATGCCCCATATGCTGAGACAGCAAGAGCACCATAGAGACGATCTGGCCAGAAACCAGAGCATCTATCTCTCTGGAGGACCGGCTCCTGGGTTACTGCAGGACACAGTCAGCCCTCCACCACTTTTTACCCCCATGTTTTATTTTTATACCTGTATATCCTGGCATCATATTTTGAGCCCATGCTGCATATTTGCAGTGCGGAGAATGTTTTTTTTATTCCCGGGGTATGTCTTTGAGATGCTGCAAGAGGCACGTGTGCTCATCTGGATGCACCCAGTGAGTTTTAACACCAGCTCAGCTGAGCAGAGGGGTTTTTTTGGACTGTAGTTTTGGATTTAAGCACTTCAGTTCCATTTAAGTCTTGCTTTAGAAATCATCAGTTTTCACTCCTTTAAAAACTGAATGCTCCAAATCAGCAGCACATTAGAGTAACCAGAAACTGGGATTTTGTGCAAGATGCACTGTTATTTCAATTTGGTTGTAAAGATTTTAGATGTAGGCCTGGCTGAGCTGTTGCTGTTTTCACTGTCATCATGTTCTACCAAATATCTACATTTCAGTGAAATACAAATATATGTAATTGAAGAGAAGAAGCCAGAGGAGAAAAGAAATGGTCATTTCTGCTATTGGGAACTGTTTACTTGACACATTTTAGCAAGGTTGGAAGTACTGTTGAGAAAAAAAATGGCACTGATTCATGTTGATGAATGTTTTGCTACTGATTAAATCTGAGCTTCTATAAACTGTGTGGTGATGAGGAAACCTGAGACTCTAATGAGGAAACAGTTGGGTAGGATGTAAGATATTGAAACCACAAATATTGCCATCCCCAGGAGAAATACCTTATTTGGAGGACTGGAAGTGAGTTTGGGAATGTTGGATTGTATTCAAGGAATATGTCCTATTATAAATGGTATTTCCAAATCTTTACCCAGAAATTGCCTAGAAAAGCTGAATCTTGCTTCGTAATAAGTAAAGAAAAACGTATGTGAAACAAGTTGTCTGGGGTTTTGGGGTTTTGTTTGTTTGTTTGTTTTGCCTGGGATTTATTAGACAGTTTGCTATAAAACATTACAGTGGCTATAGTCAGTACAGCCCAACATTACACGGTTTTCTATACATTCAGGAGATAAAAGGTGGATTTGTACTTTCAATATGAACTGAATATCCTAGACAGTAAACTTTGCTGACACAAATTGGCCTTACCTTCATCCCTTACTCACATGAGCCATCCTTACATCTATGCAAGGAGTCCCATTTCTGTCACTGAAACGACTTTCATTAATAGGCTACATGAACATATAAGAGTCACTCAGACAGGATCTTGGTCCTGCTGTTATTTTTTATGCACAGAGGCCAAGATTTGCAAGAATTTGAAGACTAAAGTTAGGCTCTTGAGTCAATATATATGAGGAGCTGAATAAGTATCATGGGGTGTTTAACAGTTTGAGAAATCAGGAAAATAGAATTGATCAGATAGAATGGAGAAAATACAAGTAACTTGTAATCAATTTGCATATTCCCAAGGCGTGGTTTTAATTTAATATCACACATCTTGATCTTGGAGTCATTATTGACTCCAAGATGAACATGGGCTGACAATGTGAGGTCACGGTTGGCAGGGCTAACTGGATCTTGTCGTGCATCCACAGGTGCATCTCTAGCAGGGCCAAGGACGTGATCCTCCCCCTCTACGTGACACTGGTCAGACCACAACTGGTGTACTGTGTCCAGTTCTGTGCACCCCACTTCAGGAGGGATGTGGACAACATTGAGAGGGTCTAGAGGAGGGCCACCCAAATGATCCGGGGACTACAGGGCAGACCCTACAATGAGAGACTGTGGGACCTGAATCTGTTCAGCCTTCACAAGAGAAGGCTGAGCAGGGACCTGGTGACAGTCTATAAACTCACTAGGGGGGACCAGAAGGGTTTGGGAGAGACCTTGTTTCCCCTAGCGCCCCCCGGCATAACAAGGAATAATGGCCACAAGTTGTTGGAGAGTAGGTTTAGATTAGACATCCGTAAGAACTACTTCACAGTTAGGGCGGCTAGGATCCGGAACCAACTTCCAAGGGAAGTGGTGCTGGCTCCTACCCTGGGGGTCTTTAAGAGGAGGCTTGATGCCTATCTAGCTGGGATCATTTGAGCTCAGTTTTTTTTCTCCTGCCCATGCAGGGAGTCAGACTTGAAGATCTATAAGGTCCCTTCTGACCCGACTTCTATGATTCTATGATTCTATGATCTTTTTGTTTCTACATGCTTATGTCATGTTCCTTATCCACTCAGCAATGTTAGCTCCCAGAGGTCACAGCTGCATGTGGTAGCCTACATTCCATGCAAATGCAAATTGGATTTCTGGTTAAACATTGTTCATTAATTTGAGTTTCCTAGAGTCACACACACACACACACACACACACAAAAGACCTTTGACTTTTTAAACATTTCCTGCTTGGATCTCATTTAGTCTTTTTAGCTGTGGGATCTTGGCCTCTGAGTTGCTTATAACAAATAGATTAATTAATATTATGAACAATTTTATCCTATAGTGAATTTATGCTACAAAGATTCAGCCACTGCCTTCTCACAAATGCCATTTCACACCAAATAAACATATGGCTCAATATGCCTTTCTATTAGGAGATGTGGGAAGGGAGTTGGCCATAAAATGATATATTTCCTCACAATGTCTTTTCTGCTGAAGTTCAGAAGCCAAAAAAGCAAAAAAATGGAATAAATAGGGCTGTTTCTGATGAAGCCCTGACATTTTCCTTAACATAATTGAAAACATGAAAAAGACTAAAGGATCCAAGTAAAAACACATTCATAGTTTGGAAAGTTTTAATTTCAGCATGTGACCACTCAGGATTAGTGCTGCTTCTGTTTCTGCTCACATGCATCACTTTTCATGAGATCTGAGAAGTCTGTAAGTGCAGATTATGTTTTACTGAAGTGAGAGCTCTGCTATAATTAAGGTTGTTTTAATGATTGCTTTCTGTAACAGTTCTAAAATTGAAATGTTTTCATTGTGCCTTCAAAACAGTTGTGCTGGATGAGGGTCTACAGTATGGCCAGAGCTCCAAATGTGAAGTCATATAAAAGAAGGCTTGAGATATGATATTAAAATGTTATTCTTAATTTTTTTTTTTTTTTTGCTTTCACTTGGAGCTTAAACTAGGTATCTGATTTTCCCTTACCTCGAGAAGCAATATTTCTGAAGTTATTCAAGGTAAAATTTGAAATTTAAACTTGGGTTGAACCAAAATGACATACTAGAGTGAAGTGCATACATGCAGTAAGATTAGGGTTTTGCTTGAATGCTAGAGGAGTTGCTGGCAGACTGTTATAAGAATAACTAGATGGCTTCAGCTGACCTGCCTTCACCACTGAAATGGATTCCTCTTCTTGGTAGGTGTCAGAGAGTGTGTGTTATACACTTTTGTTACCCTCTGCCTGCATTCTGGTGGGTCTCTGTAACAGGAAGTCCTTAATTTAAGGGAGAAACAACAGTAGGGAAATCCCCTAGGTGGGGAAGGCTACTCATTATGAGCTGCAGGAGAACAGGCTGCCAGGGACTTACAGGCTATGAGTGCCTATTGCAGTGTTAATTTCTCTGCAATAGTACAATAGGGCAGAGCCCTGCTTAGAAAGCAAGGGCATTGCTAAAACAGCTATAGCTGGAGACCTAAGCTGCCCTAGCCATCAAACCCTGATTGGAAACCTCAAGCCACATGACTGGAAGGGATAGGGTTTGGGAGGCATATAAGACCAGGTTTTGGCGCTGCAAACCATGGGGAGAAGACTGCAGCAGGCTGGCCACACTTGAGCTTAGTGCCTGGGATCTTGCTATGCCTGGGAATAGCAAGTAAGCAGCTGACGGCTTGCAGTGAGTTGGGACCCTGGACAAGTAGGGATGGAGCCAGTGTGCTGAGAGTCTTATTTATGGCCAGAGTGCTTAGGCTGTTCATTTGAGTTTTAACTCATGGTCCAGATTGGAACTAGCAGGGTATACAGGATGTCCCAGTAGTGTCCAACGGACATATGTTTGCTTTAAATCCAGCCTGGGTCTGGGATTGTGGTACTAATAAGTGGCAACCATAAAGGGGTGAAGCCTAGGCTGAGCAGGCCAGAGTCTGAGAAGGAGTAAGACAGGGCCAGAGAGTCCAGTGCCCAAAAAGGGTGCAGACAGAACCAGGTGCCCACTGCACTAGAGGGGTGAGAGCAGGGTCAGTGGCCCAGAGCTAAGAAGGACAAGACAAGGGTTTGCATCCAATAAGCTAAAATCCAGTGCAGAGGACCAAGGCAAAGGGGTCAGAGGAAACAGAGGGGAGAAGGCTGAGGCCCCAGTAAAGGAAAGTGATAGCAAGAGGGTAGTTTTAGGGAAGGTTGGAGCCACAAAATTAGCCCTTGAGACAATTCATGCATTGGAGTGCAGATGGGCCAGGAGCACACAACCAAGTGCCTAGGACACAATGGCGATTGGCAGGGGGACCCACAGTCTAATAGAGAACAAGAGCTTGCTCTGGGACCTGGGACAGCCTCCCTTTTCAGAGATCAATAACAACATCAAGGCATGGCAGGAGGGAGAAGAAGGAGGATACCTTAGGAGCCTGAGCAGGGCTGCAGCTGCATGACCACCGGGGGGTGGATCATGGCCATGCTTGGGGCTTGGCACCATACAGTCTGCTTGTGGAAGTTTTGCCCTGAAAGAATAGCTTAATTGATGACATTTTAAAGTGTCCTAAGGCCTTGATTTAGCACATATTTTCAAATGTGATCAAGGAAAATAACATTAATTAAACAGGTGGGAAGATGAAAGTCTCTAATAAGCAGTGTAAGGGAGTGAAGAGGGTGCTGAGCCCGGACGATCCTGGCGGCGGCGGGGCCCGGCCCGACTTCTGGGTTGCAGCAGAGGGCAAGGGCCGGAAACTTCCCCCTTACAGGAACCTGGAGGCTGCTGGTGCGGGAGCAACCTGGGCTGGCTTAACAGGAGCGCGAGAGGCGGCGGATCCGGAGGCGGCGGTGGATCCACAGGTGGCGGCGGGTCCAGAGGTGGCGGATCCAGAGGCAACGGCGAGAGTCGATGCCGGCGGGAGCAGGCTGTGGAGGATCCAGGTGGCGGGGAGGAGAGGAAGGACCTTTTGGGGCCAGCAGAGCCCCGGACAAGGTAGTTAACGGCGGGAGGCGGCAGACGTTGGCCGGGAGGAGCACCGGGAACACAGGAGCTGCCGGTACTCCGATTCTTTTGTTACATACTGGAAGACGAGGGCGGAGTAGCCCCGTCAGTAAACTTAGGACTAAAAGCAGGGGATGGGAAGGAGCACCCCACTCCCCGGCCGACGAGGAGCCTGGGCGCACCTTGAGGGCAGGCTGAGTCCATAGGTCCCTCATCCGTAACGGGCATTCTGGTTGACTGTGTTTATACTGGTGTGCACGGACCAGGGCAGGTCGCGCTGAGGACTGCTCCAATAGATCGATCTACCCAGTGGATCAGGCGAGGGTGTAGGGGTGGAGGAGCCCTCAGGACCCCAGGACCCAGCGGAGGACAAGAGTCTCATTTTCCGGACTGCGTGTGCCATAACATCTGAACCCAATAACATATCATCAAAGTCATGGCAGGCAAGGACAGCGCGTGGGTTCACTGAGGCCGGTGAGTCTCTACGTGTATCTCCCTACTAGTGGTCCCCCGAGAGGGAATTGACCGGCGACGGACGGAGCCGGGGCAAACAACTCCCTCACAAGCAGCAGCAGTAGAGTAATGGGATTCTGACTAGAACTCTGAGTGACTGATTATTTTCAGTTTATAGAATCTACCGAATGAGTAAATGAATGAATGAATGAATGAATCTTTAGGATGCTTCAAAAGGGAAATTATTTGGCAAATAGAAAAGTCAAACATATTGCATGTCAAACCAAAAAGCATATTCAACCTGAAATGAAACATTTAGATTTGTTTTCAAGTTATTCCAATTAAAAATAATAATAACAGTGAAGTGAATATTGAAATCATTTACTGCTGTAAATTACATACTTAAACTATTCAGACTTTTTAAAAAACAATTTCCAAAACTGACATGAACTTGCAAAATGTTGAGTCAAAAGAAAAGCTGCATTTTTCACTGAAAAATGTTTCAGCTAAAAAAAATGTTATCCTGTTCTAATGATCATTTTCCTCATTCATTCTTTGACCCTCTGGGCAAAATGTGAGCAAAGTTAGAATGACAGAAGTTGCTGGGAATTAGGAAAGACAGTAGGTTAGAATGATTTTAATGATGCTTTCGTCCAACAAAAATAACAAAAAGCCATCTTGTCAAAACCAAAATACTTCATGAAAACATCTGTTTTTATGAAAATTTCAAAGGGAAGTTTCCTCAGGTCCATGAAGAAACAGAGAGAAAAAGTCAGGCTTGCTTATGATAATAGCTTGTTGTTTAGAGCGTGTATTAGCCTCACCTAAGGATATGGTGGACCTTGATTTTAGCAAGGCTTTCAATATGGTTTCCCACAGTTTCATAGTTCATAGTCTCATAGTTTCTAGGGTCGAAAGGGACCTGAGCAGATCATCTAGTCCGACCCCCTGCCATGGCAGGAAAGTGTTCATCTAACCTCTTCTTAAAACCCCCCAGGGTAGGAGCCTGCACCATTTCTCTTGGAAGCTGGTTCCAGACCCTAGCCGCCCTGACTGTGAAGTAGCGCCTCCTCATATCTAACCTAAACCTACCCTCTACCAGCTTGTGACCGTTATTCCTGGTCACTCCTGGTGGTGCTCGGGGAAACAGGGACTCCCCCAATGCCTGCTGGTCCCCTCTCACTAGTTTATAACAGGCCACAAGATCCCCCCTCAGCCTTCTCTTGTGGAGGCTGAACAGGTTCAGGTCCCGTAGCCTGTGTGGATGTCTACAGCACAGCCCCCCAGTTTCTTAATGAGAACGGGGTAAGAGACAGTGTCCAAAGCCTTCTGGATGTCCAGGAAGACTAAGTCCACTGCTACCCCTGCATCTAATGATCTGGTGATCTGATCGTAAAAGGCCACCAGGTTGGTCTGACAGGACCTGCCACTGATGAACCCATGTTGGTTGCCCTTAAGCATGCAGTCCCCTGCTGGCCCCTCCTGGATGTGTGCCAACAAAATTTTCTCGAACAGCTTGCCTAGGATCGAGGTAAGGCTAACTGGCCTATAGTTTCCCGGGTCCGCCATCCTCCCTTTGTTGAAGATGGGGACCATGTTGGCCCTCTTCCAGTCCTCCAGCACCACTCCTGAGCACCATGAGTGCTCGTAAAGCCGTGCCAGGGGTCTTGCAATGACCTCGGCCAATTCCTTTAGAATCCTAGGGTGGAGATCATCTGGACCGGCTGACTTGAATATGTCCAGCCCCTCCAGAAGCTCCCTAACTAAATTCTCGCTAACCCTTGGCCTATGTGTGCCTCCCCCGGGGCCCGAGGGGAGCCCAGCAGGGAGGTGGCTGTTCTGGTCCCTACTTAGGAAGACGGAGGCAAAGAAATCGTTAAACATGTTAGCTTTGCCGTCTGGTATAACGACCAAATTTCCCAACGCGTCCTGCAAGGGCCCCACATTACCCAGGACCTTCTTTTTATCCCCTATGTATTTAAAAAAGGACTTCTAATTGTCCTTAATCTGGGAAGCTAGTCCCAGTTCCATCTCTGCCTTGGCCTTCCTAACTACCCCCTACATCCCTGAGCAACTGCAGAATAGTCCTCCCTGGTGATGACCCCTTCTTTCCATTGGGTCCAAGCCTCCTTTTTAGCAAGGAGACATTCCCGGATGCTTTTGGTGAGCCATGGAGGGTTGTGTGCTCTCCTGCTGCCTTTGATCCTCGTTGGGATTACCTTCCTTTGGGCTTGGAGGATCGTCTCCTTAAGAAGCGACCACTCTCCTTGGACACCTGGCTCCCCTCCCCTCTGGGACCTCAGCGCTTCTCCAACTATCCTCCTCAGCTGGTGAATTCCAGCAGGCGATGATCACTGTCGCCCAGGTGGTCGAGCACCCGCAGCCCCCTCACCAGGTCATCACCTATGGCCAGCACTAGGTCCAACAAGGCATCTCCCCTGGTGGGGCTGTGCACCTCCAGGGTTAGATGGAGGTCCTGCACTCTGTCTAAAAACCTACGTGAGTGGTCAGACCTGGCTGACTGCTCTTCCCAGCAGATGTCCGGGAAGTTCAGGTCCCCCATGACTACCACATCCTTAGCCTTCACTACCTCTTTGAGCTGACCCAAGAATTCCTGGTCAAGCTCTTCTCCCTGGTTGGGAGGTCTGTAGTAGACCCCCACTGTTAAGTCTCTTTCCCCTCAACTGCCTTGTACTCTAACCCAAAGCACTTCAGAGTTCCCCTCCTCTGACTCCTTGCTAATTGACAAGGATGTGTATTCCTCCTTAATCTAGAGTGCCATGCCCTCACCTCTCCTTCCTATCCTGTCCCTCCTGTACAGCCTATAGTATTCTTACAGGGAAGATAAGGAAGTATGGACTGGATGAATGGACTGTAAGGTGGACAGAAAACTGGCTGGAGCATCAAGCTCAGAGACGGCTTGATATTTAGTTGGCAGCTAGTATCAAGTGGAGTGCCCCAGGGGTCAGTCCTGGGGCTGGTTTTGTTCAATGCCTTCATTAATAACCTAGAAGATGGCATACAGTGCACCCTCAGCAAGTTTTGCAGGTGACACCAAGCTGGGGTGAGTAGTAGATACTTGGGAGGGTAGGGCTAGGATTCAGAGTGACCTAGACAAAACGGAGGATTGGGCCAAAAGGAATCTCATGATGTTCAACAAGGCCAAATACAAAGTCCTTTACTTAGGATGGAACAATCCCATGCATCAGTCCAGGCTGGGGGGCTGAGTGGCTGGGCAACAGCTCTGCAGAAAACCCCAGAACCTAGGGCTTACTGTGGACAATAAGATGCCATTTGGAGTACTGTGTTCAGTTTTGGGGCCCCCATTACAGAAAGGATGTTAGCTTCTAACAACTTTAATTGCTGCAAAACTAGGGAAAAATAGGTTCTGTGTCTCTCTCAGCTCAGTCGCACAGTATGCTCTAGCAGCAGGGACACAATCCAGCATAATGAAGAGTACATTTTACAAGATGCTGAGTTCCCTTGATTCCTGCTAATGGTAAACTAGTAGACTAATGTCTGAGCTCTCAGTGTCTCTTAGAAGGCCTACTGTAGTACTGCAGCTTAAAAACCCAGAACAATCTGCTTCTGTTTTCCTTCGTGTAGTTAGGAAAGTGCTAAACATTTACATAGACTAACCTTATAACCTCACTTAATTTACACTAAACTAGTAAAGCTAAGCAGAATCTAGAAATAATCAGCATTTTTGCCTTTCTAGGCCTTTAAGTTCATTTCTCTCCAATGCATATCTCCTCTTTCAGTAGTTTGTAAAACAGTATATTTTGTTGTTATAAGCTTCCCTATTTACTGCATGTGTCTAACTTAGCAGGTGTATGAAGAGAGGGATCATATAAATGTGCATTTTATTAGTTCCAAACAGCTACAGGTGAATGTCAACTCTTAAAGGCTCTAGAGTTCTTACTGGGTTTGCAGTTATTAAAGCTATAAGAGGAAAAAGAGAAACAAGTTTTGATCAGAACTGCCTAAGTATCTATATTATAGAATAAAAGAGAAGAAGGGCTGTAAAACTACTATCAATCCTGACACAACACAAGACCTTACAATGTAGCCTTCCACAGGTAAAGCAGGGGAACTATGGCTGCCAATCTATAAAAGCTTAATATTCACTCAAGAGATCCCAGGTAGAGGGTCATGTCCCCTGCTAAAAGGAAAGCAAAACCCCCCACAGTCTGTACCAGTTTGACTGTGGGGAAAAATCTATTCTTTACCACAAATATGGCAATTGATCTGACACTGAGTGGAGGGGCAAAAACCTCTAGCCAGAAACCTCTGGCTTTAAGCCCCTGTAGAAGCACTGGCATAACCCAGTCAAAATCCCCAGCCTTGACTGAAGCCAATACCCAATGCCTCTGAGGAAGGCTGAGGTGTAGCAGAAAGCTGGGGGGAGAGAAAAACCCAGAAGCATGGGAAATACCCATTGTAGAACATAGCCATAGCTACATGTAGATCATCCTGGACCAGTGGCTGTCCAACCTCTTTCTGAACACCTCCAGTGATGGGGAGTCCACTGCTTCCCTAGGCAGTCTATTCCACTTCCTCACTGTGCTGATAGTGAAGAAGTTTTTCCTGATATCCAATCTAAACCTAATTTGCTGTAACTTCATGCCATTAGTCCACATCCTCCTCTCTGCAGCAAGAGAAAAGGTGTTCTCCCTGTTCTTGAAGAGCTGCCATAAAGTATTTAATACTACTGTCATGTCCCCTCTTAAGCCTCTTTTCTACAAGCTGAACACACCTAGCGCCTTCAACCTCTCCTCAAATGACTTGCTTTCAAAGCCATTTATCATTTTGATTTCCCATTTCTGAACCTTCTCTCCACATTATTTTTAAAATGTGGATGCAACTTACATATGGGAAATAAATGATGCATAGTGTTAAGAGTTGAAGCAAGATTTTGTAACTAGATTTTCTATTGATTTCAAGGAGAACCAGAAACTGTGAAAGGTGTTTGGGTAACTTAAAGCTATCAGGAAGGCCATGCTGGGTTATAAAAATGTAGAAATTATGGCTGGAAGGGATGTCAGTAAGTCATGTATTCCAGGGGTGGCCAACCTGTGCCACACTGGCCACAAGTGGCATGGGCAGCCTCCATGTGTGGCACATATCAGACTGGGGAGAGGGTAGGCAGCACAGTGGCACACAGGTCAGGGAGCAGAAAGCAAAGCAGCAGATCAGGCAGGAAAAGTGGCACTCAAGGAGTGTGTAGGTCTTAGTGTGTGGCATACCTTTCAGAAAGGTTGACCCCCACTGATCTAGTCTAAACGCTTCTCAAGATAGGATTATCCCTGCCTAAATATTCTAGTCAAGTGTATGTCTAACCTGGTCTTACTACTTTCTAAGAGTGAAGATTTCACAGTTACTCTGGGTCCATGTCTACACGTTCATTAATGTGTGGTAATTACAGTGCATGAAGATTAGTACCTGTAATGACAGGTTTTTTTAGTGACATTAATGTGCATCAGACTAAATCTACTGTGCATTAGCACAGTTTTTTCCCTCCATGCTAATGCACAGTAAAACTAGTCTTCTGGGGTACTTGTACACGTATTGAAAATTGACCATTTTTGCAGTTTGCAAAACTGCGGTTTTGCAGATACGTATGGGGGCTTTTTGCAGTTTAAATGAGTTTATGTTGCAAACTAAAACACATCTGCATGTAGTTTAGTTTGCAAGGTAGCTATCTGTAATGCTGTAGCCTTTAATCTGACAGCTCAATCCCTGGCTGTGGGATAGGCAGGTTGAAGGCAGAAGTGGTGAGAGGCTGGATAGTTTTTTTTTTCTCTGTGGAGACTGCCCCCTCTCCCATGGCTGGGGGGAGGGGGGGAGGTGATGCTGCTCCCTCTCCCCTGAGCTGGTGGGCTGAGCATCCCCTGAGCTGTAGAGGGCCCATAGTGGCAGCATCCCCCAGGGTCCCCCCACAGGCTGCCCCAGCTCAGAGGAGCCTGATCCCACCCAGGGATACTTCCCTAAGCCCACCTAGGCTTTCAATGTGCTATGCATCATTCCCATTGCCTTCTCTAGTGACCAGCACATCAAGCCACCCTCCTGCTGCTTCCCTGCTCTGCCCCAGGGTCAAGGTAACCTGTTCCTGGGTGGTCCCAGGTGATGGCAAGGTGGCAGGGACAGTGCACTGGGCACTGCTCCCTGGGTGGGCTCAGGGAAGAGTTGGATCCAGAAGGTACTGTCTCTGAGCTGGGGTAGCATCCAGCTCACTAGCAGCCTGTCCAGGTGGCCTGAGAAGTGGAGTGGGGCTGCCACTGTGGAGGAAAGAAGCAGGGCCCCCTGCAGCTCAAGGACTGCTGATAGCTTGCCCCCTAGTTGCAAGCAGGCTCCACACACACACACACAAAAAAAAGGATTGGGCCCCATGACACTTTTTTTGTTACAGAGCCTGCCCATGCAAGCTGCCAACAGGCTGAGTGGCCCCTGAGCTGCAGGAAGCCCCAGAGTCCATCCCTCCGCAGAAGTGGCACCCCCTGGGGCTGCCTAGGTAGGCTGTAAGTTGGCCAGATGCTGACCCAGCTCAGAGGCAGCACCCACTGGATCCAACTCTTCCCTGAGCCCACCCGGGGAGCAGCTCCCAGTGTACTGTCCCCGCCACCTTGCCACTGCCTGGGACTGGGCTGCATTGCCCCTGGGGCAGCATGAGAAAGTGGCAGGAGGATGACTGGGTGTGTTGGTGGTCCAAAAAGGTGGCAGGGATAGTACACAGTGCACTGAAAGCCCAGGTGGGCTTGGGGAAGCATTGGATCGGGTGCCTCTGAGCTGGGGCAGGCCCTGGCCCCGGCCCCAGCCCGCTAGCAGACCACCTGGGTAGCCCTGGGGTGTGCTGCCATCATAGATGGAAGGACCGGGTCCCCCCACAGCTCAGGGGCTGCTCAGCCCACTGGCAGATCACCCCCTAGCTGTGGGAAAGGCAGGAAGGCTTTGCAAAAGAAAAAAAAGATAGGGGACCTCACCATAACAGTGATGAAAGCCCCTAAATTGAAACTGTGGGATTTTAATCATCACAATTACAAACCCACCATTTCAAATTAGGGGACTAAACCCCCATCATGCATACATCTCTGCACATCATGCGACTCATATAGACAAACCTTGGGTAATCTGTTCTAATGCTTAAGCACACTCATTAGGAAGGGTCTTCCTAATATCTAACCTACACTTAATTTCTGTTGCTGCAATTTAAGACCATCTTTAAGTCCTCTTCCTTTCAGCCACAGATAACCCCATTAGATCATATTTGCCATGAGGGATCATGCAACATGAGCATTCAGGCATTCCAGGGAAGACAGAACTCATCCACTAAGAAGTTATGGTACTTGGTCCCCTTCCTGTCTAGAAAGACAGAACCTCACTCATTCAAAGACAGTTTTTTCTGTGATTTTGTAATAACCTGGCAGGAGATATAAAGTAGGTAACAGATGTAATCAGTCAAACTAGCACTTTTAGAATGAGGTAGTCAAATTCTGGTAGGTTCATTAACAAAGATGGTTCGGTTGCATCGCTTTTAAACTGGTATACATAGTCCTCTTCACAGCTATTTCTGGTTTCTTTTTTAAAAATCCTACAGCTCCGGAAATCTACATACAGGAATCAAATATAAGACAATGGGAACCTATCTCGGCAGGAAAAACCATGGACTTGTATTTACAAGCCACTAATTCTTTCAGGCTAGGATGAGTGCCAGAAACAGTGATGTACTTGTTCTCCTTTCCAAAATCATAACCACATGGGATAGATGTGGAGTGTTGTGAAATGTTTACACAAGATATTTGATTCTAGTGAGGATTAGTTAAACTGGAAGTCAAAAAAATAAGTAATAAGTAACAGTAACAGTAGGCAGATCTAGGATTTTGAAAAACGGGTTGCAGCCTCTGCCTCCCTCCTGTCTTGGAAGTAGGCACAAGAAGGGAAAACCTGTCTTCTGCTGCTGCAGCCCCAGGGCTCCCCCTGCAGCCAGGTCCTCCTTTCCACACCTACACCTTGCCTAACTCCCCCTGCCTGCACTGTCCCAGGGACTTCAGCTGTGCCTTGCTTCCATATCACCCCATGATCTGAACTCAGTTCCTGATGCCCAGACTCTGCAGGGGGCATAGGCATGAAGGGCCACATGGAAGTGGGGTTGGCAGCAAATCTTCCTAAGAGATCACTGAACTATGCAGTTGAAAGAGGGTGAGACCACACCACTGCACCACCCTCCCCTGTACAGCTCTGTGGGGCTGTACTGATACCCAGTAGGGCTGTGTAAATCTTCACCAGCTGTTTCATTTGAATACTGCTTTGACTTGTTTTGAGTTCAAGACAGCAAAATCAAAATGAAATGAAGGGCTTTGAAACAGCCTTGAAATGAAACAAGGCCAGTCAAAAAGTTTTGAAAGTTTTGAAACATTTTGAATTTCAAAGCAGCCAGCTAGGTGGTGGGAGTCAGGGGAGAGCCAGGGTTGTGCTCTGAGTGGCTTCACATCCCCATTGTGAAAAGAAGACTTACTTCAGCTGGGTGATGAGTGGATCTGGTGGGATGCCTCACTGGAAACAGAATGCAGTGAAAGTGAAACCATGGTGGGCAAAGACACTGTGGTAAAAGGAAAAAAAGAAAAAGAAATGGCAGAGCCGAAAGAGCTGGGGCTGGCTCCCACATCAGTGTGGGCACATTTTGTAGCAGTGTGCCAGGGCCAATTTGCTGGCTGAACTCCTGGGGCTGGGATAAAAAGCCCAGAGGAAGAACAGTGGAGAGGACTGGAAGCAAGGTCCCCGACTGGCCCAGAGTGGCCAGAGGCAGAACAGAGTCCCACTGCAAGGACATGGTGGCTGCCCCAGGAAGGGGCTTTCTCAGATAAGCAGAGCCAGACAAGGCTTGGTGACTTAACCAAAGGAGCACTGGAGACATCAGGCATCTCCAACTTGAATTGGCTCCAGGCAGGACCAGAAAGGACAAGAAGAGACGTATGTCTGAATTGTGGCAAGTATAGAACCGGGAGAGGGGAAGAGATGCCAGGAAGCAAGGTAACCTGGGGTCTGGACAACACATAGTCAGGACAAGGTACGGATGGGAAAACTCAGATAAGACCGCGCCCTGATCCGACCATCATACATTTAGAAGGTCGAAACACCAAAGCTCATATGACACCAACTCTAGTAATCTGAAGATGACATCTTTGGCTGGCATAAGGTGGGGTGTAGGGGAGGTGGGGCCCCAAGTTGGAAGGACAGTTGGGAAGTTTGAAGGAAGGTACCAGGAGTGGCAGGACAAACCATCTTCTTCCCAATTAAAATAAGTTCCAGCAAGACATGGGAGGTGAGACACCCTGGGGGACCTCACAAGATCTAGCCCAGTAACAACGCTGTCTCTTCTTTTAAGCAACAGCGAAACCCAAAAAGACCCTACTGACATGATACGTGGGTGAACGGCACGGGAGACTACACCCATGTGGCTCAGCCCGGCAGGGAGTGCAGCCCTGGCTCTCCCAGCCTCCTGCTGCTGGGCTATGCTCCATGGAGCTGGTGGAGCCAATTGGAGTGCAGTGCCAGCTCTGCCTGCCTTGCACCATCAGGCAGCACTCCAATCAGCTCCACCAGACCCATGGAGGTCAGCCCAGTGGTGGAAGGTGGGAAGAGCTGGCACTGCATTCTACCTCCCACCACCAGACTGAGTTCCACGGGGCTGTGAGCTGCTGGGAACTGAGCCTGCGGGGCGGTGGGTGAAGCTCCTCCCATCACATGGCTCAGATCTCAGTGGCTTGCAGTGCTGGGGAACTCAGCCTGGCTGGGGGAAGTACCTCCCACCACCAAGCTCAGTTTCCAGTGCTGGGGAACTCAGTCTGCCTGGGGGAGAAGTGCCTGGCACTCCTGGGCTCAGTTCCCAATGCTGAGGAACTGATCCCAGCTTGAGGAAGTGCCTCCCACCACTGGGCTCAGTTCCACCAGCTCCACAGATTGCTTAGCGCTGGGAACTGAGCCCGGCGGCAGAAGGCCCTTCCCCTAGCCAGGCTCACTTCCCTAGTGCTGGGTCCCAAGCAACAGAAGCAGCCTCCTGTCATGTGGCAGGCAGATTGGGGGAATGCCCGCACCCCTGGGAGGGCTGCAGGGGCCCTGCCAGGTTCCTCCTGGGGGCGTGGACCCCCAATCTGCCTGCCAGATCACAGAACACTTCTTCTGCTCCCTGGCTCCTGCTTGTCAGCAGCTTGAGGTGCAGTTTCCTAGAAACCACTGCACCCATCTCCTTGAAACTTGGCAGGCTATGTGCCCTCAGAAGGGGATACCATCCCTGCAAGGTTAATCAGAATCAGGCAAGAAATGACAAAGTTATAGGCTGTTTTGTGCTTCCCCATTATAGCCTACGAGTGAAACAGTGTCAAAACAACTAAACTGTTCCAACAAAATGGAATGGAACAGTGCTTTTGATATTAAATGAAACTTGAAAAGAAGCACTTTTCCGTCAAAACGGAAGTCGAAGTGGAATGCTGCTGTTTTGCACAGAGCTACTATCCGGCGTATCCACAGGTGGTGGATTGTGGCATGACCTTTAGGGAAGGTTAGCTATGAAATAAGCAGGGGTAACTGATGAGTAAGCAATCACGGACCAAGCAGCAGCAGTACCACCGGGATGTGGTCAGGACATCAGATAGCAATGGTTTCCCTCTTGAAAAGCCACATATATCCTTTGACAGTGCTATGACATGGCAAGTACAGGTCACCACTATAATAAAGTTGCCCGGCTCCCAGCCATGGGTCTGCAAGTCCTCAATGACAGAGTAGGCAGAAGAAGATGTTAGAATCTCCATGGTTGTGAAGGCAGATGAAGGCTGCAGTGGAACTGAGATCCCCAATTGTCTTGGTCTCCTCGCTATTGGATCAAGGTCACATTCTATCAAGAGCCATGTGGAAGTTTATGTGCAGCAGCTAATACATGATAAAAGAAGTCAAACACAAGCATTTTCCATGAAAACAGCTTCTGCACTAGTCTGTTGATCCCGGGTAGGTCTCATCATCCATCTTTGGACACACAGATAAGATGATCATGGAAGACTACCACCTTCAACTGAAACAGGTTGCTGAAGAAGAACACTCCCCAAATTCTGCCTGTGAACTCAACAAAGTCTGATATGTATATACAAAATTTCACCTCAAAGGATGTCAAAGCTTTTTTTGTGTACTTTCTCACTAGTAGAGAGTAGCTATCTCTAGGGCTAGGGACAGACATCACACATAAACTGGTTTAAGTGATCAGAAAAGGGTTTAAACCTGTAACAGAACAGATAGTCAGTGCACAAAAACCAGTTTCAAAATGGCTGAAACTGTTTGAGATAATAGTATCAGACTTAACTGATTTGGGTCAAACTGGTTTATGCAATGTCTGCCCCAGATCCCTTTCTGGTTTAAGATAAATCAGAGTCTCCCAGCATGCTCTCTGGGATGGATGGAGCTCTTTGCTTCACAACAGGGCTGATCCCTCTGTTCCCTGGCTGCAGCTCCAGCAGCGACTGCAGGATGCTCACCCTCACTCCTCCTCACCACTCCCTGTTAAGTAAGAATTCCCTGCTCCCCTCTGCCTTGTGGAGAGGTGTCTGTGTATTACCTAGCAGACCACATGCTGGCTACAATCCATGCTAAATCAACAGGTTGAATGAACAGGTAGTTGGTAATGTCCCTCTGTTGTTTTCTTACTGGGGTGATAAACACTGTTATCAATTCCCTGCTGGACCCATCAGAGCATCCTGCCAGAGCCTGGCTATGCCCCCCTCAGTTCAGTACTGTACAAGGGTCAGCATAAAGATTATACTATTGGCATAGGCCCTGAATCTAATGCCTCTCTCCTTGCCCAGAAAATAAGAAGCCTATACATATACAGGACTTAGCCTTCTCCAGCTCTCTGTCACCAGTTAAATCATTTCACTGCCAAATCTCTCCTAAAAAAAAATCTAACTTCTATGATACTTCTTACCACACATTCACAAAAGCTTAAGCAGCTTACACAGGAGGGTGGAGTGGGCATACTAAGGTTTGGAAATTCATTTGTTTTCAGATTGCTTTGCACCCTGCCAGCTAGAGCCCTCTCCCATTTGCGCTGATGAAAATCCATGGGGCCAGATCCTGTTCCATACTACCAAAATGCCATCTGGAGTAGTGCTATGACACCAATGAAGTATTTGGTATGTAAAGTTCATTGTGTAAAATGCATAAGAGCAGTGCAAGCATCAGCCAAAACCCAAGATTCCCTCCACTCCATGACTGGGACCACCTCCTTGGGTTATATGGTGACTTGTGATTGCTTTCCTTCCGGCTTTATGACTCTTTCTCTTTTAGCTGCACAGTGGACTAGTTTCAAATGGAAGGTAATGAAAGATAGCTACTGACATGTTTACTCCAGCTTCACAATTAGGGCATTCTTCAAGGCACAGGAGGTATAGGTTCAAACCCCATGAGGAAAAGAGAAACCTAGAACCCTAGTCACCCATACGTCAAATAAGTGCACTAACCATTAGGCTGTTTATTTAGAAGGCAGCTGAGCCATATTTGCATGGAAAGGAGCCCTTCTAGGACATGGAGGCTTTGGACAGTCCCAGGGAATTAAAATTCTGGAGAGCTGAACATATACCTACTGCATAAATCTTCAAAATCAGAGGAAACATCTGTGAAGGAATTCAACTGCCGGCCCTGCAGGGTGAAGTAAAATTTGCACATTAGATATGTTCTTGCTCCCTGTTGAAAGTATGAAACTCTGTGCACATCTACCTGTGTAAAACAGAATGCATTCCTATTCTGATAATCAGATGAGGACCTTGATGGCAGTGACACATTAATGCCTAGTACATAAAATAAGAGTTAGCCTTTTAAGATCTAAATTAAACTGGAGAAACCATTATCCTTTAATATTCTCTGCTCACTCATCCCTTATCCCCTGACCTGGGAGCAAGAGTGAAGGTTCTTAGCATTGAGGTCATTGTCAGGTTGTTTCAGCCTACCCTAGATGGTGTTATGGTATGACCAGTAGGGCTGTGCAAAGCTTTGGTCACTGACTGGATTCAGGCATGGCTTGTGAATGCTGAAATAGTGGGGTGGATGAAGCATCCCACAGGAGCGAGGCAGGGTCCCCCGTGTGCTTGGTGGTGGACTTCTGGTCCACTTCCAGGTCTTCTGCAGAGCACATGGGGAACCCACCTGCCCCACGGCTTGGCTACTAGTGCCTCCTGGATCTGGGGGCTCACCTGGGGCCCCCACCATGGCCAATAGCTGAGCTGGGGGAATATGGTGGGGGGGGGTCTCCTGTGCGCTCAGTGCCGGACCCAGCAATGGACCAGAAGTGGTTCTGGTCCATTTCTGGGTCCACCACTGAGTGCATGGAGGACCCCCCCATGCTCCCGTGGGATGCTCCATCTATCCCACCATCTCAGCATTCATAAGCCATACCTGGTACCTCAAGGTACCTAGAAAAAAACATATAAAACTGTGTCTATGGCCAAATTGCTGATTCTCTGAATTAAATCTTCAGATTCAGATTTGGCTGAATTGAATTGGGACAGTGATCTAAATCAGTAAATCAAATAACTTTTTCCTGAATCAGGCCGAGTCCAAATTTGAATCAAATACTGCCAGCTTCACACACCCCTAATGACCAGGACATAGGGACATGGGCAGGCAAAAGCTTAAATTAAAGCAGTGGTTTTCAACCTTTTTTCATTTGCAGGCACCTAAAAAATTTCAGATGGAGTTGTGGATCCTTTTGGATTGTAAGTCTGGGTATTCATATATTTTTGATTGAGCATGCTTATCTTTTATGGACCCCTTAGACATAGTCTTTAAACCCCCAGGGGTCCACAAATGAAAACAGATTGAAAACCACTGAATTAGAGGGTCAAAGCCAAAGGCCTGAGGAGCAGACAAGGTCCAGACCAGAGTCATAAGGCAGTGGATTAGGAGCAGATAAATCAGCAGGAGGCTGTCTCTAAAGAATGGAAATGCAGGTGATCACCAAGGTAAAACTATAAGCCATGATATCAGCAACTGGAAACAGAAATTCAGGCTACAGTCATTAGCCATGGGGCTGTATGGAATCAGGACAATTGCCAAGTTAACACAGTATGTATGTAAAGGTTCCAGGCATAATGAGTGCAAAACCCATTGGTTGTACAGCTTAGAGTACATGATCAAAGTGAATAGTCTGGAAGTTAGCTTCCTATAACTTTTATTGCTGCAAAACTAGGGAACAAATCGGGTTCTGTCCCTCAAAAAGCTCAATTTCCTAGTATGCTGTAGCACAGGGGTGAGAAAAATACAGCCCACAGGTTGTATCTGGCCCACTGACAGATTTAATGTGACCCACAGGTGGCCAGCCACCAACTGTTTAGCATGGGCAGCCAAAGACTCTGGATGCCACATGTTGCTGGGTGGCAGTACTGTTTCTACCCAGCAGCATCAGACATCAGCTGTGGACCTGGGCAGGGCTTCTGATACAGCAGGTGGGTGGCACTTTCAGCTGTGGATGCTGCCATTAGGTTCAGGACCCTGGGTGCAGAACCTGCCAGCAAGGTCCACACTCTCCCAATGTGGTGGTAGCTCCCACCCAGAGTCTCAATCCAGAGCCTGCTGGAGGCATCAGCTGTGGACACAGGGAGGAGCTGCTGCCACACTGGGCAGGCAACAGCATCAGCTGCGACAACATTGGAAGGTCAGGGCTCCAGAACCTGGTGGCCTGCTGCCCACAGCTGACACTACTGCATGCCCAGCCCAGCAGCAGGTCCTGCCTGGGTCCACACCTGATGCTGCTGGCAGATTCCAGGTCGGGTCTCCAGGTGGGAGCTTCCACCACACTAGGAGATAGCGGCATCAGCTGTGGATGCTGCTGGCAGGTTCTGCATCCAGACTCCCAAACCTACTGGCAATATCCATATATGATGATGTCACTTGCCTGCTGTGGTGAACTACAATTCTGGTATCTTCTGGAAGGAGAAGGAGGGGGAGAGAAACAGAGAGGAGGGAGAGGAGAGGAGAGGAGAGAGACAGAAGAGAGAGAAAAGACAGAAGAAACGAGAGGAAACGAGATGAAGAGAAAGAGACACAGAGACAGAGAGAGACAAACAAAGAGAGAAGGATGTGGACCTTGCCAGGTCCCCAAAACTCATTAAGTGGCTCTACAGCTAAAATAACTACCAACACCAGCTCTAGCAGCAGGGACACAATCCAGCATAATGACATAATGAGCTGAGGTTAATTTCCAGTCATTGTTTCATCTGAGCTCTCAGTGCCTCTTAGAAAGAGTCCCACTATAGTACTGCAAGTTTAAAGTAAGTTATAAGTTTATAGTACTGCTTGTGTTTTCCTCCGTGTAGTTAGGTAAGTGCTAAACATTTACAGAGCCTAACTTTTTAATCTCACCTAATTTACACTAAGGCCCCTTGTAATAGGGAACCTATGACTCCTGTTATTTTGATGGGAAAACAATAGTAATCCATGCTTAGGCAGCCTAGTAAAGGTGACCTGTGAGGGAATAGGCAATAGTATGATAGCACAGAGCCTACCTAAGCAAGAGACCCATGGTTATAGGAGGCAGAGTAGCAACAGCAAGTTGCCCATCAGAAGGGCTGAGAGACAGCTGAGCTAGGGCTAGCAAGACACCTGACTGAGATGGGCAGAGCTTGGGGCCAGAGGACTTAGAGTCTGAGACAGCAGCAAGCCCAGAGAGGTCTGGAGAGCCAAGGCCAGAGGGTCTGGAGCCTGAGAAGTGGCAGCAGAGCCCAAAGAAGGACAGGAGCAGGGTAGAGACAGAGCCCAGGAGTATGGCATAGACTGGAGCCCAGAAGCCAGGTTCGGCACAGTGGGCCTGAGCTAAGAGGCCCAGCAAGAGTAGAGTGGTGGAGGCCAGGAAGTCCAACACCCCCACAAGGGAGTGATTAGATTACCTGGACAGTGATATTTGTGACACATGGGCATGCTGTAAGGGGCAGTTGGAGCCACATAATAAGGCTTTAAGGCAATGGGTGCCTCGGGGCACATACAGGATGGGAGGGGCCAACTACAGGCAGACCAGGTTTGAGCTAATGGGGTTTAGGAGGGGGCGTGCTGATGAAGAAAGGATAAGCACTGGTTCTAGGATTAAGAGGTAACTTCCCTTTCAAAATTTAAAAATTTACATTAAGGTGAGGCAGAAAAAAGTGGAGGGGAGGGTACTTAAAATCAGGTTGAAGTGATGGCCATTTGGCCACCCGGGGGGGCAACACAGTCACCGGTGAGTCCTTATTCCTGCTACACCTCCTCTACACATGCAGGTAAAGGTGTAATGGGATCTAATGCACAATCCACACAATCATGCCTCCTGCCATGACACATGTACATAGCAGGAAGCATTATTGTGGGATTGCACATTCCATTCCATTGGGCTTTATTGCACTGGCAAGAAGCAGTCTCCTCTGGCTGGGAGGCCCCTCAGCTGTGGGGGTGGCACATTCACCCTTGGGTGTGGAGGATAGCAGCAGCCATGATCTCCCAGGCTCAGGGGTGCATGAAACCCCTGGGCCTGGGGGATTGCAGATGCTGATCTCCACCAGGCCTGGAGGTTTCATGCGCTCCCAATCCTGGGCAGTTACAGCTACCATGATCCCCCAGTCCTGAGGTTTTCATGTGCCCCCTGCTGTCACGACCCAGCTGGGTCCTAGCACCTAGCATCCACAACTGAGGGACTTTGGGTTCATGTGCTGCCAAGACCCAGAGTTGGCAGCTGCTGGGGCTGAGATTCCCCTCAACTGCAGTACTCCTGGCCCCAGCTGGACATAGTGAGCTCCTGTGGTTGGGCACCCCCATCAGTTGACATGGCTTTCAGTCACAAGGGACACCCTGCTACACATGAAAATTAAAACTCAGTAGCAACCAGCTATAAAGTTAGTACATATTTTTGAGCTTTATATGGTGTGATAGCTACTTTTTCACACTCTTGTGGTTCAACATCCTTGTCTGCTTTGTGGACGACTTGGGTTCAATCCCCAGACATGCATATAGCTACATCCATTGAAGCAGCAAACATCTGGACTTGATCTGGCCTTTGAATACTGCTTCAGCTGTCTAAAGTGGGGATGGAAGGTCTGGGCAACCTTCATTTCTCCAGACTTCTGCCTAGGCATATGTGTTGAAGGTCCTGGTGATTGCTTACACATATACCATAATCCAGAAGGATCAATGGTTGTCTACTACATGTAGCTGTTCTTAAGGTTATTATGCAATTAACCAGTTAATTGTGTGATACCCATAATGTGCGGAGGGGGCCTAAATTAGTAAAATTAAGCAGAATCCAGAAATAATCAGCATTTGTGGCTTTCTAGGGTTTTATGTTCATTTATTTTCAGTGCAAACTTCCCCTTCCAGTGACTTATACAGTAAAAGCCTCCCTGTTTACTGCATGTGTCCAAGCTAGAAAGTGTATGAAGAGGGGATCATAGAAATGTGCATTTTATTAATTTCAGACATATATAGGTGAATGCCAACTCTTAAAGGCTCTAAAGTCCTTACTGTGTCTGTAGCTATTAAAGTTATAAGAGCAAAATAAGAAAAATAAGTTTTGTGTAAAAATGCTTAAGTAACTATGAGTTGCATGCATCCTATCAAAAAGATACTGGGCTGCAGCTCCAAACCACTGGCATGCACAACATCCTCTCTGCAGAAAAAGAGAAATAGTATTTCCTTCCTTATGGCATCCCATCAAGTATTTGAAGGCTGCTATCATGTCTTCTCCTAAGTGCCTTTTCTGCAAGCTGAACATGCCTAGCACCTTCATCCTATCCTCATATGACTTAGATTCTAAGCACAGGCTGATTAACACACAGGCCTAGGACCTAGGACCCTGGAGGCCCAGGTTCCCTCCAGATGCTGGAGGAGCTTTCCTATACCTGGGTTCAGTGTTGCCAGGTGTACGATACTTATTCTTCAATTTTGATCCAGTTCTCATTCGCTCACAGGCCAGTTATGGTTAACAATATAAAGCAAAGAAGAAGATTTATTTGCATACTTATTTGCAGATCATATAATTGAAAATATGCATATATGTATGCAAATAAATCCTGTGGCCATCTTAGCTTGAAGGTTTTCTCCTGAGCCGCCTTTGCCTGAGCAGCTGACCTTGCTCACCAGGGAACCTTGTGTAGACCCCAAAGTGTACCTCGATCACCTTCAGGGTGTCCCCCAAACTCTCCTGCCATAACTTTGGATGATATCTTAGTTTCATAGTTTCTAGGGTCGGAAGGGACCTGAGCAGATCATCTAGTCCGACCCCCTGCCGTGGCAGGAAAGAATACTGGGGTCAAATGACCCCAGCGAGATGTTCATCTAACCTCCTCTTAAACACCCCCAGGGTAGGAGCCTGCACCACTTCTCTTCGAAGTTGGTTCCAGACCCTAGCCGCCCTGACTGTGAAGTAGCACCTCCTGATATCTAACCTAAACCTACCCTCTGCCAGCTTGTGACCGTTATTCCTGGTCACTCCTGGAGGTGCTCAGGGGAACAGTGACTCCCCCAATGCCTGCTGATCCCCCCTGACTAGTTTATAACAGGCCACAAGATCCCCCCTCAGCTTTCTCTTTTGGAGGCTGAACAGGGTCAGGTCCCGTAGCCTCTCCTCATAGGGCCTGCCCTGTTGTCCCCTGATTATATGAGTGGCCCTCCTCTGGACCCTCTCCATGCTGTCCACATCCCTCTTGAAGTGCGGTGCCCAGAATTGGACGCAGTACTCCAGCTGCGGCCTGACCAGTGCCGCATAGAGGGGGAGGATCACCTCCTTGGACCTGCTTAAGATGCATCTGTGGATGCATGCCAAGGTGCGGTTGGCCTTCCTAACTGCCTCTCCACACTGCCGGCCCATGTTCATCTTGGAGTCAATGATGACCCCCAGATCCCTTTCCACCTCCGTGCTGACAAGAGGGGAGTTCCCTAACCTGTAGGCATGGTGCCGGTTGTTCCTCCCGAGGTGCATCACCTTGCACTTGTCTGTGTTGAAACCCATCCTATTCTCATCCGCCCACCCTTGTAACCTGTCTAGGTCTGATTGTAGCCTGTTGCATCCTTCCAATGTGCCCACGTCCCCACACATCTTAGTGTCATCAGCAAATTTGAACAGGGTGCTTTTTACCCCCTCATCCAAATCGCTGATGAAGATGTTGAACAGTGCGGGCCCGAGGACCGAGCCCTGCGGACCCCACTGCCCGTGTCCTTCCAGGTTGAGAAGGTCCCATCCACTACCACCCTCTGGGTGCAGCCCTCCAGCCAGTTGGTGACCCATTTGACTGTGTGGGTGTCTACACCACATCCCCCCAGTTTCTTAATGAGAACAGGGTGAGAGACAGTGTCCAAAGCCTTCCGGAAGTCCAGGAAGATTATATCCACTGCTACCCCTGCATCTAATGATCTGGTGATCTGATCGTAAAAGGCCACCAGGTTGGTCTGACAGGACCTGCCACTGATGAACCCATGTTGGTTGGCCCTAAGCATATAGTCCCCTGCTGGCCCCTCCTGGATGTGTGCCAGCATAATTTTCTCGAACAGCTTGCCTAGGATCGAGGTGAGACTAACTGGCCTATAGTTTCCCCGGTCCTCCTTCCTGCCTTTTTTGAAGATGGGGACCACGTTGGCCCTCTTCCAGTCGTCCGGTACCTCACAAGAGCACCATGAGTGCTCATAAAGTTGTGCCAGGGGACTTGCAATGACCTCGGCCAGTTCCTTTAGAACTCTAGGGTGGAGATCATCCAGGCCGGCTGACTTGAATACGTCCAACCCCTCCAGAAGCTCCCTAACTAAATCCTCGCTAACCTGTGGCCCAGGTGTGCCTCCCCCGGGGCCCGAGGGGGGGCCCAGCAGGGAGGTGGCTGTTCTGGTCCCTACTTAGGAATACGGAGGCAAAGAAATCGTTAAACATGTTAGCTTTGCCGTCTGGTGTGACGACCAAGTTTCCCATGGCGTCCTGCAAGGGCCCCACATTATCCGGGACCTTCTTTTTACCCCCTACGTATTTAAAAAAGGACTTCTTATTGTCCTTAATCTGGGAAGCTAGCCCCAGTTCTATCTGTGCCTTGGCCTTCCTAACTACCCCCCTACATCCCCGAGCAACTACAGAATTAGTCCTCCCTGGTGATGACCCCTTCTTTCCATTGGGTATAAGCCTCCTTTTTAGCAAGGAGACATTCCTGGATGCTTTTGGTGAAGGGGGTCCCCTTTGAGGGTGCCTTCAGAGTGGACACGCATCCCGGCAGATGTCTCCAGGTCTCCAGCCTCCCCTACACCCCGGCCATACGCCAACCTTCTAGACGAGCCTCAAGATCTTTAGCGGCTATTCCCCATTGATATCTTTCTGGTCCTCACGTCCTTCCTCACCAATGGGCAGCTCAGGCTCGGACTGGAACCAGAGGGTCTGGTGACTCACTTCCTTTGCAGACGTCCCTTCTGATGCTTAGCGCTATCTCTGGGAGATGGCATTGTTTCTCCTCCTGTTCTTTTATGGTCTCTTTCCTGCCTTTGACCAGGGTCACTGCTACCCCGGCCTGGGCCAGAGGGCTACACTAACCTGAGCTAGACCAGGAACCAAAATAGGGCAACCCGAAAAAGGGAAACACAAAGGAAACACCCTCACCAATGTAAAGCCCCGGGCCTCAGAGCCACCTGACGTGAAACAAAACTAATACCTTGGCTACAAGAACTATGAGACAGGGAAGGGCAAAACGGACTAGGGGGAATCATGGGAAGTGTCCCATACCCCCTTGGTCCCCTACCACCCCTAAATAAGTGCGCCCTCAGGATAGGGGTCCATGCCCCCACCCCAGCCAGGGTCTCCTTCCCCTCCGGAACCCACCTCTGCCCTGCGGCTGCAGCCCCCATTGCCTCTTATAACTGTTCCCATGCTGGCTCTTCCTGTCAGCTCCTTCTCCAGCATGGGGATTCCCCACAGCTTCTGTCACTGCTGCTGCTGCTGGCTTCCCTGCTGGCATCTTCAATCCCCTCTGGTCTTCTCCAGTGTGGGGATCCTTTGCAGCTCCTGCTGTCTCTGTCACTGCTGCTGCTGCCACCACTGCTGCTGGCTTCCCTACCAGTGTCTTCAATCCCCACTGGTCTTCTCTGGTATGAGGATCCTTTAAAGTCCCTGCAGTTGCTGCCGCTGCCAACTGCAGCAGTGGGACGTTCTCCGTCTGGCGGCTCCCAGCCGGTCCTTCAGCCTTCAGCGTCCCCCTTCCCACACTTTCTGGGCTGATTTTTATCTTCATCAAGTGATGCCGCCTCATTGCGTCATCCTGCCCCAGCTGGAGATGGGCGCTCCGGCGGTTTTTCACAGCGCGCCTCTTCGCTCCCCCAGGTCCCTGAAGCAGGTATGTGTTTTTTTTGTTTTCTTTTTCTTTGACCAGGGGTCTGCCTCTGCCCCAGACTCCCCCCTGGTCTGACCCTGTGTCCCTGTGACAAGTCTGCTTCTTATTTTATATTGCTCACTGTAACTTGCCAGTGAGTGAGAACTGGGTCACACACCTCCCCAGCAACAGGAGGGAAAGAGTAGAAAGGACCCTTCTGTCTGCTGGAGCATAGCTTTTTTATGCAGGGGGGAGAGAGGAAGCTTCCATTGGGGAGGGTCCCCAATCTTTTTCTTTCCCAAGGCCCCCAATATTTTCAATCTTCTTCTGCTTACAGGTCCTTTATCATCAGGGAGGAAAACCTAAGAAGTGGGGAAAGAACACCGCAGGGAAGGGAGAGAGCCAGGGAAGAGGACCTAGGAGTGGCTCACCAAGTAGGCAAAGTCACAGGAAGCCTCCAGGGAGGCAGGAGGCAGGCAGTGATCCAGGAAGCAGGCAGTGGACATTGCTGCCAGAGAGAGAAGAGCCCACTGAGGTGAGATGGACCTGGGAAGCTGCACATGGCTCACTCAGGGACCAGAGCCAGCTGTGCACCCCAGTGAAGAGAGTCTGGGAAGACACAAGTGGCTTGTCTAGAGAGCTGAGCCTGCTGTGTGCCCCAGTGAAAAGTGGATCAGAGGAGGGCCCAGAGACCCAACTAGATGGGCAGCATTGGACCTCAGAGGTACCAGGCAGGGAAGAGTTGGGATGGGACCCAGGAGATGGAGAAAGTCCCAGTGTGGAAACCCCAAACAGCCCTGAGATGGGGCTAAGCCCAACAGGGATAAGCTGAAGTGAGAGCAGCTCCCTTGGAGGGCTGAGGCCCCAGAAACCGGGCGGGACCCAAAGCCCCAGACACAATTGAGGCTGGGAGTGACAGCTGACAAGATGGCCACCTGGAGAAGACCTGGATGGGACTAAAAAGGGGTGCAGCAAAGCACTGAAGGGCCCTCCCAATTAGATGGTGGCAAGAAGCTGGTGACCGTCAAAGTATACCAGCAAAGGCTGGTCAATTGGACTTTGAGTTTGTATCTTAAGTTATTGTTTAAAGAACTACAATATGAAAAGCCATGATGAGGTTAGTTGCTGGGATGTTTATACCCAGGTCAAAGAATGGCTGAGAACAAGCCAACAGCCAGAGGGCAATGCGGGTGAGAAACTATCACCCAAGCCATCTAGCAATGACTCCAGTTCCAGTCCCGGATGTGGTAAGGGTGGGGTAAAGGGGAGGTTGGAGTCCCACAAAACAGCAAAAGAGTGAGATCTCACAGGATATCAGCGGAACCTACCTTCTGAAGGAACCTACCTTCTGAAGGAACATCAAGACATGGCAGGAGAGAAAGAACAAACAACAGGACACACGTAATACTATTCACCAGATACCACCCTGACATTGCAAGGGGGTAAGGCGCCAAGTAAGAGAGGATCAAAACCCTATAACACCTACCAGTGATAGTTAGTATTGAACCATCCAGTTGGCTATAGCCTAGCTTTCCAATCTATCAGTATCTTTCTTAATTGTACTCATTTCTTCAGTGTGTTCACAGTTCTCACTTTTGTCATCTGCAGATTTGCTCAGGAAGCTCTCCATTCCAGCATCCAAATCCCAGAACAGCACTGGACCCAGAGCAGACCCCTGTGGGACTTAACTTGAATCCTTCTGCCAGTCCAATATTAATCCATTTATCATGACCTTTTGCTTGTGGGTACTGAACCAGTTGTCTAGCAATTTTATATAAGCCCACATTTCTCCAGTTTGCTTATAAGAAGGTCTTGTGGGACTTTGATAGAAGCCTTGCTGAAATCCAGATATGTTATATCCGCTGCATTCTCTTCATTCGTCCAGCTACTTGTTTGGCTGAGAAGGAGGTTACTTGTTTGCCATGATTAATTTTCGTAAATCCATACCAACTGGCTGTGATCAGCCTTTCCTCCTCCTGATGATCTAATAATCTCTTCTGGTCTTAATATCTATTCACTCATGAATTTTCTCTTGTAACCCTTAAGACTTAGCACTCCTTAATTGTGAGTGCAACCCCTTTCCTTCATAAATGTATTTCTAATTACTGTAAGGAATGGCCAAATGAATTCTGTAGAAGGCTTCATCAAAGCTGTGAGGGGACTGAAAGCAGAATTTAAACTGGAAATGTTGGGTTTTCTTACATGTGTTCCAGGGAGGTGGAGGTGGGGGAGGGAGAGGAGAGCTGGTTTAATTAAAGCACCCACGGAATCTCATGTATCAGCATCCCCATGCTTCAAAATGGCAGTGGCAGCGCTATAGTTAAAACTCCCCCACCACCATTTTGAAGTGTGGGGCCGCTAATGCATGAGACATGGAGGCTGGCTGGAGCATCCTAATTGGCAAGCTCAAGCAGACTTAATTGAGTCTATAATTATAGTGCATTGGAACAGCCTCCAGGGACATCTACAAGCACTCCTTAAGTCTAAGGGAGCTAGATATCAAATCTGCTGAATTTCTATTGTCTATGGTAGAGTCAATAAGGAGACTGTTGGGGCATAGTAGTTGGTTGAAGAGGATCAAAACCTATGTCCCACAAGAAACATTGGCTGTAACTGGGCACTAGTCAGTGGCCACAGCTGGGCTGCTGGTGGCAGCAACCAGGAGAATAGCATCAGCATCTGCTATCTGTGTGTCTCTCTAAGTTGGTACCCAGGCTCGGTGCCCCAGTCACGCCCCCTGCTTTAGTTACACTACTGCTAGCTATGCATAGGTAGGGTAAATAAGTATGAAGGCTGGTGATTAAGGAATCCTGGAGATTCCTGGGGTGAGGGAGAAGGAAGAGAATCAAAGGCAGGGGTAGTAGCTATGTTAAGATCCCCATGAAATCCTATCCCACTGAACCCCCATGCTTCTCCTGGAACTTTATATGTTGCTCATAAAGACATGATGAAGCAGACTGAAAGAGAACACCAAATCCAAACAACTCTCACACTTAGAATCATAGAATCGTAGAAAAGTAGGGTTGAAAGGTACTTTAGGAGGTCATCTAGTTCAAACTCCTGCCTGAAGCAGAATCATCCTTATCTAAACCATCCCATACAAATCCGTGTCTAACTTATTACTAAAAATACACAGTCAACCTTGCCATAAGGCCTAACTAGCACCCTAACCTGCTACAGATAAGACACAGGGACAATGGAGACCAGTGTCATCCTGATGCTGCAAGGGTTATTAAAATATTCTTGAGAGATCCAAGGAATAGGGTGAAACCCTCTTCTACAGAAGAAGGCAAAATCCCCAACAATCCGTACCAATCTGACCATGGGGTAAAATCCGTACCTGACCTCAAATGTGCTGATCAGTCTGACAACGGAGGAGAGACCCTGTAGTCCAGAATTTCTAGGTTTTAGTCCCAGCAGGAGCACTGGCATACTCCAGTCAAAATCCCCAGGCTTTTCACCTCAGCCAACACCCAAATCTAAACTCCTGATGCATGTAGCAAACAGGAAGGGGGGGAATCTTACCTGGAGCCATTTGGAATCAGCAAAGCCCAGAAACATGGAAAATACCCAGAGAAGAGCATAAGCAAAGCTACTTTTAGATGGTCCCTGAACAATGCATGTCCAACTTGTTTCTGAACCTCCACAGTGGCAGAGATTCCACAACTTTCCTAGGCAGTCTATTCAGTTGCCTCACTGTTCTAGCTGTGAAGAAGTTCTTCCTGATACACAATCTAAACCTATTTTGCTGCAACTTCAAGTCATTGGTCTGTGTCCTGCTCTTCTTTATGGCAGGCCTTCAGTTATTGGAAGACTGCTATCCTGTTCCCTTTTATTAAGCACTTCTTCTGCAAAGTGAAACACTTGTGGGTGTTGCCTTAGATACTTCATATAATCATGAGATAATTGCTCTGTAATAAGAGGCACATCTGAACAGATACAAACCAGAATTATGTTACACATGTGGGATGAGATTTGAAGATACAATCCAATGAATACAACCAGCTGGCCGGTTCTCCAGCCTATACAATTAAGTGCATAATATGACCTGACATGTATTATTAAGCACTACTTGTAGTGAAATAATATAGCAGTTTAAATAGTCTGTTCATTTATTTTATATAAGTAGTTCTTAACCTTCTGGCTGTAGGCTGGTTGAGTGGCAGGGGGTTTGTCTGCAGGCCAGATCCTGTGTGAAGATAGCATGTGGAGTCAGTTCATGGGTGCGATCGAGTGCACCAGTCTATCCCCACTCATTGGTTCTGGCCACACAGTGGTGCAATAGAGCATGTAAGTCCATATTGTGTGGCCTGTAGAGGGTTGCCAAAATATGGAATAAGCTTCCAAGGGAGGTGGTGCTGTCCCCTTCCTTGGAGATATTTAAAAGAAGATTGGACAGACACCTGGTTGGGGTCATCTGACCCCAGCCCTCATTCCTGCCCAGGGCAGAGGGTCAGCCTTGATGATCTAATAGATCCCTTATGACCCTAACAGCTATGAAACTATGTAGAGATCCCCACAGGTCCAGAAATTTGGCAGCAGGGGGAGCAGCAATTAATGATGCCATGACTCCCCCCCACCTTCACCCTCCACCAAATTTCTGGACCTGCGGGGAGCCCTGCAGGTTGGATGATGTGGCTCTGCCAGCTAGATCTGGCCCATAGCTGGAGGCTGAATACCACTATCTTATACTATCATACCTTTACTTAGCACTTAATGAACCTTCTCTTTTTTCCTAGAACAAAGTATTTCCTCATTTGGATGCTTGTTTTGTTTATAACACAGTTTAAACTTTTGATACTTTGTAGAAAACAGAAGATAAATACGTTATGTACTTATTAGAGAAGCACCTATGTTGGATAAGGGAGAAAAACATTCCAGGCTGACACTAGGATGCTTACCTGCCATAAAATGAAGTAAAATAATAATAAAAAAGAACATATAATAAAATTAATTTAAACAAGAATTTCAATTCGAAACAATGTTTTTCTCCTGAAATATTTTTTCTGACATTACTACATGGGAAATCTCAAGAGTATTTTCATCCTGATTGAGAATAAAAATAATGTTTGAAATTTCAAAATGCTCTATAAATCAGAGATTTTTGGTCTCAATTAGCTCTAGAAATGACATTTATGTTCACTATTTCATTACTGTATTGTTTGACAACTTATTTTTTTCAGTTTCAGGGGCTATATCTGTAAGAATGTAGGAATTAGCAAACTAGTCTAGCATTCTAGACTAACACCTCTTACAGAGCCAATACCATATGTTCCAAAGGAACGTGTAAGTAACAGCTTAATGTCTAATAGTTAGAGATCAGCTGAAACTCTGAAACATTAGCATTAACATTCCTGTCAAAATTTGTGTTAACATTGCCTATTATAATTCTAGATGTAAGTCTTTTCCAAATAACCTTATTCTCCAGAATTATTTCTAATTTTTATGTCAGTTCATTTTTTTGGCAATGAGCTCCATGAGTTAATTAAGTGCTGTGTGGAAGCATTTTTTAGTCCTTTTGTTCTTGTGTTAAAAGACTGAGCAGAAGGAAATATCTGATCTCCATTCTTTATCTCATTCATTGCTTTATATTTTATTATCATGTCTCCTTTATGTCTCATCTTTCTAAAGTAACAATTACAATCTATTCAATTGCACTTTGCAAAGGATTTTTTTCAGGTTCTGCATTATTCTTCTTAGTTTTTAAAACCACCCTAGATATTAATACCCTTTCTGAAGTAGAGTGAACAACATAGCCTATAAGAGCTGAACATGAATTTTACAACAATGTTTTATCTTTGGAAAATTCCTATTTATTATTTTGATATTTTCAAAAATCAAAAAATCTAGTTATTACAGTTTAAAATGTTATTTCACTTTTAAATTTAAATTAACTACATTAAAAAGCTCGAAATCAAAAGGTAATACTTCAAAATCATCATAAAAGCATTTTGATTAACCCAAGCTGCTTTTTTTTAACTTTCAGTTCATTAGTATTTTTTTTGACACTGTTTGTCTCTATTGAAAATGGCATTTTTGTCAGTTTTTGCATATTTTCCTCCCAATTGCAGACATTATAGTATCCAGATAAGGCTGTGCCCTTGACTTATGATGCTATTATAATAGTCCCCATCTTATTCTCCATTCTGTTCCTTAGATAACATAGCATTCTGTTTGTCATATAATTCTGGCTGCATACTCCTTTTCCATATATTGCAGGTATTTATAAAGTACTTATCACCTTGGTAAGTACAGTTATTATACTTCTAGCAGGCAAAGAATATTACAGTTCCACTGAAATTTAAACCTAAGTACTGAGATTTATTTATTCTCTTTTGTTTTGTCATTTATGTCTTGGGTAAATTTTGCCAAGAACTGTATACATACAAATTCCTCACGTGTGTGTATTACACCAGAAAATGTGTCCCCCTTCTGATTTGCACTTTAAGGAAGCAAATGCTAAAAAAGTCCACTTATATCCTAATGGGGCAAAAATGTCATTGGAACATAAAGATTACACTATATGGATTTAAGGGAATAATGGTTTACCTGTGCCATTCCTGGTTGCCAGATTTATTTTCTTCTGAAAGTAACATTTAAAATGGGACATAAAGCTTCAAAGGAAAATGGAAGGGAAGTATCACTATTTGCCCCTGATTTGCAGGTGCTGACTGATTTGCTCACCAGAACTCAATAACAGACTAGCCATTTCCCTTTGATCCAGTTCTTTACCCACCTTACAGTTCTTCTATTAGTCCCCATTTTCTCCAGCTTAACTTATAGTTGCTCAAGTGGCACCATATCAAATACTTTACTGAAGTCCAGCTAAAGTTCTACGGTATGTTCTTTGCTTGAAAAATAAATTATCTTATCAACAAATGCTATCAGGCTAGTGTGACATTATTGACCTTTAGTAAATTTGTGTTACACTTGCTGCATCTGCACAAGATGCTGACAGTGCAGTAGCCCATGACTATAATGCAGTAGCATCACATGGTAGGAAGCATAAGGTGATGCTACTCATGAACTATTGAGTAGTCGCTGTCATGTAAAGGCCATTCCTTGGAGTGACTTCACAGTAACCCTGGTTACTGCACACACATTTAGTACTTATACAAATATTAAATGTCTGTGCAATAAGAATTGTGCAATTAGTGTATTGTGTAGATGTGGCCATTTTATCCTATATCCCTTGGCTTGATTTATTTCTTTTATCTTTAATTATCCTTTCTATCAAGATTGATTCTAGAGTCTTGCATACTAATGAGATCAGACTTACAGACATTTCCCCAAATCATTTCCCCCTTATTCAGTATTGGTACTACACTTAATATTCTCCAGTCACATGATAACACCTATGATTTGATGGATTTATTAAAAATACTTATTATTATACCTGCAATTGCATCAGAACTGTAGGCAACAATTAATCCTATGTAAGTGTAAGAGGTATAGTTATGTGCCTGATGAATCATCTTGTGGCTGACAAGCCAGATTTGAAAGTGACAGCTTGTTACCAGTTACAGAGCCATATGTTGTCTGAATTGGGAATCCTAGTTTACAGCATGCTGTTTCCTTTTTTTTTGCTTTGTTTCTATCCTCTAGACCAGGAGTAGGCAACATTTTTTGGCCAGAGTGCCAAAAAACCCACAATGTCTTCCTTGGAAGGTGCCAGTGTGCCGACATGCTGAAGCGTGGAGCAGCTGTTTGCAGCCTCCTGGCTGCAGCCGGCCCACGGAGCCTGGTGTGCTTACAGCAGGGCTCGCAGCCCCTCAGCCACCTGCTGGGAGCAGGCTGGGCTCCGTGGCTGGCAGCAGCTGCTTAGAGCCCAGGCTGGTGGTGGTGTCCCGAGCAAAATGGCCTTGCATCCCATGTTCCGCACGCATGCCAGGGGTTGCTGACCCTTGCTCTAGACCAAAACTCCTTCAAGTTAAGCTGTGCCAGATGTTCCCTCCAGACTGGACAGGATTCTACACACTTCTCCCAGCTTTCTACATTGATGTTGAACAAATCCATATAATTTTTGCACACATCATGGTACCATCTAGAGGGTGACCCTACTTTCTAGAGCCATCTTGACTTTCACATTTCAAAATATTCTTGGAGATATAGTCTTATCGCATTCTGCTGACATACAGTTGAGCCATTGCAACCTCCTTTTCTTTTCTTTACCATGGTTTCTAAATGTCTCCGTCCTGTGTGCACCTGTGTTTGGCATTTTGTCCTCCCACTTCATTTTCAGGATCTTTTGCAAGCATCTCATATAGAAGCTGTTGAGTCTCCTGATTGATAAGGGACTGTACTAATTGAGCTGTCAGATTCAGCGGGATATCTAGGTTCTTAATGCTGAAACTGTCTTGGTCGGTGTAACAGGAAGTCTGCGACTCCTGTTACTTCAAGGAGAGAAGCTACAGCAGAGTAGGGCTGTGAGAAGCTTTGGTCCCTGATTTGATTCAGTGGACATTTGGCCCAATTCGATGGCTGAATCTCTGAATCTGAATTAAATCAGAGGACCCTTTCATCTCTCTGAATCGAACTGGAACCCTCCAAGTCGATTCAGAGAGATTCAGAAAGACACACAGTTTCGGACATAGACACAACTTTAAATGTCTTCACTAGGATAGTAGCTAGAACCTACTTTAGGCAACCAGGGATGCTTGCACAGCAGTTGCTAACAGCCAAGGAGACCAATCATTAGGCCCTAATGAAAAACCGCCGTAGATGGCTACTGAAAACAACCTGACCAGAAGAGGCAGGACTTGGGAGGCATTTAAACCCAGGTCCTCTGTTAAGGTACTCTGGACCTGAAGGTGACAAGGGAAAAAAAAACTCTGTAGCAGGATGACTGAGACTGAGAACCTGTGGTTCCTGGGAACTGGAAGCAACTGCTGAAGGCTTGTAGGAGATGTGACCCCAGAGGAGGAAGAGTTCATTATGCAGCTGGTGAGTTTAGAGTTTTAGTTTAGCCAGAAGGATTATATTTTGGTTTACAGCTTATACTGGTGGATGAGGTGGGACTGATAGGGGAAGAGAAGGTCCCAGTAGTGCCAGAGGCACAAGGAGGCTTGAGCCTGCTGGGGGCAGGGAACAAGCTGCAGTGTAACCCAGTGACTGGAGAACCAGAGCCAGGGGGCCAGAGACAGAGAAAGAGAGACAGAGACAAGGTCAGGGATCCAGCACCCTCTAGGGGCAAGGGCCCAGCACCTGATGGAGGCAGAGAAAGGGTCAAGGACCCAGTGCTTATGAGTGGCAAGAGACAGGGCCAGGGGCCCACCTAGTGTGAAGACTGGTTTGGAGACTAGTACGGCCCAGGAGGGACCCAGAGACAAGAAGGAGAAGGGCTCACTCTAGGACCCTGGGGTAACATAATTAACAAAGAACAGGCATGGGAGAAAAGGAAGGGTAACCTAGAGCCAGAGCAGACTAGGAGCCACATGGCCACCAGAAGGTATCACGGCCACCCTTGGAGCACTGATTCTGTTACAGTTGGGATAATGTAGAGATACAGCCATTTCCTAGGAAGCTAAAAGTTTGTGCTGGATATAATAAAAATGCTTTAATACCATGCCATGGAGATCCATCTTGTTTCCAATATACCAAAACTCATTTGTGCTGCAGAGGCTTTGGCCTATTGCCCAAATTACCTTGCTCATCCCTAAACTAAAATTGGGAAGTTCTGGCAGTGCAGCCATTTCATGAGTGACCTGATTGATGTAATGAGGTCCATCTTAAGAAACATTAGCCCTGCTATAACCTTGTACCCTAGACTCCTGCTGACCTGGGGGTTAAACTTGGTATTCCTATGCCAGTCCCTGGATTGGTTCAAGATTCTGTTGTATTTAAGACTGTCTGCCTAAAATACACACAGGGAAGGACTGATTGCTTTCTACACCAGGGTCCATCTGAAGGAGCTGTCTGTGATCAATTGGACCTAAGCCAAAAGCCCTGCTCTCGAGCATTAGGCTTTGGCAAGGGAGCCTGGGTTCTGTCACAAAGGGAATCTATAAAAATGTTTTTCCTTTTCATTGCACATAATTAAAGACAGCATTTTAATCAGGCTGCTCCTGCTTAATTGTAGTGCCTTACATTAACTACTGTTGACCTGTTTTAAATACATCCCACAGGCAAGGTCAGGCTAGGAAGATGAAACTTTGTATGAAATATAGAGAAGCCTAATATTTTATAAGAAAAAACATTTGCTCATTGTTATGGTGTGTTACAAAATAACCTTGATTACATGAAGGAGATGATCTCTAAAAGTCGTCAGCTTTAAACTCTAATGGCTCATGATAGCTTGTCCCAGAACACAGAAGCCTGGATTTTCAAAACAAAATCTGAGGATTGGAGAGGCAATTATGAATGATTGCTTGACTTGTTTATTTTGACTCAGTTTTTAAAAAATAACACTGCAAAGCTCTGGGCATATAACTAATTCCTACCCCCCTCCCTCCAAACTTAAAAATAACAATTCAAATAGGAACTCAGCCAGCCTGCCTATCAACATTCCTTCCCCTTCATTATCCTGAGTAGTACACACCCGAGGCTCACCAAAATCCTTCTCAAATGAGGTTTTTGCAGCACACCTGGAAAATCACCAAATTTGAGTTATCTCAGACCAAGTTGGGGAACAGGTTCCAGAAAAGAGGGGGCAAGCAGCAGCAGTGTTAATACCCTGAGTTGAGGAGCCATGCTAAAATAGTGACTTGGCCAGTTATGGGAATTAATGCCACTGCTGCTGCTTGCAGGTCATTCTGCCCACAGGAAGCCTCACAGTCTGGACCTGGCTGATGGGAAACACTGCAGCCTAGATCCAGCCTGTAAGAAGCCCCACGGCCCAGATTTGTCAGACAGGGCCCAACACATTTGACATTCTTGTTTTAGACTGTCACAAAAAGCAGCAAGCAGAAAGAAGCCCTGGGTACCTTTGGTGTTAACTGTTTTTTAAGTACACACTTCAGCAGGATGGAATGGGATCACAATTAGGGACCTACATCCACTTAACCACCTAACAGGTGGAATAGAATCTGGTGTGTAAGTTTAGGGCAGTATTTCTTTAATGAGTTAATTAGCCTCCTAGTGGTGCTTGCCATGCTTCATTTTGGGAGCCACCGGAAATGAGCTGTAGCAGTAATGTGTATATCTTACATACTTGTGTATAGTTAATGTGGGGAACTGTACCTCAAAGAGGCATATCCCAAACCAGTTAGAACCAGTTGATTTGCTATGCAGAGGCTCATATTGTGCAATGCTGATCGGTTACACTACAGATACTGAATAAAATAGACCTGTGTCAGACTCCTCTACTCTGACATAGTAATGAGCAACACATCATACTGGAAGTGGAGTGCTTGCCAGGCCTCTTTAAATAACTCTAATTTGTTGTTTATGGTTGGTTTCAAGTAACACAGACCTTCCATAAATACAGACATGAAACTTTTTGCCTGCAGGGTCTAAAACCAAAGCCTCCCTTCCTATTTTCCTGTATTAACATTCAATATCATGTTAACGGTGATTGTGAATTTATCGTTTTTACATTTGGCTGGGAAGGGCAGAAGCAGACAAGTGTATCTTAGGTTTTGAAATGAGCCATTTGAAACTGGTTGTCATTTAGAGGCTCTTGTTGTACAAGGCTGATCACTTACTTTAAAGCTCAAACACTGAACGATACACACCTAACTCAGACCCATTGACCCTACATGATCACTGAACAATATACTCACTGGGTGCACCTTTATGTAGCTCCTCCATAGTCTTTTTGTCATTGTTCTGGAAGCACCAAAACAATGAAATTATTGGTAAGTACCATGCAAACTGTAAGTACCATGCAAAATGAAACACCACTATATATACATCTATGTATGAGAGGTGTTTCATTTTAATCATGGAAAAATATGGATTTTGGGTTACTTTTTTTAACCTGAATATTGGGGAATTTTTTTGATCAGAGAAAACCAGGATCCCTGTTGCCCACTGTTTAAGTCAGAAATTTATTCCTTTTCTCCAACCTAAATTTCCTCTGCTGCAGTTTGAAGCCATTGCTCTTAGTCCTGTCCTCTACAGCCACAGAGAAAAGCCCATTTCTAGTCTCTCTGTAAATCACCTTAAGGCAGGGGTTGTCAACCAGGGGGAACCCTGGGGGGTACTTTGAAAGGTCCCAGGGGGGATGCGGGCCCGGGCAGGTGGGGATGGCGTGTTGCCACTCCACACGGCTGCCTCACAAAAGTAGGGCCAGGGCGGAGTGAGAGCAGGGTCGAAAGGGACCTCAGGAAGCCATCTAGTCCAACCCCCTGCTCAAAGCAGAACCATCCCCATCTAGATCATTTCAGCAAGGGCTTTTCAAGCTGGGCTTTAAATATCTCCATGAATGGAGATTACACCACCTCTATAGTTCACCACCTTCCTAGTGAGAGAGATTTCCCTAATATCCAACCAAAACCTCCCCTGCTACAACTTAGGACCATTGCTCCTTGTTCTGTCACCAGTGAGAACCATTTACATTTCTCTCCACTGGACTCTCTCCAACTTGTCCACATCTCTTTTATAGTGGGGGGCGGAAAACTGAACACTGTACTCCAGATGTGGCATCACCAGTACAAAATCGAGTGGAATGAATATTTCCCTCGATCTGCTGGCAATACTCTTACTCGTGCAGCCCAATTTATGCTGTTAGGCTTCTTGGCAACAAATGCACATTGCTGATTCATATTTATCTTATTGTCCACTGTAACCCCCAGTCTTTTTCTGCAGAACTGCTGCTTAGCCAGTCAGCCCCCAGGGCTGTAGCATTGCACAGTAGGTCTGTGTGAAGCAGCTAGTATTCACTTCAGATTCAGCCAATTTGGGGGACAGTGATTCAATTCAGTGATTCGAACCACTGTCCTGAATCGATTAAGCCGAATCAGCTGAATCTCTGAATCAAACAGGCCCCATCCCCTGCCTGGTCTCCCAGCCATGTCAATAGCGGCCCTGCCTGGTCCCAGCATCCTGGCTCTTTAAAAAAAAAAGCCCGGAACTCACCGGCTGCTGCCAGGTGAGGGGTGATCCTTGCTGCCCACCACTGCCCCAGGCTGTGTGGAGGGGGGCTCTGCCATGAGCCTGAGCCCCCAGAAGCTCCAGTGGCTGCTGCAGCAGCCATTAAGTGCAGGGCTTTTTTTTTTTAAAGAGTTGGGAGCTGGGGCCAGGTGGGGCAGCTATGGGGGCTGGGGGGCTGGGAGAGCCCACCCACCCCCCATGCTTGTGGCAGAGCCCCCCACACAGCATGAGGCAGTGGGGGGCAGTGGGCATCATCCCCTGCCTGGCTGCAGCTGGTGAGTGGGGGCTTTTTTTTTAAAAGAACTGGGAGCTGGGGTGGGCAGGACAACCATGTGGTGGGGGAGAGTGAGCAGGGGTCAGGGGGCTCTTGGGAGGTTGGGGGAGCAGGCAGGGAATGGGGCTTGGTGGGGCCCCCTCATGGTCCCTTCCCTGCTCCTTCAGCCTCCCCTCCTGTCCCCTATTTACCAGCATGGAGTCTGGATCCAGTTCCCTGCAGCAGCAAGCAGGGACTGCCCAAGTCTCCAAAGCTCTCTGAATCCTTTATGAATCAATTCAGAGAGCTTCAAATTGATTCGGACCTTTTTATTGGTCTCCTGGTTTGATTTGGATTCAGAGATTTGGCCACCAAATCCAGTCAAATCTCCTCTGAACTGAATCAACACCCAAAGTTTTGCACAGCCCTAGTGAAGGGTTTGTTTATCCTGAAGTGCAGGACTTTGCACTTGTCCTTATTGAACCTCATTAGATTTCTTTTGGTCTAATCCTCAAATTTGTCTAATTCTGGCCTTACCCTCCAGCCTATCTACTACACCACCTAGCTTGGTGTCATCCACAAATTTGGTGAGGGTGCAATCCATCCCATCTTCCTGATTGTTAATGAAGATGTTGAACAAAATCGGCTCAAGAACTGACCCCTGGGGCACTCTCCTTGATACCAGCTGCCAACTAGACATTGAGCCATCGATTACTACCTTTTGAGACCAACAATCCAGCCAGTTTTCTATCCACCTTACAGTCCATTCATCCAACCCATACTTCTTCAGCTAGATTGCAAGAATCCAGTGGTAGATGGTATCAAAAGCCTGACTAAAGTCAAGGTATATTACTGGTTTCCCCTGTAACCAGTAAGCCAGTCATCTCATCATAGAAGCCCATTGGGTTGGTCAGACATGACTTGCGCTTGGTGAATCCATGCTGACTGTTCCTAATCACCTTCTTCTCCAAGTGCTTATAAAGGAGAAATGCAAAGTGCTGCATCTAGGGAGGAAAAATATCCAGCACACCTACAGCCTAGGAAATGACCTGCTGGGTGGCACGGAAGTGGAAAGGGATCTTGGAGTCCTAGTGGACTCCAAGATGAACATGAGTTGGCAGTGTGACGAAACCATCAGAAAAGCCAAAGGCACTTTATCGTGCATCAGCAGATGCATGACAAATAGGTCCAAGGAGGTGATACTTCCCCTCTATCGGGCGCTGGTCAGACCGCAGCTGGAGTACTGCATGCAATTCTGGGCGCCGCACTTCACGAAGGATGCGGATAATCTGGAGAGGGTCCAGAGAAGGGCCACTCGTATGGTTAAGGGCCTGCAGGCCAAGCCCTACGAGGAGAGACTAGAGAAACTGGACCTTTTCAGCCTCCACAAGAGAAGGTTGAGAGGCGACCTGGTGGCTGCCTATAAGTTCATCAGGGGGGCACAGAAGGGAATTGGTGAGTATTTATTCACCAAGGCCCCCCCGGGGGTTACAAGAAATAATGGCCACAAGCTAGAAGAGAGCAGATTTAGATTGGATATTAGGAGGAACTTCTTCACAGTTCGAGTGGCCAAGGTCTGGAACGGGCTCCCAAGGGAGGTGGTGCTCTCCCCTACCCTGGGGGTATTCAAGAGAAGGTTGGATGTGTATCTAGCTGGGGTACTGTAGGCCCAGCACTCTTTCCTGCTTATGCAGGGGGTCGGACTCGATGATCTATTGAGGTCCCTTCCGACCCTAGCATCTATGAATCTATGAATCTATAAATGGATTCTTTGAGGACATGCTCCATTTTTTCAAGGGCTGAGATAAGGCTGACTGGTCTATAGCTTGTTGGTTCCTCCTTCTTTCCTTTCTTAAAGATGGGCACTATATTTGCCCTTTTCCAGTTGTTTGGGACCTCCCCTGACTTTTCTTGTATTGCTAACATATTTGTAGAAACCCTTCTTGTTACCCTTCACATCCCTTGCTAGCTGCAATTCCAATTGCACTTTAGCCTTCCTGACTTCATCCCTTTATGCCAGACCAACAATCTTGTACTCCTCCATAGTTATTTGTCCAAGATTCCACTTCTTGTAAGCTTCCTTTTTGTGTTTAAGCTCACTGAAGCCAAACTGGTTGCTTGCCACATACGCTATTTTTCCTGCTCATAGGGATGGTTTGTTTCTGTTCCTTCAGTAAGGTTTCTTTAAAATACAACCAGTTATTATAGACTCCTTTCTCCTTCAGTCTGACCTCCCAGGGGATTCTGTCCATCAGGGAACCAAAATCTGCTTTTCTGAAGTCCAGAGTCCATACTCTGCTGCTGTCTTTTCTTCCTTTTGTCAGGATCCCAAATTCAATCATCTCATGGTCACTGCTACTCAAGTTGCCATCCACTTCCACATCCCCCGCCAATTCTTCCCTGTTGTGAGTAGTAGGCCAAGAAGAACACGGCCCCTAGTTGGTCCCTCCAGCACTTGCACAAGAAGACTGTCTCCAGCACTCTCCAAAAACTTCCTGGATTGCCTGTGTACTGATGTATTGCTCTCCCAGCAGACATCAGGGTGATTGAAGTCCTCCATGAGAACCAGGGCTTCTGCTGGTTGTCTGAAGAAAGCCTCATCTACCTCGTCCTCCTATTCTGCTGGTCTATAGCAGACACCTCCCATGACATTACCCTTATTGCTCTCCTTCTAACCTGAACCCAGAAACTTTCAACATACCTATCTCCAGTTTCTGGATCTCTGAGCAATCATACAGCTCTTTTACATAAAGCACAACTCCACCTCCTCTTCTCCTCTGCCTGTCCTTCCTGAACAGTTTGTACCCATCTATGACCATGCTCCATTCATCCAAGCTATCCCATCAAGACTCCGTTTCTGATCATGTTATAGTTCCTTGACTGTGTGAGGACTTCCAATTCTTCCTGCTTGTTTCCCAGGCTCCATGTGTTCATGTACAGACACTTGAGGTGACTAACTGATTGACCTATTTTCTCAGGAAAAATGAGGCCTCCCCTGTTGTCCCCTCCTGCTTCTGCTTCCTCGAGGTCTCCCACTTCATCACTTACCTCAGGGCTTTGCTCTTCATCTCCCTGAAAACCAAGTTTATATAAGCACTCCTTATTAGTTAGGCAAGTTAGCCAGCCTGTCTGCAAAGATGTTCTGCCTTCTTTTTGTCAGGCAGTGTGGGTCCCCAACCTTGTGTGAGGCAGAGCAAGAGCCCTCAGTGCATGGACTGGTGCACAGGGCTGGAGAGCCGGTGCACAGAACAGTGCACAGAGAGTCTGGGAGTGGATGGGATCATGGCAGCTGCACAAGGCAGCATGGGTCCCCTTCCCTGCACGAGGCAGGAGCTGGGCCATTGGTTCATGGAGCGGTGCACAGGGCCCTAGAGCTGATGGATGCTGGGGCTGCACTAGGCAGTGCAAGTTTTTCCCCCTGCCCAAGGCAGGTGCCTATGCGGTGCATGGGGTAGTGCATGGGACAGAGAGCAGGCAGACAGGCCAGAAGAGCTGCATGAGGCAGCTGTGGCCTTCTTGCCAGAAGTGTCATGGGTCGACCATCCCAGCGAAGGGGGTGGGACCCTCCACAGTGGCTGCAGCTCTACCCAATTTGGTGTAATTTGCAAATTTTCTAACCATGCACTCTGTGACAGGATGGGAACTTCAGGGTCACTGTGCCGCCCCTTTGTTACCCTGTCTACTGCGCCAGGCTGCCTATCTGCACCTCGCAATCTCGCCCACCGTGTCTTTGGTCTTATGCATGTTATAGGGAGGCTACCTTTAGTCTTCCTGGTCACAGTTTCTCCTGTCCTATACTGGAACCATTTTCCAGAATGGGGTTTGGGTGCACCCCAGCCTTATGGGCTCTGCGTGGCTCCAACCACTCCTGTATGATGTCCCAAGACTTGCAGATGTACTGGACGGTCTTTGGTCTTATTGGATGCCTTCTCGCACGGCCCACTCTCCCAGGGCCTCTCGCATGGCCCACACCCCCGGGGCCTCTCACACGGCCCACTCTCTGGGGCTGGGGCTCCCACACTATCATGGTTCCCCTGTGAGGCCTCCTCCATCCCCTTTATAGCCTCACCTGGTCCTCCGGTAGACAACAGCAAACAATAACACAAGCCCCTGGGCTATAACACAAAGCTAAACTTCTCTGCTAACCTTCTTTGAGTCCCACTCTGCAGGTGCTCCATCCTTCACCAGCATAACAAACTGCTTGTGTTCAGGCCTTTTCCCTTTGTTTAGTTAGGCAGCACTCCTTCTCCTTGGCCACCAGCTGAGACCCCCTCTCTCGGTCTCCGGGCTGTGCTTTATAGGAGTCAGCCCTGCCCCTTTCGGTCAGCTGACTCAACAGGTGTGGGCCCCTAGCTCCTCCTGGTTGCTGTGGCAGCTGGCACCTGGTGGCCATTCCTGTTCTTTAAGTAGCAGGCATCTTAGTGCCCTGCTACACGCTCCCATCTAAATAATTAATGAAAATGTTAAGCAAAATCAAACCCAAGACAGACCGTTGGGGAATCCCTTGATACCTCCTCTCAGCTAGACATTGAGCCATTGAGGACTACTTGTGGACTACAATGATCCAACCCATTTTATATCTACCTTACAGTTAGTTTGTCAATGAGATGTTGTACCCTACCATATTAATTATCCTAATAATGCCTCACAAAGGGTGCATCTACATGTGCTGATTTAAGGTGCATTAACCATTTTTAAGGTCCATTAAGGGCACAGGTCTACATTTGTGTGCCCCTAATGAGCCCTAAAAATTTCAATTTTAGAGTATTCATGCCGAAATTTGATACCTGGAGAAGCACGTATCAAATTTAGACACAAATAGCTAAAGCACCCTAACACATGTATAGATGTGCTAAGGTGCATTAACACTGTGTATGTCAACTGATTTGGGACTAACTTTAGTCCCAAGTGGGCCCGCATACCACATGAATGTGCCTTAGTGCATACACATGCACATGCATGCCTAAATCTCCTTAAGGTGCATTAGGCAAAGGTGCATTAAGTTTTAGCATGAGTGAAACACACGTACACACACCCAAAGTTTCAAAAACTGCTGGTACAGCAAGGGTGAAGAATCCTGTAGACATCTTTGCTCAGTGGCATCAGGTATTATTGCCATCATCTGCCTCTATCTTCTCTTTCAAAGGCCTCCAGATCCTAAAACTGGGTACCTTTTGTTAATTTAAAAAAATGAATACACACATATTAAAAAGTGTTTCCTTTAATTCATGCATGGTGTCTGAATTCCAGTGAGTATTGGGTATGTAGTAACTCATCAACAAGTTTCAATATGAATCAGCAGCATCATCACTTTGGCTCTGTCCTCTCATTGAGCCTTATCCAACCAGCCCCCACCATTCTTTCTGGGAAGGGGAGTGGCTGTGGGGCTAATGCACTGAACTAGTTATGACCTGGATCTTTCTGAGCTCTGCTACAAGTTTGCAGCATGATCTCAGAAAGGTCATTGCTTCCCATCTATGCATTACGATACCTACCTGCTCTAAAGACAGGATGCTCTTTGAAAGTGAGAAAAAATGTGTGAATGGAAGGCATTTCATAAATGGAAATTCACTGACATTTTTGTCTCCCTAATGATTGATTTGTTTGCTTTTTTGAACTCCTATGTGTTGATATTGTTGACTTCTCTGAATGGGTTTAGTTTTTTCCCATTGGAAAGCACTTACTGAATTACTTCTAACCACAGATATTCATAGTAGAGAGATCTATGATGAGCTGTGCCAAAGAAAAGAGTTTAAGCAGTGGAAATTCCCTTCTTGCAACATCTCTGGTGGTGGGTGTTCATTGAAATATAATTGTGCAAAGGGGATGCTCTTGTTGCCAACGCTGTACATTGTGTGTCCAAGCACATTTCAAGGACAACAGACAATATCCTTGGTCTCAGTTTGTCAGGCACTTCAAGGCACATGCAAAGTTTACATTTCAGTCAACAAGAGGAGGGTCAGTTGAAATGTTTGCTGTCTGTCACCAAGCATTGCAGATGTTGAGACTGCTGGGGAAGTGGCTTGCCTTACAGATGAACAACAAGCCCTCCAATCTTTTCCACCTCCTTGGGGCTGTGACCTAAAAAAGCTATTGGCAGGAGCTGAGAATTAAGTTTAGTGGGAGTTGTGAGCACTTCACAGCTTGTTCCCGAGAATCGTTAGATATCAACAACAGAAAGGCAGTCATTTACTGCTCAAATTCTACATTTTCACATCATACTGATGTATTTGGGTTACTTCTTTCTGACTGTGTGGTATAAGCAGGATCAGGCCCATGCCAACAAATTTCCTTTCTTAAATGGACAAAATGCTAAATAAAATATTAGAGATGAATCTGGGCCATGTGTTTTGGGATTAAATCCAAAGTTGAACTACCATATTATCTCTCTTGTACAACCCTCACCTTTCTCCCACAAAACCAGCTGGGAAAAATTTGAGTGTATATTATATGGGAGGAAAAGAACTCCCCTTGGGTTCAGAAATTTGGGGAGCAAGGAGGTGGTATGGTGGTAGTATTAATTGCCATAGTTCTGGGAGACCGAGCAGTTAATCCTGACACCACTTCCTCCATTTCTCCCCTTGTTGCCAAATTTCTTAGCCCATAAGCAGCCTCCTTTCCCAACTGCACACAAGATCAGCACAGTACTTGAGGTTGGTCTGTGGCCACACACAGTGCTCTGGAGGAAGTATGTGGTCCGGGTCTCGGCACACAGCCCTACAGCCATCATGTAAGGTCAGACCTAGCATGTAGACCTACAGCCGGTGTGCTGGATGCCACCTTACCATGTGGCATACTGGATCAGGTACTGCCATGCAACGTGCTGGGCTGGACCCTGCTGAACCATGTGGCCACAGCACCAGCATGCAGGATTGGGCTCCACCATGCTTTGTGGCTCCAGTGCCAACACACTGGATTGGGAGGCCTCCAGTGTGCAGCCCCACCAGCCCCTGGGCCCTAGCCCTGGCACAAGACCTCAGGGCCCAGCACAAGTCTTTCAGCCCTAGGGACTATAGACCTCTGGTACTGATCCAGACTCCAAGGGAAGGGGGTTTTTTTTCCTTCTTGGGCCTCCTAAAAATAAGGTGCACTTTTATATTTGGGGAGTGTTTTATATGTGAGAAAATACAGTATCACTGGGGTTAAGTTTGGCTTAGGCCAATCTTTATTAAATACCTGAGAGATGGCTGGAGATGATTGTGAGAACATAGAGAAACCCTCCAGACTCCAGGGACCAGAAGCACATCCAGATCTTTTCAATGACTTGGAAATACTCTGGACACTTGGTTAACTGCATACTGGTGACCATTAATTTATTGACATTCACATTCCTGACATAGACTATTCTTGAAGTACATTATGTTTGGCTGAAAAATGGAGAACAAGGTGTTATGGTCACTAGGGCACTGGTATGGAGTTCTGTAGACCGTGGTGCACAGGATAGACCTTGTGCTGCACACAGCTTAGGGATTTGAAGCGTGGGCTGCATATGGCACCCCAGACTTACCCCCTGTGCTGTCTGCAGTTTCAGATCCAGTCAACATGCTGAAAATAGTGCATGTCCTGTACTGGCCCTGGGGGCCTGCCCATGCTACATGTGACATACAGGCTAGACCCAGCACCATGCACAGGAGGTCAGTCCAGTTTGACCCACAGAGCAGCCCACCAATGCTTATCTGGCCTCTGGGGCCAAATTAGTTTGACGCCCTTGATCTAGGACAAGTAACTTTACCTTTCTGTGCCTCAGTTTCCCTTTTGACTTTTTGCCACCATTTTCTGTAACCTATGCGCTTTTCAGAGCAGGGGGCTGTCTCTCTGTGCCCAGCATTGTGAGACCCTTAACTCAGAACTTTTTGTCGTCACTGCAATAGACATAACAGTAATAATAAAACTCATGGGGAAGCCTGTTCTTCCTTTATTTGCAGTTGTGCAGCCTCATTATGTAGGTGTGGATAAGCTTTGACTAACATGAAGAATTTTTCATGTTTACACAGAGTGGGGTGCTTAGGATCCCCTAATATACCTGTAAGGGGAGTTTAATAGATTTTATAGATGTTAGGGCTGGAAGGGACCTCGGAAAGTCATCAAGTCCAGCCCCCTGTCCCAGGGGCAGGAATTCAGCTAGGGTCACAGGATCCCAACAAGATAAGCATCCAAATGTTTCTTCAAAGAGTTCAGAGTAGGTGCTTGCACCACCTCTGGAGGGAATCTAGAATCATAGAATCATAGAATCAGTGAGTCGGAAGGGACCTAGACAGATCATCTAGTCTGACCCCCTGCCATGGGCAGGAGGAGCGCTGGGGGTGGCAGGGGTCATAAGACCCCAGCCAGGTGCCTATCCAGTCTCCTCTTGAAGATCTCCAGGGAAGGTGAGAGCACCACCTCTCTGGGAAGCCTATTCCAGGCTCTGGCCACCCTAACAGTGAAGTAGTTCTTCCTAGTATCTAACCTAAACCTATCCTCCCTCAGCTTGTAGCCATTGTTCCTGGTGACTCCAAGGGGGGCCCTGGTGAACAGACTTTCCCCAAATCCCTGCTGCTGGCCCCTGATAAGGTTGTAAGCAACCACAAGATCCCCCCTCAGTCTCCTCTTGCAGAGACTGAAGAGATTCAGGTCCCTCAGCCTCTCCTCACAGGGCTGGCCATGGAGGCCCTCAACCATACGAGTGGCCTCCTCTGGACCCCCTCCAGGGTCTCCACATCCTTCTTGAAGTGCGGCGCCCAGAACTGGACACAGTACTCCTGCTGCGGCCTGAGCAGCGCCACATAGAGGGGGAGCAAGACCTCTCTGGACCTGTTAGTGTTGCCCCTGTTGATGTGTGACAGGGTGCGGTTGGCTCTGCCTATTGCTTCTTCGCATTGGCAACTCATATTCATCCTGGAGTCCCTCCATATTGCACTGCCTGTGCTCTATCACCTGGCTTCTGGCTGAAGAAACATTTCCCTCCCTCTATCCTCAGGTCAACATCCACGTGCACGCGTGCACACACATACACACACACACCTGCATACATATATACATGCATACACGCTAATACAACAACAGTTGCTTGATAGAAGTAATACTGAAGGGAATATCAAGGGATATTGAGGGGAACATTTGAGCTGTGAACATTTCAGCATATTACGGATGGGGCCTCTTAGCACAGTGTGTGTTTCTTGGCCAAACTCCATTTGCTTGCAATGTCTGTAATGTCTTTATTTAGGAAAAAAGTGTATGGGCATGTTAAATACCTAAACCTTATTATTATTATCATTATTATTATTGTTATTCACCACTTGACTACCAATAGCATTGTTTATTAAAACAGAAACTTCTATACTGTTTTGGGATTTCCCAATCAAAATAGATGGCATTTCAATTTATTCTGAAAAAATAAAGAACAAAGAATAAATGCTGATTTATACTTGTTGCTGCTTGGGCACTCTTCTGTCCCTGCTGCATGGGACACACAAACACATGCACACATACACACATGCACCCATAGCACATACTCACTCACTGCACTTACAGGAAACACATTCCTCAGGTCTGAAGCCAGGTAAATTTTTAGCAGGCAGGGCTTGAATACTCTGTCCCACCAGGGAGGTCATTTAGTAACCCATGTAAACCATGTAAACATTTTTAAGTACACTTGTAACCCATCTGAACTATGTAAATCATGTAATACAAACGTAAGTACAAATGTAACTCACACCTGCTTTTGCTATTGAAAACCAAACTTAGACAGTAATGGATTGTTGAAAGACAATGACTGCTGTGATTGACTGACCCCTTTCTTTTGTGAAACTATGAGCAAAAATTTGCATCAAAAGAAAGCATCACCAGGCTGCATCACAGGTGGGCATCATCTCTCCAGACTAACTCCATGAAGAAAGAAAAAATGAAGAAATAACCTCCATATACACACCCATCCCCCATGCCTGCTGCTAGGTTCCCCAGCCAACACTGGCCAATGTACTTAACCCTTCCACCCATAGGACAGTAGATGCTGGTGTGTAATGAAGCCCCCCACCCCCAAACCACTGCCAGCCTCCAAGCAGCAACCCCCTACTGTGTGTAATGAGCCACCCGCCTTGCTCATCCTCCTCTCCACCCCCATTCCCCATCTGCTACACCACCCACCCCTGCACACAGACAGATGATTAGCTGGTAAATTTTAAAATAATTTATTGTACTGAAAAGAAAGATCATTGCTAGTTGCTGTCAGCAATATGTGCTGCCAGGGAGTCTTAAACAAGTGCCGCTCAACCAGCTTCTCCTTGGTGATATCTCCTCAGTTCCTGTGCTGCTGCCTGGCCATGTCTCTGTCTGGCCACTGCCTGTTGTGCTTCTTCAGCCCATGATTCCCTAAAAACCTCTTTGCAGGTCTCACAGATGTTGTTCAGTATGCAGGCTGCTACTATAAATGCCGGGATATTTTCTGGCTCCACCTTGATCCAGCATATAAATACCTGCCAACATCCTTTCAGTTGGCCAAAGGCATGTTTAACAGCCAGCCTGAAGCTTCTCAGTAGTTGAAAAGCAGCTTCTGTGGGTTGGAAACGTTCTCTTCATGAGGCTTCATGAGCCAGGGCCTTAGGGGGTAGGCATCATCTGCTATTATATCTGGGGGAACAGCAACACCACGGATCACTGTCTCGTGGGTTCCAAGTGCATAGTGTCCTTTCTCCATGAGGCCAGGGAGAGGAGAGTTTCTGAACACACGTGCGTCATGTGCACTGCTAGCCCACACAGTAAAAATGTTCATGACCCAACCCCAGTGGTCTACCACAGCTTGCAGTATCACAGAAGCAAATCCTTTCCTGTTTGTGAAAGTCCTCCCCCTCTCCCCAAAGGGCACAGCACCAGGATGTGAGTGCTGTCTAGAGCCCCCATGCAGTTAGGGAACCCCTTGTCATTAAAGCCACCTATGACCTGCTGTGGATTCCCGAGGCAGATACATTTCTTTGTAACGATGTCCTTTAGCATCTGACATACCTCATGATTTGGGACCCCGGCCATACAGGGAACCATGCCGAACTGTTTTGCAATGTAGCAGAGGCTGCATGGGGTGGCCAGTTTCATGATGGCTATTGCCACTCTTGTCCAGTGGGATAGCTTGACACATGTTGGTGTTCTACCTCGCAATGTGGGGCCCCAGCATTGAGATGATATGGTAGAACATCTGCCTGGTCATCCAGAATGTCTCCAGCCCCTGTTGGTCATTCCAAGTGGTCAGCATGATTCACTTCCACCAATCTGAGCTGCTCTTGCGGGCCCAGACCGTGTGGATGCTGGTCATGAGCTTTCTCAACACAGCTCAGTCATGTTGCAAAGCACCTTCTCATTCCGCTGTGTTTTCCCATGCCCATGCCCATGCCCATGCCCATGCCCATGCCCATGCCCATTTTCTTTTTTGCACTATTCTTCTGACAGCTTGATTACACACTAATGCTGCAAACACTAGAATGCTTATCTGGCAGTCCCTGATTTCTCTGAGTGAGGTCACCAGTGCATCACATTGCCATCTCAGCACCGCCATCCTCTCATCCTCCTGCTCACCCATGTCCTCCAGATTCTCCATGTCAGAGGATCCTTCACTCACTGCATTGTTGTCCATTCTCCACTTCCCATTTCTCACGCATTTCCTCCTGATTCTCCATTTGGCCCCACTTCATCATCAGCTGCTTGTGACATCTCACATGTTTAATATATCACCACCATCCCCCCCACACCAGCAGGGGGTAGGAGGGGAAATTGATCTGTGTCCACTAGCTGCATTCCATAGGTGACCAATAGTTTTTCAGCAAGTAGCCCCGGGGCACTGGGCATTTGCGCAGCCATGCTCTGATACATCAAGTCTTTGTTCAAGACAAGTTTCAAACAGAAGATTTTGTATTAGTGCTTTCCTGTTAATGCTGGACCTGCCAGCTGAATACATTTCTGAGGTCTGCAAAAACAGACTGTGCTTCTGCAATAAAATTAGTTTATTCAGCAATGACAAAAAGGCCTTCATTGTGGGACTAACTAGGGGATGACAGGCTAAATGCAAGAAGGCAGGGCAGATGTGAATCAATTTTGGTAACATTCTTGGGCATCAAGCAGCCATCCCAATGGACCATCATCTTCCATATGCCATGCTCAAGCCCATCAACAAGTCTTTTGTTGGCAAAGGTGTGCTTCTTCACCTTTTGGCACAGGTGAAGGCCTCACAATCATTTGAATTTTGGCAGCATTTTTATAAAGCAGACCCCCAAATTTTGCCAGGGTTCTTTCTTGAATCACTTGCTGTTGACCATGAGTTGCTTCCTCATGTCTCAGAAAGTGAAGGCCAGCAGTATGGTGATCACAGAGTAGGAGGCTGATACCTTCAATGCGTGTAGACCCAACTGGACCCAGGAAGAACTGCAGAACTTAATCAACATTTGGTTGGAGCAAATCATTATAGATAGGCTGGCAAATAGGAGGAATAAGACTTCTGATGTTGCCATTGCAAAAGCAATGCAGGCTCATGGACACAGTCATGACTGGACCCAGGTCTAGTGCAAGATCAAGGGCCTGAGATCTGTGTTTGAGATTGTCTTATCCCACCCCATGTGCCCCCCAGTAGGGTGCATGGGCCAGCTGCCATATGACCCTCCGAAAACAAGAGGGTACCACGAGTTGCATCCTCTCAGCTTCTCCCACCCTGCCTTGCTGTACCCTGTATAAGAGGTGGTGTCTTACCTCAAACCGCAGGGATGCTGCTGCAGTTGATGCTTGAGGAGTTTCCGAGGCATCCACTGATATTGCTCATAACTCTTGCAACTCCCCATCCTCTTCCTGTGCTTGCCTGAACTGCCGGCTGCTGGCTACATCATACAGGTCCAGTACCTCAATGTTGTCATCAGGTCCTCTGTCACCTTTGGACTTCCCCAGCCATCCTTCCCACATTCTTAAGTTTCTTTGTGTAGTCTCAATGTCTTGAATCCTTTCCAAGGTGTTGTATAAGGGGGCCCAATCTTGTGCTAACAACATATCACAAGCCAAGTAAGGAGCCAGGCCAACTAACAGCTCCCCTTGGTGCTCCATAACCTGTAAGGGTACCCACTGTCATGGGATCTGTTGAGCTTCTCCATGGCGGTAAGAGACCCTCAGTGGTGCGGCCCCACGACTCAGGCAGGCTGTAACCCGGTTGGCCCTTACTAAGGATTGGGCTCACCCAGAATCTAGGACAGCCCACACCAGGTGATTCCTGACCTGCACTTGCACTACTGGTCATTCCCATATAGCGCTTTCCCCGCCACTCCCAAAATTACAATCTATTAGTTCGGGCGGCAGGGACTCCTTACATCCTTCTGATATTCCTTGTGGTGAATGATCCGGCCACGACCTCTCAGACATGTGGTTTGGGCACTCCTTGGAAAAGTGTCCCATCTTCCCACAATGAAAACAGACCACGTCACGTTTTGGACCCTTGGGGAGGAATCACCGTCTTTCCTGTTCCCTGGGAACCATGGGTAAATGAGTAGGGATACACTTCTCCCTTGGATAATAGACCTCAGAGGCTGCAAAGGCTTTGGCCAATTTTAATGCTTTGTCGCAAGTAGAGGGCAAGTGCTGGCATACTCACCGCTGTGTCCATTCCTCCAGATCATTGAGGAACTGATCCAGTATGATCTGGTCTACTAAGCTGTTGTGGTTGCACATCATTAGGTTAATCCACATGCCAAACAGGTCTCTCAATAATTGCAGTAGGAGCCAGGGGTGCTTTTCTTCAGCCCCCTTCTTGGCCCAGAAAAGGTGTCCATAATGCTCGGGATTGATTTCTAGTCTATACTAGATAGCAGCTTTAACCACCTTGTAGTCCTGAGCCTCGTATCTAGGGAGTGCCCTGTACACTGCTTGGGCCTTTCCCATGACAAGGGCACCAAGTTGGCTGGCCCAGTACCCCTTGTCCAGGCCTGTCAGAATTGTGTGCTACTCAGAGGACTCGATATACGCCTCTGGGTCATCGGTACTCATCATTTTTGGCATTTTGAAGGCCATCAGGCCGTGTTGTAGCCAATTGTGTTGGTGTTCCAATGTTTGTTGTTGCACATCTAAGATCTGCATCAACATCTGTAGGTTTTGGCCCAACATAGAGTCATAGAGTCATAGATGTTAGGGTCGGAAGGGACCTCAATAGTTCATCGGGTCCGACTCCCTGCATAGACAGGAAAGTGTGCTGGGTTCAGATGACCACAATCAGATGCCCATACAAAATCCTCTTGAAGACCCCCAGGGTAGGGGAGAGCACCACCTCCCTTGGGAGCCCATTCCAGAACTTGGCCACTCTAACATGTCGGGAGGGTTCATGGCCGCTGCTTGCATGGTGAGTTGTTCATCTGAGCCTGGGTTTTCATGTAGATTCCCAGCCAGTGCACCACTTTGTGTTCGTCTGGCCTCGTACATATGGTCACATGTGACTCTGGCCCGGAAGTTCGATGGTGTTCACCTTACCATCCCCTGTGGTCCTTCAAGAAAGTGTTCGCTTCCGATGTGGTCGTCCCCAATCTCGCCTGCCACGACTTTGAATATTCTTTCAGTGGAGGATCTGACCACTTGGGGTCTCCTAACAGCAAAACATTTCTCCGGCAATCTTCTGCAAGGCTCCACCTCCCCTGTACCTCACCCTTATACCAAGCACTGATGGGTCACGGTTGTCCTCCCGGCCAAGTTCCCAACTGTTGAGCCCCTGATTACGATCAAAGGGGGTGGCCCTCTCTGCTAAAGCTAAGCATCCTGAGGTATCCTGCCTGGGTTGCAAGGCCACTATGTTTTCCCCAAGGCTAGCAAACCAACCCTGGGGTTTAAGTAACAACAAGGCTCCAAAAAAGCTCTACCCCTCAGTCCCTCCAAAAGGGGGAAACATAAAACACAACAAAAACCACCATTACACTCTGAGGGACCCAACTGTTCCCTTGCCGGGCCCCCTCTGCCTAGTTGCCAACCACCTGCCCTTCAGCACTATGAGTCTGGGTTAGGCCTTGTATGTGGCTGCCACCTTTTGTTAGTTCGGGCCACCTGTGGTCCTCTGGTGGATGCCTGTCCCCTTGTTACTCGCTGGATCAGCACCACACGCTGATGGTCATGCTTTGCAGCCCCTCACACTGTCCTTGTCTCCTGTCTCCCACCTGCTGCACCTCTCTGGCTTTCCTGGTGCCCTCGATGATCCCACCTGGTCTGGCGCAGGGAGTTGTGTTGGCCTTTCCAGTCCTTCTGTTGCCACCTCTGATGTTGGGGTCCTTCTGCACCCCTCTGCTCCAATGCCCAGGTTCCCAGTCGTGGGGAGCTGCCTCCAGCTCTCAGCTCCTCTCGCTGCAGCCAGCAGTCTTAGGCTTGCAGCTCATGCTGGAGGGTTCTTCCCCACTGGGGGAAGCAACCTTTGGCTCTTCTCACTCCCATGGGAGCTTTGGAGAGACACCTTCTGCTGGTGCCCTTGACAGCACCACTCTTGCCCCTTCCTCTTCGCTGGAAGCCTGTTTTATTTCCGCCGGCGGGCGATCACCAATGACATCACCGGCCAGCCACAGCTGTATAAAGGTGCAGCTGACAATCCACGTGGGTCCCTCCTTGCGTTCTGGCTTTGCTTCAGGTCCTGCTGCGGGTAAGTGTTTCCTTTTACCCTTGCTTTTTCCTTCTTTCCCCTCTGTGGGTCCCTGTCCCCGGGGTTCCCCTTTTGTATTTTGGGGTCCTCCCTTCTGCTTTTCACCGTGACATGGACCATGACCCATACTTCAAAACAAGAGACATGCTCGGATCAAATGGGCTTCACCTCTCCCCCAAAGATAAGCATATTTTCTTTTTCAGGTTGGCTGTTCTCCTCAAGCGGGCTTTAAACTAGGGTCATCGGGGGACTGGGAGGATGAGTATGGAAGGAGCCACAGAACACCAAACCAGGAGACACCCACAAGATCAGCCCAGCTATGTAGCAAAGATCCTATTAGATAGAAGTTTAAAGGGGGGGACCAGGGACAGCCACTAGGGGAATTAGGTGTATATAGACAAATGTCAGACATATGGGAAACAAGCAGGAGGATCTTGCTAGCGAGCAACAACTTTGACCTAGTGGGACTAACTGAAACCTGGTGGGACTCTACTCATGACTGGATGGTGGGAATAGAGGGCTACAGGTTTTATAGGTGAGATAGAGTAGAGAAAAAGGTGGGGGAGTTGCTCTCTATGTCAAAGAACAGTACACAACTTCCCTAATCAAATTAGGGTCAGAGAGTGGTCAAGCAGAGACTCTGTGGGTTAGGCTCCAAGGGGCTCAAGGTGAAAGGGATCTGGTGGTGGGGGTCTACTACAGGCCAGTGCACCAGGATGATGAACTAAACCAAGAATTTTCCAAGCAGCTTGAAGAGGCTGTGAGGTCTAGAGATATGGCAGTCATGGGTGACCTTAACTACCCAGACATACGCTGGGAGGAACAGTCAGCTAGACCTAACCACTGTCACAGGTTCTTAACCTGTATTCAGGACCTCCACCTAACACAGGAGGTAAGGTGTCCCACCAGAGGCAACACCTTGCTTGACTTGGTGTTGGCCACAGGGGATGACCTGATGGGGGACCTGCAGATTCATGGCAACTTAGGGGACAGTGATCACCAAATGATTAAATTCACTATCCAGTCAAGGGCAGGTATTATACCCAGCAAGGCACAGGTGTTTAACTTTAAAAAAGATGACTTTAATAGACTCAGGGGATTGGTTAGTGGGTGCTAGGAGCTAAGAACTTGAATGCATTGAGGGTGCAGGATGGGTGGACATTCCTCAAGGAAACCATTGTTTGGGCTCAGAGTGAGTCTATCCTATGGCAGAGGAAAGGAGGCAAGGGGGGCAGGAATCCCTTTTGGCTAACCAGGGGTATCCAAGATACCTTAAGGGCAAAAAAAAGAGGCATACAGGAAATGGAAGCAGGGGGTAACTAGCACAGAGGAGTATACTACTTTGGCCCACAGCTGCAGGAAGTTGGTCAGGAAGGCCAAGGCAACTCTAGAACTCATGCTAGCAACAGGAATTAAGGACAATAAAAAGTCCTTCTTTAGGTATGCTGGGAGCAAAAAGAGGGTGTGGGGTCACATAGGACCCATACAGAATGGGGAGGGGGGCTTAGTGGTGGATAGCAGGGACAAGGCAGAGCTCTCCAGTGAGTTTTTTGCCTCTGTCTTCTTAAATGGGAATCTAGATGAACCCTCAACATACATCACAGACACCAACAAAGGGAACATCAGCCAACCAATGGTCAGTACCGACATGGTAAAAAGACACTTGGAGGGACTGGACCTATTCAAATCACCAGGGCCAGAAGGACTCCACCCATGGGTAATGAAGCAATTAGCAAGGGTCATAGCTGATCCACTGGCAAGGATATATGAGTGCTCATGGTGCTCGAGTCAGGTTCCAGAGGATTGGAAGAGGGCTAATGTCATCCCAATCTTTAAGAAGGTAAGGAAGGAGAACACAGGGAACTCTATCCCTGGGAAAATCCTAGAAAAAATTATCAAGGAGCACAGCTGTGGGAGCCCACTGAATCATGTGGAGGGGTAACTAACCTGGGTTTTTAGCAGGCCTGTCCTGCCTGACTAACATAGTTTCCTTTTATGACAAGGCCACCAATTGTTTCAATGCAGGAGTCGAGGTGGACGTTATCTATCTGGACTTCAAGAAGGCCTTTGAAAAGGTATCCCATACCATCCTAATAAATAAACTGAGGGGATTTGCTTTGGATGATTACACAGTAGAATGGATTGCACTCAGCCAGGTGGTAGTGGATGGGTTGGTGTCAACCTGGAAAGATGTGGGCAGTAGAGTCCATCAGGGCTGAGTTCTGGAGCCGGTGCTTTTCAACATCTTCATCAGTGATCTGGATGAGAGGGTGGGAAGCACCCCGTCCAAATTCGTGGATGACACAAAATTATGGGGTGCAGCTAACACCCTGGAGAGGAGGAACCAGATCCAGGCCAACCTAGACAGGCTGAGAGCAACAGGATGCCATTCAATAAGACAAGTGCAAGGTGCTTCATCTAGGGAGGAAGAACTGCCATCATACCTACAGGTGGTTGGGCAACCTTCTCAGCTCCACTGAGGCAGAAAAAGATCTTGGAGTCACTATTGACTCCAGGATGAACATGAGTCACCAATGTGAGGAAGCATTTGGCAAAGCCAATCGCACCTTATCGTGCATCCATAGGTGCTTCACAAACAGCTCCAGGGAAGTGATTCTCCCCCTCTATGTGGCACTGGCCAGACTGCAGCTGGAGTATTGTGTCCAGTTCTGGACACTGCAGTTCAAGGGGGATATGGACAACCTGGAGAGGGTCCAAAGAAGGGTAACTCACCTGATTAGAGGCCTGCAGGGAAGGCCCTACCAGGAAAGGCTAAGGGACCTTAACCTGTTCAGCCTCTCCAAGAGAAGGCTGAGAGGGGACCTGGTGGTGGCGTACAAATTCATAAGGGTGTTGGCTACAAAGCACCTACTCAGAGGATCATCATAAAATTCAAGTTTATTGGATGGATGCAAAAGTCAGATCATAAACCTTGGTGCTGATCCCCTCAAACACACACATTCACACACACACACACACACACACACACACACACTCACAGTAGCTAGCTATGAACACTAAGCACCGGTGTCAAGATATACCTATCCCCAAGCGCTGGAGTCCATCGTCAATGGCTAGTCAAGGCTTCTTTCAGTGCATTGTTGCTTCAGAAGGGGGTTGCCAGCTGGTTCTTCTGGCTGGACAGGCAGGGTGCTGGTCAGGTCAGGAGGGTGCCATTGGGGGTCCTTTTTTGCTGCCTTTTACCCCTCTCTGGCAGACTTTGGTGACTCCCCAGTTCTTGGGCTTACCCAATCCAGGGGTCCTCTTTTTGGTCTGTAGTTTTGTAGGTGTTAATTGCCAGTGGTTAGCTAGTTTATCCAGACTAGTTACTGTGTTACACAATCAACCATGATTCATTCAGGGACCTGCTCCATACAGAGATTTCTGCCCTTACATTGTTACATGGTACAACTTACTTTTAAACTTAAAGTACATTTGTAAGAGCATCTACAAGCTCTAGTTTCACTACAAGTACACATTATATATATGTGTGTGTGTGTGTGCGTGTGTGTGTGTGTATACACACACACATATAAAAAAAATTATATATATATATATAAAAATAATATAATAAAAGAAAAAGAGAGAGGAAGGAACAAAAGGTAGAAAAGAGAAAGCACCCTCAAAAGGGGGCAACTACTGCAAAAGGGGCTTTTGCCATATGGAGGAGCTTCATATTTGAGAGGGGGAAGGCAAAAAGGTTTCTTGCTAGAAAGGAAGAGCAACATGAAGTAGGCAATGATCTGTTCACCCCCTGGAACAACAAGGAACAATGACCATAAGCTATTAGAGAGAAGGTTTAGGCTGGACATTAGGAAAAAAGTTCTTCACGGTCAGGGTTGCCAGAATCTGGAATGGGCTCACAAGGGAGGTGGTGCTCAGCCCATCCTTGGGGGTCTTCAAGAGGAGACTGGACAGGCACCTGGCTGGGATCACATGACCCCAGTGCTGGTTACTCTTTTCTTGCCTGCCAGGGGCAGGGGGTCAGACTAGATGGCCCACTTGGGTCCCTTCCAACTCTATGAATTTATGAATCTATAACTTGTCTGACATCTGACTCCCCAGGTACCTCTCCACTTTTATCTGCTACATCCCCCTCCCCCCACTCTTCCAGCCTGTCTCTCACCCCCTGACTCCTCAATTTACATTTTCACTGACTGGCTTTCTTGCATGTATACCAGCCTTTGACTTCTTTACTATTCATTCCATCCAGGACAAGCACACACCAACTGCAGATACTTCCTCAGACTGATAAAGGGTTTTTAAACCCAAAAGCTTGCTAAGATATATTTCTCCAGCTATTTAGTTGGTCTAATAAAAGATATCAGATTCACCCAAAGAACCTTGTCTGATGTGTGCGTTAAGGCAGAGCGAGATGAATGCAGCAGGGCTGATGGCCTTCCTGGTGCCAGTTAGATCTTGGCCCACCCACCTGTTTCTGGGCCAACCACCCACACCTCTTTCACCTACCATGTCATAATAGAAATCTGATTCAGATGTTTCCCAGGTGGGAGGTGCCCATTTAGGCCCCTGATGTCTAGGGGTGACATCCACTCCACAGCTCCATACCTTCCCTACATTGTGGCCCATGCCTCACAGATTGTATCCTTCACCCCTTCCAGGTGTGGTCCCCTCTCTGGACCTTTAGCTGCCCCACCTGATTTGTTTTCAGATCAGTGCTGTGGTGCAGTGCTGGCAGGTAGCATACCTAGGATTATCTGCCACCTCAAAATGATCCCACACTACACTACCCACCTGCTTCTGGGTTGAGGGTGGGGATCCAGCAGGCAGAGGCACAACAACACACAGAGCTGAGCCACCTGCCCCCACAACCTCCTCCAAAGTGCCTTTCATGGGACACTTGCCTCGAACTTTGAGGTATGTGGAACACAAACTCAGATTCCTCCTCCTTTCCCAGAATGTCCTTAGCTATGGCACACAGCTCTGCTGCTTCCAGATCCAGCTTCTCCTCTGGCAGTGGAAAGCTAATGCTGGGAACTGAAATTGGAGTGCAGACTATCATGCTGGGGCTGGTGGTTATTTCTGGTGTTACTGAAGGTGGTGCAGGTGCAGACGTTGCTCCCACTAGCAGCAGAGGACTCATCTCTGCAAGAAAGAGGGTGTATCTATGTTTGGGGGAAGGTGGTACTTACAGCTCTTCCTCTGCCCCTTCTCCCTTCCCTGCCAGAAGACCTGGCATCTGCCTTTCCAGCACGCTTCATAATGTTTGGTGTGCTACAAAACATGTATGTGTCTGTAATATATGTTGTGCTTTCCTGCACAGTGATGACAAATATCAGGGAAAACATAGGAGAAGAGAAACTAGCTAGCTACCAAGAGATTAGATAGCAAGCCAGAGCCTTTCAGACACTGTTGGTCCAAGAGAGACAGCTCACAAAAGGCACATATCACCTCACACACAGCTTCATATGTTGTTTCTATGTCCCTACCCCAGAGAACTGTGATTAGAAGGAAACTCAGGGAAAAATCACAGTCACTGGTCAGCTACAGATGTCAATATCAGAGCAGTCTTTCCTGCCCCCTCCCCCTCCCTCTCCCCTTTCTCAGTTTCTGTTTCCTGCAAGCCTTCTGAATCTCCAAATCGTTCCAAATATTTTCTGAACTGATTCAGAGACTTCTGAATTAATTCAGACCTGTTAATGGGTCTCCCAATTTAATTCGGAGATTCAGCTGCCGAATCAGACCAAATCTCCTCCAAACTGAATTGACTACCTAAGCTCCACACAGCCCTACAACATATCTCTATATAAAACTATCTGTATCTATACAAAATATATCTGTATCTATAAAACCATGTCTATCTATGCAAAATCTAAACAGTCATTCTTTATTCTTCTTTTTTATATCCTTCATTGGTCAAAGCAGAGCTTGCTGCATTGTCCGGAGAAAGGGGGAAGAAAGGAGACATGGAACCAGGGGAGGAGTGGATGTTAAACAGTACATCTGACAGGTGGCATCCACCTGGACTATTCTCCTGTATTTTCTGGACTGGGAATGTTTGAAATAGGAAGGTTTGAAAAAAGAAATGTTCAAGGAAGTCTTAGGGTAGGGGTAGCAAGCTTAAAACTTTTCAAACATACCATTCTGTTGATGCTGCGATGCTGGGCAGCTATGAACTCTGCAGAGGAAGGGAATACAGACAATGGGTACACGGGGAGCACATAATAAATTATAGGCAGCAAAGAAATTACCAAGGGGCAATTAACTACCACTTGTTGCCCTTGCTCGGCCATTTTCCTAACCATGTATATCTAAAATAATATATTTTGAAAGTCACACCTCACTCAAAGCCAGACCTGGTCAGTTGAGCAGTGGGAGAGAGGGGTTAAGGATAACACACAAAATAAATTAAGAGAGCCACTTACTAGCTAAAGAAAAAGCACAGCACCACATGGTACTAAAGGAAAGCTATTGCAAGTCTTTGAGATGCGGCAGTCAAAACAGGAGACCGTGTGTTGTCTACAAATGCCCAATGTTACTATTAGATTGAATAGTACCTAAAACGTACCTGTTGGGGAACAAGTGGGACAATGTCCTCATTTGAACAAAAGTAATACAACAAATAAACATTTTAATAGATTCATAGATGTAGGGTCAGAAGGTAGCTTGTATATCTTCTAGTCCAACACCCTGCCGTGGGCAGGAGAGAAAACTGGGGTCAAATGACCCCAGCCAGGTAAACATTGAGCCTCCTCTTAAGGACCCCCAGGGTAGGAGCTATCACCACTTCCCTTGGAAGTTGGTTCCAGATCCTAACTGCCCTGACTGTGAAGTAGTGCCTTCTAATATCTAGTCTAAACCTACTCTTTAGCAACTTATGGCCATTATTCCTTGTTACTCCCGGAGGCACTCGGGGGAACAAGGTCTCTCCCAAACTCCACCGGTCCCCCCAGTAAGTTTATAGATGGCCACCAGGTCCCCCTTCAGTGTTCTCTTGTGAAGGCTGAACAGGTTAAGGTCCCGTAGCCTCTCCGCAAAGGGTCTTCCCTGCTGTCCCCGGATCATGCGAGTGGCCCTCCTTTGGACACTCTCCATGTTGCCCGCATTCCTCTTGAAGTGCAGTGCCCAGAACTGGATGAAGTACTCCAGATGCGGCCTGACCAGTGTCGCATAGAGGGGGAGGATTACCGCCTTGGCCCTGCTTGTGATGCATCTGTGGATGCAGGACAAAGTACGGTTAGCCCTACTACTGTGTTCTCCCATTGTCAGCCCATGTTCATCTTGGAGTCAATAATGTCTTCAAGATCTCTTTCTGCCACCGTGATTTCGAGAAGGGAGTTCCCCAGCCTATAGGTATGCTGCTGGTTCTTATTGCCCAAGTGGAGCATTCTGCACTTGTAAGTATTGAATCCCATCCTATTTTCCTTTGCCCCCCCCCCCCCCCCGTAACCTGTCCAGGTTCTGCTGTAATCTGTCCTTCCCTTCTAGTGTGCTCACCTCACCCCAAATCTTGGTGTCATCTGCAAATTTAAACAGGCTGCTCTTCACCCCATCATCCAAGTCACTAATAAAGAAATTGAACAGTCCGGGCCCAAGAACTGAGCCCTGGGGGACCCCACTGCCCACTTCCCTCCAGGTCGAAAATGACCCATCCACCACCACACTCTGAGTGCTACCCTTCAGCCAATTTGTAGTCCATCTGACCATGTAGGCATCAATGCCACAGTCACCTAGCTTTTAATGAGAATGGGGTGGGAGACAGTGTCAAAGGCCTTGCTGAAGTCCAGAAAGACTACATCCACTGCAACACCTGCATCCAGTGATTTTGTGACTTGATTGTAGAAGGCAATCAGGTTGGTCTGACAGGACCTGCCCCTAATGAAACCATACTGGTTGCCCTTGAGCATCATCTCCACTGCTGGCCCATCACAGAAGTGCTCCTTGATAATCTTCTCAAAGAGCTTCCCCAGTATTGAAGTAAGACTAATGGGCCTATAGTTGCCCGGGTCCTCCCTCTTCCATTTTTTAAAGATGGCGACCACATTGGCCCTCTTCCAGTCATCCAGCACCTGGCCAGAGCACCACAAATGCTTGTAAAACTGTGCCAGGGGCCCCGCAATAACCCCTGCCAGTTCCCTCAACACCCTGGAGTGGAGAGCATCTGGACCTGCTGATTTGAACACGTCCAGCCCCTCCAGAAGTTCTCTAACCTGGTCCTCCCTTACCCTAGGCTTGGTGGAGTTTCTCCTGAGTCCATCCTGAATCTCGGTAGGGGAGTCCTGGTCCCTGCACAAGAAAATAGAGGTGAAGAAATTATTAAATTTCCCCTCTGGTGCAACCACCAGATTGCCAAGCATATCCTTCAGAGGCCTCACATTACCCGGGGCCTTCCTCATTCTCCCTAAGTATTTAAAAAAGGACTTTTTGTTATCCTTGATCCTTGACACTAGCCCTAGTTCTATATCTGCCTTAGCTTTCCTAATAGCCCCCCTACAGACACGAGTGGTGGAGGTATACTCCTGTTTTGTGATAGGCCCTCCCTTCCACTGGGTGTATGCCTCCTTTTTGGCAACCAGGCATTCACAAATGCCCTTGGTGAGCCAGGGGGGCTTTTGGGCACTCTTGTCCCCTTTGCTTCTTGTTGGGATTGTCACCCCTTGGGCTCTGAGTATCGTCTCCTTAAGGAACGACCACTCGTCTTGGGCAGCCAGTTCCCCTACTCTCCAGGACCCTAGTGCCTCCCCCACTAATTGCCTCAGCTCATTGAAGTTGGCCCTCTTAAAGTCTAAGGCTACCGCCTTGCTACATGAATTGGCTAAGCTGAATATACACACTGCCCTCTGCTAACAGGTAATGATGATAATCCTTTTGTTGTGATTTTTAATGCAGAAGGATTGGAGTTCTATTTCTACCATTTTTTGAAGTTTTCAGTGAGAAACAAAGTCAAAACCATGCATCTCCTAGGTAGCCATGGGTTGGTTAGAAAATCAACCCAAGGTATCATAATATTTTGCTTTAACATCCAGGGCTTCAAGACAGAAGATGGTTTCTTGGCTTTTGACTAACTCTCAGGTTAATCAACATCTAACTATCTCACAGGATTTGTTTTTCTAATAGTGAGCCGGAATATGTTTTCAATTTAATCAAATAAAGTCCTGTTTATACAAGTGTTTGCAATGGAGTTTTATGGTTTCTTCTCAGTTGGACCGGGCCATTAAACTGAATTCTGCAGAAGTTCATGCCACGAATGTTTCAGCAGTCCTGATGGGCACAGAGTGTTATATATATCCAGCTGATTCCTCTTTTCCTAGTAGTATTCACTCTTTTTTCTCATTATTAATGGGAACTGAGAAATAGCCAGGAAGACTCTTCAGGGTATATTTCCCAAGCAGGATCTGGAAAGTAGCCATATAGCTTACATTAACATTAATGGTGGCCAAATCCCTATGCACCATTTTGAGAATGCGCCCTTCACCTCCACAATCCAGTTTCATCATGAACAGTGAATGAATATGGACACACATAAACATGAACACACACACAGAGCAAAGTAGGAACTAGATGGCAAATCAATCATGAAACAATATATCTTGAATTTAATTTTGTCTTAGGTCAATTATTCTGGAGAGTTTACTCTGAATGCATTGGTAAGACAAAATTAACACCGATGATGATTTTGAGATCCGCTGTTGGTTTCTCCCTCTGTTTATTTGCTCTTTGTATATCTAGGGTTTTGTACACACAAAGACCTTATATGGCTATTCTTAGTGCAAATATTCATATGTGCAGGAAGAAGACCAGCTATTCTCATCTTTACTCATTATTCATTATTGTCCATTTAAAAAGTTCCAGTCCTACTAAGGAGCAGGAACAACTGTGTGACTCAGATGACAAGCCATTCATCATAAATGTTCAATTCCAAACAGTCTAAGGACCAAATTTTCCAAGATTGTCTCTATTCTGGGCTGTTTAATTTTTTGTGTGCCTAGATGGAGACACTTTGGACTTGACTTGGCCTTTATTGGACTTGTAGGAATAGAACACTTTTAAAAAAAGCGCCTAAGTGATCCGAGTTACGTAATTTAAAATACAAAAAACTCAAAATATTGAAGATTTGGGTCTTAAATAGCAGTTTAAAAATAAACTTTTACTGGAATGTTTTTGTCCAAACTGTCTTTGAGAATAATAAGGGCACCTCAAGGCCTCAAATATCTGTAGAAAATAATGACTGAAAAGGGATAAAATGGATTTCATAATTTATTCACCAGAAAAACTTGGCTACTTGCTTCCATTAATAGAATACTGACACCAAGCTGTAGAAGCATAGAGTTGTAAATTTTATAATTTATTGGACTGATTTACTCTAAACACATCCAAAGATGATGCCACTTCTAGATCTCCTTCACATGCCACTCCAAAATACATGAACACTGGGTGAATAACAGATTTGAGGGCTCACAGGTAAAAAAAAAAAATGTTTTCATTTAGTTCAACTAAATGATTTTTAATTTTTTCCCCTGCTCTAATGAGAAGCTGGGGAAATAAATCAGTTGGTGTTGAACTGAATATTATATTCAACTTTAAATAAAGTTTCATTTTGTTATTCTTTGCATTTTTTAAATTTAAGTGTAGGTACATTTCAAAACAAGGTACCATGCTGAAATGAAATCCCCAAATGTTTCATTTAGAGTATGTTGAAAACATTTAGACTTTTTAAGGTTGTTATTATTATTAATAGTGGTAGTAGTATTAATAATCCAGAACAACTCAGTGAATTCCATATGGACTAGTGAATTGTTTCAGTTGACTCAAGTAAGTATTTTTCAGCAAAAACAACAACAACAATTTCTGAAAAAATTGGCCCATTTCTAACTGACATATCCACATCACAGCAAATGAGAGAAGATGGCCTTTTGGCCACCTGTGGAATTATTTTTAATGGTTTGTCTGACAGAGTCCTAAATACCACAATCACATTTTTTTTTTACCTTATGCTCTCCCAAATATGCATTAAAGAGACAGTTTACTGGAGCCAGGAAAGATGGGCTAAGTCACTATTCATGACTATGCTCACAATTCAACCCCATTTCTATGTCTAAATAAATATAAAAGTTAGCAGCATGAATTTGGAATCTAAACTTCTTCAAGATGAGACTGCTTAAAATATATTGTGCCCTATAAATAACAATAGGCAGGATTTTTGAACTACAATTAAAATATAAAAACAAAGCAGGAATCCCCCTTCCAACTGCACCCCAATTGGATTTATGGCCAAAAATATGATGAGTCTCTCAGCAGGAGGAGGTTGCAAAATGGTCTGAGATAAAGGGACTGAGATAAAATGCAATGTTGTTTAGTTAACCAGTGCCACACAATTTGGCAATGCTAAAAAATCTATTATTAATTTATTTATCGTTGAAATGGCATGTTTTTCTAAGTGTTGTATAGATAGTTTATTGCCACTTAAATTTCATGTAAAGGTTTAATTGTTTTTATTTTTTGTAATAAAAACAACTTTGGCTTTAAAGTAGTGAATTTTTAATGAAATTGTCATAAACTCTGGTCAAATCTGGAAATGACAGAGTTCCTGTGACATACAGAATGGCTTTAGAATGATTACTTTTGTCTTCCCCGTTTGGTTGCTAAACCTCTTAGGTCAATTGGCCTTTCTTTTTGTTCTTTTAATTTAGTTAAGATGCAGCTGTGAAAACTGGACTCTTCTTTTGAACTCCCTTATTTACGTTTGCTTCTGGCAACCCTGAGGAAATATGACTTTTAAGGGCTAGCAACAGGGTTTAACACGAGAAGCCAAAAGTAACATGTTATGGAAGTTGGAGGATTTGACATTCCTCTCAGGATCATCCTTTGTCTAATTGGGGTAAGTGAGCTAGCTGCCAGTTTCTAGTGCACTAGAGATGAAAAGTTGCAAAATTCTGATTTGGCCTATATCTGTCCCAAAGCCTGGGCCTGGGTGGATCCAAGGTTTTACTGCAGATCCATCTCCAAAAAGAACACAAAATGGAAAACAGTACAATTTTGTAATTTTTAGTAAATTGCATTGTAAATATTCAGAAAAAGTCAGAAATAGCATAAGCTTTTGTAATCAGCAGCTTACTTCATGAGTGGTTATGCTTTCCATCTCTAATTAAGTTAGTCTATAAGGTACAAATCTATCCTGCATTCTACCTGACTTCAGACTAACATGGACTACCTTTCTTGAAAAAACCCCCAACAAATTTATGCAAATGGCTAACATTAACTTTACAAACAACACTCTTCTTCCAGAGAGTAACACTTCAGGGAGATAATATACATTTTCTCTCCCATGCAACAACCCTGGTTGAATTACTTCCCTCAGGGTGTTTTCCTTCTGCATCCAGGAGTTGTATGCAGCAAAGATGCTGCATTGTGGGCACATCTACATGTGCATTAATGTGCCTTTTCTAATGCACATTAAATTTAGTACCTTCCAAGTGAGGGACTAAATTAATGTGCATTCAGCTGTGCTAATGCACAGTAGTTCATTTGCACACTTTTTTTTTAGTAATGCTTAATGCGCAGTAGACTTTTTAATTGCATATTAGCATAATGTCACTTTTTATGTGATGCTTTAATGTGCAGTGAAATAGTCTACATCTATTTCATGTATCCTCAGTGCAGTATGAGGCTGGGTTTGCAGACCCCACTGTCATTGCCCAGAAATGTGTGTGGGCCTTGGGTTGTTTTCATTAGCAATATCTGACAGTCACTTTGTTGCTTAAGGTGGCAAGAGATCACAGTGCTGCCTTTGGAGATGTGTCAAGGAGCAGCTGGGAGATTCTTTTTAAAGCTATACGCTCTGGTGTGGGAATGTTCAGGTCAACAGACAATGTTGAGTTACTACCAGCTCCTGCTAGTAAAAAGAATGTGAAGATAATTACTGAAGATAAATGGAATTGTCTTTAGGACTTCTGCATAAGTATCCAAAGAGAAATATGTAAGTTGAGATGGAACTGGGACACCTGGCTGTGAAACTGGGATATGACAAATGGATCTGGATAAAGGAAATAGGAATCAGCCGTGCTCCAGGACCATGTCTCAAATTCAACCACAACTCTGTGACTTCATCTTGACAGAACATTATTACCCTTTTTGGCATGTGCCTTAATGATTTCCCCATATTATGACACTGTAACCAGGATGTTCAAACAGACTAAAATCTATGGCCTCAACCTAGCCTTTGTAACCAAGGCTTGTCCTTTCTGCCTCACAAGGGACAATGAAGATCTGGCTCCAGTGGGTGTTTCCAATGCTGCTCTGATGCCTTCATATGCTAAAGGTATCCCCAGAGAAATTTTAAGCCATAAAATGATTATATTGATAAACATCATTATTGACCAAGATCCAAAGTTGAGGTTTGGAGCAAGGGGTGTTCTCCAGCTGAGCTTTCACTATGTTCATTACTAATTATGGTTTATGAATTCACTCTAATACATCAAGGTCACAATCATAAAACCAGATAAAAAAGTGGCTTGAATGGTATAAAAAAGACACTTATGCACTGAAAAAGTCTTTTTCTTATTTGGGGAAAATCAATGTTGGATCCATTGCTTAGATTCAGGTCCAGCTCTGCTCTGAAGAATTATATCAATTCTTGCTAAATTTAACCACATTTTAACTTCATTCTCCATGGTAATTTCCCAGATCTGAATGTTAGTTAATAAGTGATGTTAGGGGTGGATAGCCTATTATATTGTGCACACCCTGCATTTTGTGGGGTCAAGAAATGCTAAAATGGCATCGTTATGTACATGTCAATTTGTGGTGAGGATTTTATGTGAAGAGCATCCTTAGGAACTCAGAGTGGGAAGAGAGACCGGGAAACACATGAATGCCTGAAATCCTGACTGTTCACCTGCTCTGGAGAATTTCCATAAGGACACATGGTTAGCTAATGGAAGAAGCATTATTCAGCATATCTCATTTTTCATTCATTTTCTAGTTTTCTGTTATGACCTTTAGTGAAGCATTCATGTAACTTGTCCGCATTAGTGACCCTCTGCAGGTTTCTGTAATCATAATGCATCTGTACCAAATGAAGGCAAGCCAACAGAAATAGATTATAGGTTTAATTGGGTGCATCTACATGTGTGCTTTACTGCAGAGTTGATTAATTAGCTATGCAGTAAAGCATCATATTCTACACATGAACCAGTATTAGGGCACAGTATATTAAGTAATTCCTCTCTAGGATAGTACTTTTGGGGACAGTACTACTCTACGGTGGAATAATTATATGCATTGAAACACACATGTGACAGGGGCTAGCTGGGGCATGAGGGTGCTAAAGTGTTGGGGCTGCCTGCCACCTAATCCCACATGTTAGCACTCTAATGCCCCAGCCAGCCTCTCCACAGCCTGATATGACCACCTGGAGCCCAGGACTGACCCCATGGGCCCCTGCCAGCCTAGGGCTGCTCTGCCCAGGATCAAACTGCTGTGGTCCCAGGTGCACATGTAGATACTGTGCCCAGAAGCAGCTGACTCCAGAGTGAACTGCACCAGAATTTATCACATCACCTTAATGGCACATGTAGATGTACACATTGGGTGTGTCCAAACATGCAAGCATGTGCACTTGCAGCAGCTCACATAGAAGCGATGCAAATTTGAGCTGGGGCTTTTTGCCTCAGAGCACATGCTTAGACATGCACTTTGTTGTGGAGCAAATTGTGCCACTTGGGGCAAAATAATCCTGCCTGGCTCCTTCCAGATCTGCAGCCAGAGGGAGCTAGAGCCCAGGGCCAGCAACTGTGCTGTCCCCAGCAGCATAAAAAGCTGCCCTGTCCCAGCCCTATAAGTACAAAAAGCTGTCCTGGCAAGTAGCTCAGGGCTACTCACTCTTAGGAATTTCTGGGGCCCAGCTAATTGGTATCTGGGGACACTACTCCTTGTGTCAGCTGGACTGCTGAAGCAGCCCTGAGAGTTCTCTGCACCCTTTACCCACTGCAGCAGTCTGGGGGGGGGGGCAGGGGATGCTGCCTGGCTGTGACCTGCTGCGCACCTACCAGACCCAGATGAAGAATCTTCCCCTCTGGGCCAGCTGCCAGTGGGCTGTGGCTGCCGGGTTGGCTTTTGTGCGGCACTACTGCCATGTGTGCCCTGTGCCTGGCTATCTGGGCAGCTATCTCCCGGAAGATGTTCCAGGTGTGGTGGCCTGCTTTGAACTTTCAAAGCATGTCCTCCTGGCCCCAATCGGCCAGGATGTCAGCCACAGCCAACTGGATTCAAAGTGCCATCTCTGAGCAGGCAGGGTCCTGCCACTGGCATCCCTAGCAGAAATTCTGGTGTTCCCTATTGGAAAACTGAAAAATCCCTGTTAAAAAAATCCCAAAGTCTCTCTGTAAAATACCACAAAGTCCATGTTCCTTCACAATTAAAACAAAAGACAAATATAAAGACAGAGTGAGCCAGAGAGACGGCGATCAGTTGGGCAAAGTTTTATAGATATATCTACAGTATTAAAGAAATTTGGAAGACTACCAGTGTCTCTATCATCATAATAAAGTGAACTCTAAATACATGTTTTATGAATTCATGAGCACATGAATATATATTGTGCTGTCCACCAAAGGGCTACATCCCCCCTAGGGGCCGTGGCCCCTCCTCAGGGGCTATGGTCCCCCTCAGGTGCTATGGCCCCCCACAGGGACTACAGAGCCCCCAACAGAGGCTAGTCCCTGCACAGGGCCCACATGCCCCACCCCACCCCTTCTTGATCCCCCAGCACCCTGGGTTGCTGCCCTGCCTGGTCCTATCCCTCTCCAGCTCCTGCAGCCCTCCCAGCAGCCTATCCCCTCCCCCAGACCCCCCAATGGCTGCCCCACCCAGCCCCAGCCCCTTCTTGCACCCCCAGCCCCCCATGGCTGCCCCCCAAAACCCAGCCTCCACCACTTCAAACAAAAAAAAAAGCCTCTACTCACCAAGCAGGAGCTGTAGGGGCTCTGGGACCTCCTGGCAGAGCCCCCCTGGGCAGCATAGGGCAGTGGGGGCCAGCAGGACCTGGGCTGGGGCCACTGGGGCTGTCACCCTGCCCTGCACTGTGCAGGAGGGCCCCAGTGACCTTGACGGCAGTTCAAACTGCCAGTAAATGCCCCGGGGGGGTTGGGTTCCCCCCCCCCGATGCTGGGGCAGGGGGGCAGGGATTGGGGGGCTCAGGGGGCTGGGGGAAGGATAGAGCTGGGCAGAGAAGGGTTTGGGTGGGCTCAGGGAGCAGGTGGGGGCTGGGGCTGGGTGGGGAAGGGATTGTGGGGCTCAGGGGACTGTGAGAGGATGCGGCCAGACAGTGAAGGGATCGAGGGGGATAAGGGGGTTGGGAGGGGTGTGGTGACAGGCGGGGAAGGGATCGGGGAGGCCCAAGGGGCTGGGGGGTGGGGCAGGGCAGGGCAGAGATGGGATGGGGGAGACGGTGGGGCTGGCAGAGCTCCCCTCCCATGGTCCCCTCCCCCTCCTCCAGCCCCCCAAGCCTTTACTTACTGGCAGTGGAGCCTGGGTCCAGCTTCCCACTGATGGCATGCAGCCTGCCATACATGGGCAGGTAGCATGCTTCAGCATCAGGCTGAAGGGCTATCCATAGAGATGCCCTGGCAGCCAGAGTGGCTCTATGGAGGACCCAGCCTCTGGTTGCCCCACTTTTTTTCTCTGCAGGTTTTTTTGACCCCTGGATATCCAATAATCTAATTTTGCAAGTTTGCAATATGGAGAATCTTTTCCCATTCCTCCCAGTGCCTCTTGCAGCGTCTCAAAGGGGTTTGAGACACTGCAAGAAGCACACATGTGCTCAGCTGGACGTGCCCATTATGTCCTTCCAGACTATATTATCCTCAGAACAGAGGCAGTACCTGCCTCTGTACATGCCCTCACCGTTACAGTTTTTCTGCCCATCAATAATCTGTCTCAAAGAAACTGAAGTCATAAACAGACCCAAGCACTCCTTGAATACTGCTGAGACTACCAACAAGTGGAATATCTAGTGCCAGTTAAAGTAATGACTTCTGAAACATGAACACATGCTTAGTAAGAGCTGCATGGAAACCCAGTGATCACTTTACACTGATCATTGAACCAAACTGTGCAGAGATGGGCCTGAATCAAAACAATGGCTCCAACATCCATTAACTGCATGTGACTAGAGCCTGGCAGAGTGGAAGGTTCCCAGTAAATGTCAGAGCTAGAACATGCAGCTGTTTCCCATCTTAGCAAGGAGCTGAACCGACTGCCCAGCTCTGAATGACTCTAAATATCAAGAGATGCAAAATCCAGATTGATATTGTGCTGCTCTGACTCATTTGCAGTCCTGAGGCCTTCCACTACTAACAAGAAGCTCAGATGCCAAGATGCAGGACATGACGCAAACACCTAGAGATTGTCTTTATTTTACCAATGACTGGATGCAAGGTAGGTCACAGGAATATGGGTTGGGAGACCTGGGATAGCTTTAGAACTGCTGTGTGACCTCAGACAAGTTACTTGTTTGTCTAGACCTTGGGTCTGAAATTGTCTCTGCTGTGTCTTTGCAGTAACCAGTACTAAAAGCCTTAATCTGAGCCAGGAATGTGTCTTGGAACTGCATTCCTGATAATATTAACAATGGTAAAAGCAGAGCAATTTAGCAGAGCTGAGCAGAACTTCTTGGTAAATAGTAAACTCACCAAAAATGGAGCTTGTCAGAAACCAAAATAGTTTGAAAAAAAACTTGAACTTGGTGAATAATTTGGGGCAATAATCAGTGGATATTTTGAAAGTGAAAACATTTTGTTCTGACATTTTTAAAACAAAACATTTCAACTTCTGTGCTTTAAACAGACTTTTTAGTTTAAAATGCTCTAAATTTTAAAAATATATATTTTTAAAGAATGAGCTAGCCATTAAATAAATATACTTCATTTTGAACTAATCAAAAATTAAGTTTCCCCATTTTTTCCATTTCTATAAAAAAAAGAAATCTGTTTTGATTTGTTCCAAACCAGTTGAATATTTCAATATCTGTTTGGCCACTAAACTAAAAAATCCATTAGCCAGTCACCATGTTTCCTGCTAACTACTGTGCCCATGCAGAGGTAAAAGTTTAGAAAGTAAAGTTCAGGCTGGTGGGTTGATAAGTAACAAAAATAAACTGGCTCAAACAGTTTCAGTCTTGAAGTGTTTCTATGCTCCCTCAAACAGTGGCGCTGAACAGTGCAACTACTTCATTCCTGCTCCGAGAAATGATTAAAACTTTGCCATTAATGGAACAGTGCAAGACGTGTGCTTTTTAATCTTGTTTGTACTGTCTTTCCACTCATCCTACTCCAAAGGAACTCTGTAACCTGTACCATGTAACGCTCTTGTCTGGGACCCAGTGCAGCAACTTGGTGGGTGTTCCCTTGCGCACATGTTTCTGAAGATTGAGCTGTCCAGCCAAAGAACTGTGTATAGTTTGCTCTCTCCACAGGTTGCTGTTATTCCTGTGTGATATCTTTAGTTTGTAGCAGCTGTACTTTGTTGTGTTCCTGTCACTTAAACCAATGAGAAATTGTGGTAGGACATACCAGATACCAGTCTGGACACGATTCTTTCTTAAAATGCACAGTTCAGTCGTCTTAATTTAGATATGGGCCAATGTCACACAGTTCAGACCCAAGGTCTTGGAGTTTGACACTGAGCCTTTGGTTCAGGTATGTTTGATATTGAGCTTTGATACAGAGCCAGCCAGACACAAAGGACTGTGCAGCTTGGCCCCAGCCAAGTTTTTCCACTGCTGCCATTCCAAGCTCTGAGTCATTCTTATATCTCGTTTCTGAATCCTTCTGGTTCTTTAATATTTCTCTATTCTTACCCAGCCTTCTCTTCGCTGACACATCCAAGGACCATGTTAGCCTTCAGCTACAACTGCGAGGCCAGGTATACCTGTTTTCCACAATGATCTTTATGCCCTACTCAGAGTTGTTACTCAGCATAGAGAATAGGGCTGTCACTCCCTTGACCTGATGGAGAATGTCTCACATTCAAAAGCTTGTCTGACTCTATCCCAACTATGTGGTTAGCCTAGTGAAAGATATCACCCTGAGAAATCCTCACTTCTCACATAATTCATGGACCATCCTGGCTATAACATCCCTCTAACACTACCAGAATAGAGAATTCATCCTGTCCCTGTTCTCTCCCATTTTTCCTGTATGTTTGGCTTCTCACTTAGCAAGTATTTTTCAAATGAGCCATATCAACCTACACCACCTGCTTGTCTTTATTTCCACCAACCATTTGGTCATCTACTGACCCCATCATGTACTGTGTCAGTGAGGCTTCATCTTGTTAATCATTGCTGTAATCACCCCTTACTTTACTGTGATGCCAACCACATTTCTCCTGCCCACCCCATTTTTGCTCATATTCATTCTATGAAATCTATTTGGCTATTGACCCATCAACCCAGCCAATTTTGCCAGCAAAAATCAGTTTCTTGTTCCTCAGTTTTTCCCACCTTCCCAATAGTGCTCCCTGCATGGGATAAACATCTACCACCTCTTCCTCTTAAACCCTCATAGCTCATATCTTCCTCTGTGCAAGACCCAAGTGTGTGGCACTGTTTCAGCAAGCAAGGAGTAGGGACTTCACTGATTTTCAGTGTACTTTGAAGATTGCAAAGGGCAGAGCTTGCTTCTACCATTAAGGTGTGAACTTGAACCAATGAATAGATATGCCAAAGGGAAAGAACTCCTACCACAAGCTATTGGTGAACAAAGAAAAGAGTTTAAAGTTTTCTGTTGAGAAATACTCCAAGTGCTACATCAGGGGATTGGACTAAATTGTAACAAAATTCCAAATAGCTAAGGCTGTGTGAACCAATCTCTTGTTGATGCTAATAACATTTGGCAGAAGTGCTGTACTGTTAGACTACTAGATTTGTTGCAGATCTTCCTCCCAACATACCATTTGAGCTTCATCCTCCTGTTACATCCTCATTTGTATGCTGACCTAAAACGTTCTGAGGCAAGTTGTATTTATTTACATGTAGCATCTAACAAAACACAGACCTGGTTCTTGGTTGGACTTCCAAGCTGCCAGAATAATGATTTGATGTTATGGTTGTGTGAGATCATTTCTGTGTCAGGATGATTCACAGCTAACTGATCTCATCACTCTTGGTAAACAGTTCTTCATAGTTATTGTGTGGCTATTTCCATCTCCACTGAAAATGATATCACCACACTGGTACCTCCACAGACAGAGGTGTGAAGTCAGAGCTTTCAGTTATGCTTTAGTGAACTAGCATCACCAATTCAGTGATTTAAGGCACTGCAACAATCACAGACTTACATCAACACTGCATGTTATCCACCAGTGGAATTGAAACAGAGCTAGTGAAGTGCTGGTCAAAGTAATCAGGTTCAGCTTTAGCCTTTAAAACCTATGGACTGAGAATTGCTGCTTTATACCATGATGGCTTTGAACATCCTGATCATGTGACTTAGTGTTCAGAAGGTTGGCCTCCTTCCACCAAGGCTGACCTACAATTTATTGGGGCCCCCTGCAAGGCATAGCTTTGGGGCCCCGTGACATGAAGAAAGCATTGTGGTGGTGGAAGATGGCGAGTGCAGAGGCAAATTAAAGTGTTTGGGCAAACACAAAATTGGAACCCCCCTCCCTCCATGGGAGCTGAGCTTTGGTGGCTTGCTGGGTCGAGACCCTGCCAAGTTAGGGGACACATACCTGCCACTTCTCTCTGCTCCCCTCCCCTGCTACAGCCAAATGTACACACACACATGGTAGACAAAGTTCTTTGGGTAAATCTGATATCTTTTATTAGACCAACTAAGTAGTTGGAAACAATTTTCTAGCAAACCTTCAGGTTTAAAAACCTTTGGTCAGGCTGAGGAAGCATCTGCAGTTGGTATGTGCTCTTTCTGGATGGAACAAATAGTAAAGAAGTCAGTGGCTGATCTTCATGAAGGCCAGTCAGTGAAAATGTAAATTGAGGAGTTAGTGGTTGAGAGAATCAGTGGGTGAGAGTCAGTGGGTTTTGTAGAATCAATCCTTAAACCGCTTGTTATTGAAAGAGTCCGTTTTGTCCATGACACAGCAGACTTTCTACAAAAAACTCAAAAACATAGACCGCCTTCCCAGCAACACCCTCCTAGCCCCCATGGATATTACCAGCTTATATACCAACGTCCCACACCAGGATGGCATCCAAGCCTTCCTTACATACCTACAAGAGCAAAATGGCAACTCTGAGTACAGACCCAAAGATACTACTGAAATTATATGCTTCGTCCTTACACGCAACAATTTCACTTCTAATAACCAACACTTCCTCCAGACCTTGGGCACAGCTATGGGCACCAACATGGCCCCACTGTATGCCAACCTTTTTATAAGCCCCCTGGAAGAAGAATTCCTCAAAGACTGCACCATCAAACTATTGCTATACTTAGGATATATCGATGACATCATCATTTGGACTGAAAACCTGCAATCTCTGATTGAGTTCCATCAGAAATTCAGCAACCATCGCCCCTTCATCTGACTCTGTCTTGAGTACTCCAGAACCATCATCTCCTTTTTACACACAATGATCACCATCCAGAATGGTAAAATATGGACCACATTATACAAGAAACCCGCAGACCAACATACATATCTGCACAGAACTAGCAATCACCCTAAACACACCAAAAACCTGTGATACACAGCCAAGCCTTCAGATCCCACCAAACTTGCACTGAGGCGAACACCCAAGATTGCTACTTCACAAATATTAAAAAGGCTTTCACACAGCAAATACACTCCTCCAAAGAGATAGATGCACATTTGAAAGAGCCACCTGGATACCATGTGAAGAATTGCTGCAGTGCAGAACGAAAACCCCCATGAATTGCATACTGCTAGTTATGATATATCACCCATCCCTCAAACCTATATGGAAAATCCTCAAACAATTGCAACGCATACTGGAAAGAGACCCAATTCTTAAAAAAATCTTCCCAGATCCACCCATCCTCACCTTCAAACAAGCACTGAACCTCACTAATATCATCAGCAGAAGCAAACTTCCTACAGATCAAGACACATCAAATGGATTCAGGCCATGCCATGAAAAGACATGCAAAACCTGCCAACATATTTCCACCACTCCCACAATTACTAATCCCACAACAGAACCATCACCATTCCCAGATCTTACACCTGCACCTCCAGAAATGTTATATACCTCATCTAGTGCACTTATGCCCTGATGGGAAATACATAGGAGAGACCAAACAACAACTGCTCACTAGAATGGACGCACACTGGAAATCTACTGAAGTCCAGAATACCCAATTACCCGTGGAGGCACATTTCTTATAAGAAAACCACTCTGTCTCCAATCTCTCAGTATTAATCCTCAAAGGGAATTCACAAAACACTTGTCACAGATGAGCCTATGAACTTCACTTCATCAACTTCCTGGATACAAAAAATCATGGACTAAATATAGAGGAAATAGAAAAATCTAGAACTCTTAGTTCCAAAATGATACCTTTTTATTAGACCAACTGTGAAATCACAAGAAAATTGTCCCTTTCTGCAAGCTTTCAGGCTCGAAGGTCCTTCATCAGGCTCTGAGAAAAGTATAGATGGTAAAAAGTCCCCACAGGTAGGAAATAAAGTTCATTTTTGCTTGGAGGGAGGTGAAGATGGAAAGCTGTCCCCCTGGGCCCAGCTTTTTCTTGTGATTTCCCAGTTGGTCTAATAAAAGGTATAATTTTAGAACCAACAGCTCTATTTTTTTGTATTTCTTCTCATCTCAGACCAACACAGCGACCAAGTATATCCCTGAAACATGGAAGATGCTGAATTTTAGCCAATTTTTGATTTTAAGCTTCAATGCAGAACAACAAGAAAGATCTTTTACCTCCCTGGCTGCCACCTGAAACCTCCAGGGAAGGGATTTTACCTAACCTACATACCAAAGAGCAACTCAGCACAACTCTCAAAGACACAGATCCTAAGTACACCCCTGGACTAAACATAGACATTGGATTTATAACACACTATAAGCTGCCTGCCATCTGATTCCCAGGTACCTCTCCACTTTTCCCTGCTACATTCATCCCCCTTCCCCTCCCCACTTCTCCTCCCCTCTCACCCACTGGTTCCTCAATTTCACTGACTGCCTTTCTTGCTGCAGCCCAGCTCTGGCCTCTAGCCTCTTTGCTATTTACTCCATCCAGGAAGAGCACGCACCAACTTCAGATGCTTCCCCAGCCTAACCAAGGACTTTTAAGCCCAAAAGCTTGCTAAGAAAAATGTTTCTAACTATTTAGTTGGTCTAATAAAAGATATCACACATGCGCGCGCGCACACACACACACACACACACACACACCCACAACAGCCCTCCACTCCTTCCCCTGCCTGCTGCCACCCGCAGCTCAGTCTCACTCCCCCCCACCCCCATTACACTCATGTGCAATCCACAAGCGTGACGGGGCTCTTCAGGCAAGACCCCAGCCCTGCCCCTCCCAGCCCCATTGGTGGAGGAGGTGTCCTGCTTCCAACTGCCAGAGAAGCAAATGTGAAAGCCACAATTTTAAACTTGGTGCCAAAAATGGATGCAGAATTTAAAACTGTGGTTTTTTACTTCCCAGCTGGGGAGGATGCCGGCCGCACACAACCCCTTGGCTGTGGAGCCCCCTGTGGCTGCAGGTTTCACAGACCTGGACAGACTGGCCCTGCCTTCCATTAACTTAAATATTAAGGAAAGCCTCATTGTACTGGAATTATAGACATTACAAAAGGAAATGGGCAATCTACATCTGATCCAATACAAAGTCCCCAAACAACCAACATACCATTGTGTCTGAAGGCTTTTTCTATTCAAGATGTGGTTCACTCACCAGTTCCCTTGGAAAATAACACAGAGTAATTGGACTGGAATAGATTTTCCTGATATTCAGCCTAACCTGTACTTGACGTAATTCCATCCAGTCAGTATTCCTTTGACCACCTGTAAAAACATTAACATTTTTCTCCTCCTACTAGTATGCCTTCTACAGATACTGGTAGATGTCTGTCCTACCACTCCACATATCATCATCTTCTGCTTGAACGTTGGTCAAACTACACACATCCAGTTCTTTTAATACATCCTCATGCATCAGTTCCTCTAACTACTCAGTCATTTTTGCTGTGCTTCTCTGAATCTCTTCCAATTTGTTGTCACTTGGCTTTCCAGGATTTAATGCAATATTGAAATTCTGTACATGTATATAGTGGTTGTCATGTAAGATTTTGAAATGCTCCACAAAGATTAGTGATTTAAATCTCACAGAGACACCTATATCCACTACGTCAGTGACTATTATTATCCAAAATTCTAGTCAGCCCCTTTTCAAGGTCAATCATGCTTTTGATGGTTGAGTTCAATATTATTATTTTTTATTTGTCATCATCATCACCATAGTAAAAGATAAATAAGTCAGCTCTGGCCTGGAGCCACAAAAGACCTAAGCTTTGCAATGCTAAGTAGCGTAGGACTGTGCCTTGCTGCATAATAGAATCCAGAGCCCTCCATTAGCTTTCTAATATGCCTAAAAGCATGTGATTAAAACTAGATGCACCCAGAGACCATAGCACTATTTCATGGACAATTTGGATGAAAATGAGGTTTTTCCACTTTTGTTGAAATTTTGCATAAAAGACTTGACCTGACCCTATTTTTCTGATCATGCCTAGTGCTGATTCCTCATTGTAGGTCTAAGACCTACATCTGAGTACAGCTGTATAAAATGAGAAGGGCTATTACTTTCTTGGCCCATGACAAGATGAATTTATATATTCTTCTATAATCATACTTTGGGGTAGTCCTAGCAGCTCACATTGTTTGTCTGTATAGTTCCTGTGTAGCAATCTCTTCTTGGTCTTTATACCAATTAGCTATTTGGTAAACATGAAACACGTCATCAAGTTATACACATAAATCAAAAAGGATGTGGAGAAGCTTGAGAGAGTTCAGAGGACAGTCATGTGCATGATCAGAGGTCAGGAAAACAGACCTTATGAAGAGAGGCTGAGAGCCATGGGACTCTTCAGCCTGGAAAAGCACAGGCTCATTTGGTGGCCACCTGTAAGTTTATCAGGCGTACTTACCAAGATCTGGGGGAACATCTGTTCACCAGAGTGCCCCAAGGGATGACAAGGTCAAATGGTCACAAACTCCTCCATGACCATTTCCAGCTGGACATAAGGAAGAACCTCTTTACTGTCTGAGTCCCCAAGGTTTGGAATGGACTGCCACTGGAGGTGGTTCAAGGACCTACTCTGAATGAGACATTTGGATGTTTATCTTGCTGGGATCCTATTATCTCTCCTGACTTCCTGCACCTTGGGTGGAGGGGCTGGACTCGATGATCTACTGAGGTCCCTTCCAGCCCTGATGTCTATGAAATCTATGAAATCTTTCCCCCACCATTCCAGGGTGGCCTGCCTCTGCTTTGTGGGAATGGGGGCTTTGGAGAAAGATGTGGACTTCACTTTGGGCACACTCCCACTGCTGCCAGGCTGAGAAGGAGCAAGGACAAGGGGGTGGTGCCTGCGGAGATGCATCAGCATCCTTGTGGTGATCATATGTTTTGTTCCCTTGCCCCAGCTGGTTTTGGCTCAGTAGTGCAGGCAGATAGCATACGTGGGATCATCTGCCAGCTCAAAATGATCCCAGACCATGCTACCCACTCACTTCTGGAGTGTGGGTGCATCTGTGGATGCTGCTGCATTTTCCTTCTCCTCAGAAGTCAGAGGCACAGCAAGAGGAGGGGTGGACTCAGCTGAGCTGTTTGCCTCCACCTGTACATTAACCTCCTCCAAAGTGACTTCTGGGGAAGGAGACCTTTCTCTAGGGGAAACTTGATTGGTGTTGAGCACAAACTCAGCTGATTCCCCCTCCTTCCCCAGAATTTCCCTTGCTAGGGCACTGAGATCTTGATCCAGCTCTTCCTCTGGCACTGGAAGGCTCAGCATGGGAAGTGAAGTAGGGGTGGAGTAGGCTGCTGTGCTGGTGCTGCTGTTTGTTGTTGCCATCATGGTGGTAGTGGTGGGAGGAGTTATGGCTGGTGCACATGGAGGGGATGCAGTCTTGGGCACAGGCAGTGGCACTGGCACTGCTCCCCACTCTGCTGCTTGTAGCAGCCTCACTGTTTCAGCTGAAGGAAAGAGGCTGCATCTCAGTTTGGTTGGGGGGAACTTACAGCTTTCCCTATACCCGCTCTTCCACCCCTCCCCGAACACTGGCCACCTGCCTTTCCACCACGTTTCATGGTGTATTTCACATCTTGCTTTACTACAATTATATAAATGTATTTGTGTTCCTATATAAATTTAAAAATGTAGGTGTCTGGTGCAAATAAAAAATGTTAAATGGCAATTATATGGCTTAGTCCCTGTATAAATTCAAAAGTGTGGGTGCAAGATCATTGGTGGTACTAGTAGGTGTGTGTGTGATGCAAATAAGAAATGTTAAGCAAAACAGCAAGTATATGGATTAGACCCTGTATAAATTTAAAAGTGTGGGTGCAAGAGCACAGGTAGGTGTGTGGTGCAAGTAAGAAATGTATAAAAGCAAATAGAAATATGGCTTTGTCCCTATATAAAGTCTATAATGTATACTGCAAGACTTTAAATGTATAGAAATAAAATATAAATGTATTTCGCTTCCTACATGAAATAAATTCTACAGTAATCCTATTCAATATAATTATAGAATTAAAAAGAATAAATCAATGAATATAATAAAATAAAAGATCCTCAGAGAAAAAGGTATTCTGAATCTGAAATCCCTCTTGCTAGCAAGTAGGGAATCCTTTAGAAGATCAATGCTGCTAGCTGTGGTTGTCTGACGCTGAGCTGCTGGAACACACAGCTCACTAACTGACACCAAGACAGAAAGCAGGGCAGTTCAAACAATGCTGCTGTTTATGCAGTTTTTCCATCCCTCCCCCAGAGCACTGGGATTGGAAGGGACCTCATGGAAGGATGACAGTCACTGGTCAGCTACACAGTCAATAATGAGAGCACTCCTCCCCGCTCTTCCCCCCCCCCCACTTCAGTTTCTGTTTTCTTGCAGGCAAGCCCAGCTTGAGCTTTGAAACTCAAAATGCTTAAAACACTCCTAAATATTTTGACTTGTCTCGTTTTGTTTTGAGGCTGTTTCAAAGCTCTCTGTTTCATTTCAATGTTAATGTTTCGAGCTCAAAACCAGTCAAAATGAAACTGCTAGAGAAATTTTGCACAGTTCTACAGCTCACCTACTCTGGGTCCAACAAAAACAGTGGCTACCTATCCATACAATCAGACTTCCACTTATTCTGAGTCACATTTCTTTGAAGAGCAGAGGAATACTTTTTATTTTCCTCCCCCAGGGCAGCACTGGTACCAGCTAGGGACTCATCTGGGCCTTCCTGCTCTGGAGCTCTTTCCACTGCAGCCTCCACAGTGCCAGACCAATCCCTCTCTGACCCAGGGCCTGTGTTTATATTAAGCTGTACAATGCTTCAGTAGCCAATCTGATTCAGAGGAGATTTGGCCCAATTCGGCAGCTGAATTTCTGAATCCAAATTGAATTGGGAGACCCATTAACCTCTCCAAATCAAATTAAAGCCTATGAATCAATTCAGAGAGATTCAGAAAGATTTGGAGATTCAGCCATAGACTGTACAGGCAGGCACTAGGGAGTGCCGGTGGGAGCATCTGGGGAAGCAGCTGGATGAGCCCCAGCTTCAGCCAGCAGCCCCGGGAGATCTGCAGAGGGTCCCTGACAAAATCATCCTGTTGATTAGGCAACCCTACTTCGACCCCCTCTGATCATGGGGCAGGCTAATAGTAAGGTTTTTCTGGGAGGGGTGGGGAGGTAGACCTGTCAGGCACTGGGGCGGCATCAGTGTCTGCCTCAGCGTCCTGGGAGAGGGGACCTCCCTCCTCAGGACTCACTGGCGTGAGCCCCAGGGCCCCTGTCTCCCCCAGGTCATAAGAAGGGGAAGGCACTGCTGCCAGATCTTCCATTAGGTCTGCCTCAACCTCAGTGCCCATGGTCTTGGAGGGGGGCTGGCCCCAGCCAGTGGAATGGGGGGTCTTCTCCATGGGATCCTCTCAGGACTGGCCAGCATCCCCAAAGCCCCCTCCACCAGGATTACCCATTCCGGTGGTGGGTTGTCTGGTGCAGCTGGGGAGGCCCCTGGAAGCTGGGCCATTCTTTCCCCCGTGTGGTGGTCTTGGTTGTATGTGTGTGTGTGTGGGGGGGGAAGTCCTCCACCTCAGAGGGATCCAACTGTGCCCAGGCTTTCCTTTTTGCCGTGCACCCAAAGGGGAACTGCACCCACTCAGCCATGGGGTGGTCCTCAGGTAGACAGACTCCAGTACGAGACAGTGAGGACTGTAGAGGTGGGGTAGTTACTGTGGGGGCATGGATGGGGTAGGGAGGGCACTCCCTCTCTTCCCTTGGCTGTTGCCCCCTCCCTGGAACTCCGCCAAACTTGGTTAGGGGGGTGGGGTCCCGTGAGCTCATGGGGGAGGCTGGGAGTTGTTGCTAGGATGCCAGAAAGTCCAAGGGGGGGAGGGACACCATGGTAGGGGCACCCCTCTTGTCAGTGGGACCCACAGATGCATTCCCTGCCTGGTCCATAGGGCACTCATGATGCAAGTTTCCCAGCGCATGGCACCAGAAGCACTGCAGGTCCCCCAGGATATAGAGCACCCTCACCAGGGCCCCCTGAAAAGGAATCATGAGGCACCTCTCGGCCTCCAGGCATGCTTGCACCACCAGCTGAATCATGACCTGACGACAGAATGAGTGCATGTAGTGGAGGTCAGGGTCTTGGCACCCCAGTGAGAGGGCCACCACTGGGAGATAACCTTCTCCATGGTTTGGAGATGGGGAAGCAGGGCCCACTTAGGGGTATAGAGTGGGACTGAGCTGAGGACTACCCAGGTTGCCAGCTCTTCTAGGAGTACGAGGGGGATGTACTTGCCCTCCACCATGAGCCCCCTCTCCATTGCCTTTTGTGCAGAAGCCTCTGATACAAGGGGAAAAAATCCTTGCCATGAAAGCGGGAGGTCAACATGATCTTAGGGACCCTCACCACCCTAGTCAGGGGCTACACCCAGGTCTTAAAGTGCAGGTTCTCCCACTTGGGTAGTTGGCACTTCACCCTGTGCCTGTGGGTGAGTGCTGGAAAGGGGGCCCCACTGCCCGAGCTGGAAGGGCCAGCAGTGGAGAGTCCAGGCCCCATGGTTGTGGGTCACCCTGCAGGTGCCTGTGCATAGGTGTGGTTCCCCTTCTGAGAGGGCTGCATTAGTGGGGCCAGAGCTAGAGCCAAGGACAGGCTGAGTGGGTGTGCTGGCTGGTGTAGCGCACCTGGTCCCCTTGGGAGCTGGTAGTCTAGGCTTGGGGGTAGGGCCTTTGCCCTTCTCACCCCCAACTGTGGAGGAGACTGAAGAGGAGTCCTTTCCACTGCCCTTGCCCTTGGTCCCTGATGGGGGGGGTGGTATTGGGAACCCCTCTGGGGGTGGCGAGCTGGCTTTCTGCTGGAGTCTCACCTGCCCCTTCAGCAGAGGTTGTAGGCTTCTCTTCCCCTGGAGGAGATCAGTTGGACTCTGCCTCCAGGGTGGGGGCTCCAGAGGCATGCACTTTCTTGGGGGCTTGGCTGGGATCTGCCCCCATAGTGGGGACTGCAGGAAGTAGGACTGTGCAAAGCTTCAGATCATGATTCCAATTCAGGTGATTCAGAGACCAAATCTATAAATCTGAATCAAATTGCTGGAAGCTTTAGGCTTTCTGAATTGATTCAGAGCTTCCAAATCCATTTGGAAAAGATTTGGCGATTCAGAGATCTGACTATAGGCTATAATGGGGAATCAATGAAATATCTATAACTTTGTTGTCTTTTGAATGCTTCAGATAATACTTGAAGAGAAGGTAGCCTCTGCTTCAGGCATGAGGTGTGCCAAGCTTCAAGGTGATAGGTGCAGGGGTTTCTGGGAAGCTGCATCTCAAATTTCTGAAAGTTAAACTCATGTTGTGTGTGTGTTAAGCCACAGTGGGGTGAAAACTGCAGAGATAGTAGCTCTTTCTGAGACCACAAATTCTGCCAAGTTTCAAGGCTATAGGTGCAGAGGTTTCTGGGAAACTGCACCTCAAACTACTGACAAGCAAAACTCATGACATAGGTGACACTGTGTGTGTTTTAAGGCACAGGGGGGTGACAACTGCAGAGATCATGGCCTGTTCTGAGGCCACAAAGCGTGCCAAGTTTCAGGGAGATAGGTGCAGGGGTTTGGGGGAAACTGTACTTCAAGCTGCAGATAAGCAAAACTCATGACATGGGTGAAACTGTGTGTGTTAAGGCGCACCAGGGTGACAGCTGCAGGCCTGCTAGCCCCTACTTAGGCCACGAAGCCTGCCAGCTGTCAAGGAGAGAGGTGCAGGGGCTTCTGGGTTCCGAGGCCCTGCACCTCTAGCTGCTGACAGGCAAAACTCATGTCATGGGTGCTTGTGCAATTGTGTCTGCCTTGGGGCACGGTTTTGCTTTCAGGAATTTGAGGTGCAGTTTCCCAGAAACCCCTAAACCTATCACCTTGAAGCTTGGCTCGTGTTATGATCTAAGCAGAGGCTACTGTCCCTGCAAGTTTCATCCAAATCAGCCAAAAGACAACAAAGTTATAGATATTTAATTAATTCTTCATTATACTCTATGGCCAAATCTCTGAATCTGCTCTAAATCTTCTGAAGTGACTCAGGCGAATCAAATCGGAAAAATGATTTAGATCTCTGAATTGAATCTCTGGCATCTGAATTGGCTGAACTAAATTGAATAGTTTCCTATTTGCACAGGCCTAGCAGGAAGTTCTGTGGGGGCATCTGCCCCTCCAGAAGATACCTGCCCTGGCATGGGTTTGCATAAGGGAGAGGAAAATAACAATGAAAAAAACTAATAGCGCAGGGCTAATGAAACCAAGAGATGCAGGCTGGGGCTGTGCTAGAAGGGAGGAGGGAGAAAGGGGGATGGAGCTCAGTGAGTTACAGCCCCACAGGAAATCAGGTGGGCTATGCCTGGGGAAGGTTGGGGAGGGGAGACACACATACAAGGGCTGGGGAGACTCGATCTGGCTTACTCAGACACACAACAAATACCAGGGCAAGGGGAGCAAACCACAGGACTTACCACAAAAGGGCAAAAACACACAAGGAAGGCAGGCTCACTCCCTGGGGTGTCCCCCAACTGCAGCTTGATGGTGGGCTGGGCAGCAGGCTGGAACAGGAGTACAGAAGCTGGGGTGTGGTGCTAGAGTGCCGTGCTGGGGTGTGGTGCTGTGTGGTGAGCCCTTCCCCAAGGGGTACAGCAAAGGACCCCCCTGTGTGGGGGGAGGTGGGCTGGCAACAGCAGCAGAAGCAGCTCATGGCAGGAAGGAGTGCAGCCAACTTCTCCCCAAAAGCTCCTGAGATTAGGCCAGCAGCAGCTAGCAACAACAACAGAAGTAGTAGCCAGAGGCAGGAAGTGGCATGGCCATTTTCTCCCCAGAAACATCTGAGACCAAGCTAGCAGCAGCAAAAGCAACAGAGGCAGCACCAGCAGCCTGGGACAGGAAGGGGCATGGCCAACTTCTTCCCAGAAGCTCCTATCCAAGAAGCTTCTGAGGACAAGTAGCCCTGAACTGCTCACTAGGGCAGGTTTTTATACTGCTGGGGCCAACACAGGGCAGATTGTGCTGGCTATAGGCTCTAGTTTCCCCATACTTCAGATCCAGGAGGAGCCAGGGAGGGTTATTTTGCCCCAGGTGGCACAACTTGCCACACACCAAAATGCATGCCTAGGCACATGTGCTAAGGCAAATATCCTTGTCTCAAATTTGTGCTGCTCCTATTTGAGCTGCTGCAAGCACACATGCCTGTATGTGTGGATGTGCCCATGGAGCCATACTAATCAGAAGTTGAAGGCTGAGAGGCAGGCCGACAGAGAGGTTCTGGGTTAAATGTTTGGGTCCCCATTTCATGATGTTTGCCAGATATTTAAGGCTGGTTAAGAAACAAGAATAGTTAGAAATGGAAAAGATAGGGGCAGCTCAGCTCTGGGGGTGAAAAGGAAGTCAAAATGTATACAGAGTAGTGGCACACTGTGGCTTGGAAAACAGATGGCATTGAGGGGGATTACTCCTAATGAGCACTACCATATATTTCATTTAGGTGGGCTGTAGTGACATATCTTTGTAGCAGGTTCCCATCAGTGGCATAACTTCCCAGCCACTTCGTGCCTAAGATTAATTGTAGTGGCCAGGTGGAGGTTTTATTGTCTTGATCAATGTCAGGAACACCAGGGGTATAGTGATGGAATGCCAGGTTGGAGGAAGAGTTCTTGGAGCCTGGAACAGCATCAGTGGCAGTCTTGGGGAGAAGAGTGACAGCTATGGAAAAGAAAGTGAACCCAGAAATAAGCAGCAAATTGGAGACTAGAAACAAAGATTGAAAGTCGGATGGATAAAGATTGGAAAGAAGGGAAGTAAGATGGTAGGAAAGAACGGTGTCGTGGGAACAGTGGTTTTGGAGGAGGCTTTATTGAAGAAAGTAACAAGGGACTAACAGAGAGGGAAAAGAGGAGATGGGGAAGCAGAAAAGTGCAGGGAAGTGGAAAGGGAAAACTTTCTTAAATATTAAAGCAATAAAACAACTGGCAAAGACTATAGGGGTGTGAAGAGGGGGAGAATTAGAGGTGACCGCATCAAGTGGCAGCATGGCACACTCATGAAAGTGGTAGAGATGTGTAATTTAAATGGGCAAGCATGACTTTGTGTATTGCATCTACAAATGTCTGAAGTGTGTTATGGAGGAAGAGGCGGGATAAGATTATTCTAATATTGAGTGTGGTCAAGCAGACATAATATTGTTACAGGAGTGTGGAATCCCATGGGAGAGGGATTATAGAGATGGGAATGAGGTCCATTGTGGTGGGCAGGGTGACAGGGCAGTAAGCCTGCCCTGCCACAAAATGCCAAAGGAACAAAGGAAAAAGGAAAAAGAAAAACCCACTGGAGCAAGCCCAGGCAGGTAGAGGAGGTGTGGCAAACCCGGGCAGAGAAGGAACTGCATGGACAACCCGGAGGGTAATTAGCCTGATCAGCTGGGAGAGCTGGGAAGGCAGTGAATGGAGTGCTGCTGTAGCAAATGCAGCTGGTTGGAGCGGGGATTTAGAGAGATGCCGAGTGTCAACCCAGAAGAGCAGATTGCATGAAGAGGACATGGGGAGATGATGATGAGGAAGGACCAACCCCAGGGACTCAGGGAAAAGTCCTGAATATTTACTTGCCTGCAGAGACAGGAAGATGAGGCTGCTGCAGCATCCCAGCCAGTGAGTTCAACTAAGGTGGGAGCAGGCAGCCATTCCAGAGATCTGGAAGAAAGAAGAGATGGAAACAAGTGTTTGCATGAGTCTGGGGCATTGACCCCATATGATCCAGCCCTGAAGGATAAGGCCTGGCACGAACAGTGGGATGGTTGGCTTGGAACCCATGTGGAGAAGAATGAGGCAAAGGACTGGAAGTGAGGAACATGGCCCCTAGAATCTGGTCAAGATGACCCAGGAGTTGAAAGTCCAATAAATGAGAATTGATGCAAGTAAAATCCATAACATCTGGTGTGGTGAGGGCAGGGTATGAGGATGGTGAAGCCCTACAAAAAGGAGACAACCTTCTATGTCACAGAGCTAACATTAACCTTGTCTCACAGGATTGTATTTATCTTTAGTTCCTTTCTTTCTTCATCAAAGTCATAGCAGGTGAGTTCAAGGAGACTATCTGGTCCAGTGTGAGAGACAGTAGCTTGTTTTGGGAGGATGTGGCTAATCTTTCACACAGGGTCAGTTGTAAACAAAGCAGCTGGTGTCACAATTTATCCTGAAGAGTGAGGAAGTATAAGTCTGTTAAGTGCAAGTGAGAATGGAATGAATCATAGTGGAATTTGGAAAGAAAGTGTTAGAGATTTTTAATATACATGCACCAGCTGAAGCAGAAGAAAGGATCACCCTGTTTAAGAAATTAGAAGTGTATGTAGGAGAGAAGCAGCAAATTCTGGTGGGGGTTTCAGTTGCATTATTGAGGAGGGGATTAGGAGAGGGGATGGAGGCGAGGAAGAGCTAGACAGCTCATAAAAAGTACAGATTAATATAATAAAAGAAGGAAGTTTAAAGGATGTATGGGGCAGTGAGAAGGTAATTACAAGGATGGAACTGAGTGGGAGATGGGTGTCGAGGACTGATTTTGTATTAATGTCAAATGGACTAGAGACTGGAAAGCAGGAGAAAATTACTAGATGTTGAGAATGGAAGTGAGTTTAGATAAAAGTGGAGGTAGGGGGAAAGGGAACTTAAATGTTCTATTATTACAAGATGAGAAGACCTTGTCAAGAATATTTGGAGCTGTATGAAGGATGGAGGATTCTAAAGAGATACTACAAAAGTGTTGGGTAATGGTAAACTATGTTCAAGAGAAGAACAAAAGAATTTTTCAGAAATTTTGGTTGAAGAAAAGAAAAGACAAGGGTAGAAGAGCTAGAAGAACTGCATGCAAGAAAGCCAGAATGATTATTACAGGAGGCAGTAAGAGGACTATGAGTGAAAGAAGAATTGGAGGATATAAAGTGATTGACAAATGATTCAAAAGGAAAATGGAAGGAAAAATCTTTCAGACTAGGGCACCTTCTTTGGAGAAGGGGGAAGGATGGTGTAAGTATTTTTTGGCAAAATTGAGGAAAAGAAAGAAGGAACGGAAAGCAGTAAGAACTGAAGAAGGAATCTGAATAGAAGAGAGTGCTAAGGTGTTGGATGTAGCAGTAGAGATTTAAAAATAGCTGTACAAAAGAAGAGGTGTCGATGGAAAAAAAATGAAGGTGTTCCTTGAGGGGATAAAGGAAGGAATAAAGGGTGGAAAGAAAAAATTGGAGAAGTTAAATATGAGAGAGATGAACAACTGTTTAAAAGCTTGTAAGACAGGGAGGTGCTGGGGGAAAAGATGGACTTCCAATGGAATTCTGTGAAAAATGTTGGCAATGGTGGAGAAAGATATAATAGAGAGACATACAGGGAAATAATGGAGGGTGGGGAGAGAGGATATAATTTTCCAGATGTGGTAAGTGTGATATTCAAGAAGGGCAAGGAAGATGTGTTAGGCAACTGGAGACCAACATAGTATATTTTAAACATAGACTACAAATTGATGGCAAAAGTATTGGCCAAAAGAATGTGTGACTGTTTAGTAGATGTGATAGGAGAAGAACAAATGTGTGCTGTTCCTGAGAGGAGGATATTCCATACCCTATGGCATATTGGATATGCAAGAGAGAGAAGGAAATGTGGTAATAATGAATTTAGACCTAGAAAAAGCTTATGATAAGGTTGAACATGATTTCATATTTGAAGTATTGCAGAGGATGGGGTTTCCTGTGAAGATGTTCAGATGGGTCAAAGTGCTATAAAGTAAAGCAAGAAGTCAAGAATGGGTAAATGGTTACTTGAGCAAAGTATGCCCCATACAAACAGGGGTAAGACAGGGATGCACACTATCTGCCTATCTTTTTGTGTACATGATGGAGCCATTGGCACAGAGAATTCATGATGATAAGTGACAAGCAGTGTGAAGATACCAGGAGGAGAGTTTAAATGTACATTATACATGGATGATGTGAATGTAGTAGCTCAAGACAAAATATCAATTGAGAGGGTATTGAAGCATACTGAGGATTATGGCAAAGTGTTAGCGGTGAAACAAAATAAAATGAAAAGTACATTAATGGGAATGGGGAATTGGGAGAATTTACAGAAGGTTGGGCTGTAGGTGGTAGAGGGTGTAATGAAGATCTTGGGAATCCCAATGGATGCCAAAGGGAAAGAAACCAAGGCATGGGAGAAGTTAAAGAAAAGAGTGAGGCAGATCTCAGGACTGTGGAGTGGTAGAATGTTCTCTTTGAAGGGTAAAGTGGATGCAGTGAAAACAGTATTCTTATACTGACCTTTTCATGGGTCTTCCGATTCGATTTTGATTCAGAGATTTGGCTGTGGAATAGGGCCGAATCTCCTCCAAATCAAATCAGTGACTGAAGCTTCCCATCCTTTACACTGGAGTGGTGTAGCCACTGTCACGGTAGCAGATAAGGAGTGTACAGTGGCAGAAATGAGTTTTTTGTGGGGGGAGCAAAAGAGAAAGGGTAGCCAGAACAGGGCTATACAAAGCCCAGGAATTAGTAGGGTGGGAATATCAGATTTAGAAGGCTTTGGGTATACTTATTTTATAAGTATGTTCTGTAAAAAGGCAACAGAGGGGCTGGGGAAGACTGCAGGTTTCTGCCATTACCTCGCAGGAAAAACATTAAAAAGATTCACATGGAAACAACTGGAAAAAAAACATGGGACAAAAACCATGCCATCCCACCTCTGGCATGGGGATTAAAAACCATGCCATCCCATGCAAAGATAAGGAGTTTCTTAAAGGTAATTAAATTGGGGGGGGGCAGGGATTAGAGTACTTTAAAGACAATAAAAAGACAATGAGAGTGCTTCTTTATCTTAATACGATGAAGAAGAAACATATAATAACAATAGCTGGGGATCTGACAGAAGAACAGATGGCAAATATGTGGAAAGAAGTGACAGATAATAGATTGCAAGGAGAGCATATGGGGAACATACATGAGCTCTGGCACATGCTGATCAGAATGCATTGGAGCAGACTCAGTTAATCAAGTTCTAATTAGAATACTCCAGCCTGCTGCAGCATCTCATGTATTCAGTTTCCCACATTTCAAAATGGTAGTGGGGGAGTTTAACTAAAGCTCATTCAAGTTAGTTAAAGTGCTCCTGTGGCCATTTTGAAACATGGGACACTGAATACACAAGATGATATGGCATTTTAATTAGAGTGGCCCCCATCCCAGATCATGTGTGTTGGAAGCCATGGATATCATATGGATGATGATATGGAATATTCTTCACCTGCCAGTCAGAGTCCAGCACCACTGAGCCCCAGTGGCCCCAGCACCCAGACAGCGTGCCACATCCTGCCAAGCTGTGCTGTACACATGCCATGGGGTAGCTGCTGCATGGCTGCCAAACGGGGTGGGGGGGAAATCCCTGCTTCCCCCCACTGCCCTGTGCTGCACGTGGGGGGGCAGGGGGGAGGGTTCTGCCACATGTCCTCAGAGTCCCTGATCCCTGCTGCTTTATCCGGTGAGTGCGGGGCTATTGTCTTTTTTTTTTAAGTGCTGGGAGGCTGGGGCCAGGTGGGGCATGGGGCCAGGCAGGGCAGCCATGGAGGCTTCTCCCGCAGCTTCCCCTGCTCGGGGAGTGGCAGGCACAGCTGGAGGAGCTGTGGGAGAGCCTGCAGCTGCCCAGCTGTGCCTGCCTTTCCCCGGCCGATCCAAATCTCTCCAAATCTTTTCCAATTTGATTTGGAGGCTTCAGATTCAGTTCAGACCTTTTAATGGGTCTTCTGATTTGATTTTGATTCAGAGATTTGGCTGTGGAATCGGGCCGAATCTCCTCCAAATCGAATCAGTGACTGAAGCTTCCCACCGCCCTAATTTTTGGTACCAGAGAAGGGTGTTGGATCTGGTTCTGGTCTCCACGGGTGCTCATCTGGTATTGCACTACCTCCAAGCTGGGTGCTTGTTTCCTTCTGTGGTGAAAATTGCCCATTTGTTTTTAAGGGCCAGACACTCACACACACACACACACACACACACACACACACACATGTTCTCATCAGTATGTTTATCCAATGTGGGCCATGTGTTTTATAGTCATGCTCAATGTTGGCTGCATTTAATCAACTTCCTATTTGGTTTCCATTGCTAAGCACATGCTGCTTTTGGCAATAGTTTGATGAACAGCAATGCACTTACTGAGATTTATTCATAAATTGAGGGGCTTTTCCCCCATGCCATCTGGGTGGAGGGGTGGGGGAAGAAGAGCCTTGTCTTGTATTTGAGTAAATATGACATCTCTGTCCTCCACACAGGCTACAAAACACAGCTGAATTGTCATAGAAATCTGGTCCATACCAAGTCTCTTCTAATGATCTTTAAAGTCAATGGAAAGAGTACCACTAACTGACTCAATACTATTTATTTTCTTGTGCATTATCTATCCTCCTTTTTCTGAAACTGCCTTTTTCTACTTCCTTCATAGGAAGGAATAAACTCAGGAGAATACTCCTAAACATTACATACTTTACTTGAGGGAAGAAATTCCTAGGTAATATCTGATCTGTGTCCATCTACCGTAAGTACCAATTTTATAATTAACTTGCTGATATAGTTACATCCTATGACAACTTGTTCCATATACAGGAAGTTTGTTTTGGCTTTGCGCAGCTTATTTATATATTATATGCCAGAGGTGAACAGTTGGATCAGCATGTCCCAGCTTCACAGATAGGACGTTGTGTGGTAGGACAAAAGGAAACATTGCTGCCTAGACAATTCTTCCAGGCAATAGAGTTTTGAAATTCTAATGTATAAGAGACTGAGTGGACTATTATTACATCTTGGGTATGTCACAAGTACCGCATGGCACCAATCCAGAACCCTATAAACATGGTTTGAGATTATATTTTCAAGTAATTTTTTCCTAAATTTGTGTTTCCAAAAGAAGTCCGTTTTTGTATGCACATGGGTCAATGATTGCCTGAACCAGTATTTGTGCATGTAAGTAACAATTTTGTAAACTGAGTACATAGTATGCAGATACCAGCTTTTTGTACGTGTAATTTTTTCAGGGAAAAGAGTATGTGTAAGTGCTGGCCCTTCAAGTACATACTTGGTTGATAAAAGTAATAGCAACCATACATGTATGGATAAGAAAGTGAGAAAAGATTACTGCCTTCAGGTTATTATTTCTGTACATACAGCATTAATGTCTGGAATTTTATGCAATCCCTGACTGAGAAACTCTCATCTCACTGCTCAGTTTTTGATGCCTCAATGAGGCATGACGACAGAAACCCTTGGTGATTTAACAGGAGACATTGATTCATTTCATGGCTCTCAAGGGGGCAAAGACCAAACTTAATAACCTGAGAAGTGAACGTTTTGAGAAGTCTGATGTGGAGTTGGGTCTCATACTTGAGCTCCTGACGCTTACTCAGCTGAAAGTTGTTCACTGTGCACAAATCTCAGAGAAGGCCAAAAATAACAGTTCTTTTATTCCTTTTTGGTAATCACAAATGCCCACCTCCCCTTCTCTCCATCCATGAATACCTTTAATTCTAATTCAGAGGCCCATCAACAGCCCCTGAAATCAATGGAAAGGCTTGAATCAAGCCCATGGAAAGAACATATTCCAGTGTACCCCAAGCTTTTCCTCATTGCCTGCCACTTGCTTAGTTTTAACTCCTTAGATCCTATATTTGATTTCAGGGTTTCCCCTCCTCTTTACTAGTTCTGTGGCACCCAGATTTTCTATACGACCCTAAATGTTATGCCCTTCCATCAGCTATCTGACTCCCCATTTCTCAGGTTAGTGCTTGTCAGAAAAAGCAGAGAAGCTCCTGCCAAGAATCTGCAACAAACATCATTTTTTGTTGTTTTATCAAAGTTCTGAGTTGAAAATTTTAACTTTTCATTGAAAAATAATACCCCAGTCCAGAAAATATGGGGGGTCTGCAATCACAAACTATAAAATATGCAGGTTGGCTGAAAACCTGGAGGTTCCCAGTTGTCAATGACAAAAATCATATGCAGAAGTTTTTACTTCATCAAAAATAATTCTGTTAAAAAAATGAGTTACTGGAAAATGTTCAGCTATCCCAAGGTAGAACCCATTTCATAGTATAAAGTAGACTTTTGATACCACAGCCTTCTAGAAAAAAAGTTGCTTTTTCCATGAGTTTCCAATGTCTAGAATTTTTTTTTCATGGTAACAGATACATGTTGATTGGGAAGTGAAAAGGTTGCGAGGCATTTGGAGGAATGGGTTTATTTGAAAAACTTAATTTTTATACCTTTTTTTGTCTATTTTCTTAGTTGATAAAATCTTGCATTTTATTTTTACCGTCCACCCATGATTATTAATGGGCAGACATATTTTTTGTTGAGACTATCATGACATTGTACAGGTATAAGCCAGAAGGACCACCATATACTTGTGGTTGCAAGAGATGTTAAGTACTGCGTTTGCTACAACTTGGATAAGATATAAAAGTTAGTATGACCTAATGGCAGGAGATAATGTAATCACTCTTATGTCAAGACCTTCAAAAGTGATTTTAGATACTCAGCTTGAATCATTTTAAGAGGCCTGATCTTGAGAAAGTGCTGATCCTCTGCTATCTGAAAAGCAGGTTGCTTTTTAGACTTCAGTTTGTTTCAACCAGTGAACTAGTTACCCTTTTATTTGCCAAAAACTTCCAAAAAAATAAAATAGGAGCACAAAAATGATACCATACCTACAAGAAACACAGCCTGTTTCTAATAGCCCAGAAGTGATAGATCTAGGATATCATTATGTAATACTTAGAGCACCTGAGTGAGAGCTAGGACGTGTAAATTAGTTAGTGCTAGAAGGAACTGAAAAATGGAGGAGGCATCCCATGGAAGAGTCTTTTATTTTAACATTTGTTTTTATTCCAAGTGGGAACAAACAGTTGAAACAGCAAACTGTTTGCAATATAATTTTTTTCTAAGAAAAAAACAACTGATTCAGAAATGTTGAAACATTTTGTTTGGTTTTCAGCAGACCTTAATCTTTGTTTCTCCTCAGGCCAACAAATTGCCTCACAGAAATTATGGCTTCTGGTCCCTCGTGCCACTGTTCTCCTTCAGCAACCCTGATAGTTGAGTTGACCACATCCCCCATGGTCCAATGCAGTGTCTCCCTGTAGCTGAGCCATCCTGGAGCTTCTTTGCCTCAAGTGAAGAATTACAGCTGCACAGGTGCTGGCCACAGAGCGCAATCCCTGCACACAGGGCTGGGCAGGGGCAGAGCAGAGGCTTGGGACCCTGATCCTGGTGTGCAGAGTCCAGCAGAGGTGGCACAGGGTCCCAGGGAACAGGGTCTGGAGGAGGTGGCACAGGGTCCCATGGTCCCGATCCCTGCTCACAGGCCTGGGTTGCAGCAGTGAGGTCAGAATCCAAATATGTAGGGCCAATCCTGGGATGGGGGCTCTAATCAAACCTGCAGACCAGTCCCACACCACTCATTCGACTTGCAGGGCCAAAAGGTTAAGCACCACTGTTTTAAAAAAATTCAACCAGCCCTTCCTGGCATAAGTTCCATTATTTCAGTTAATGGAAATTTTTCAGTTATAGATAATGTTATGACAAATGGGTTTTGGGGAAACTAAAAATATTCTAAAATCTGGACCTAATTCAGTAAACATTTCAAGCCAATAGAGGGAGGAAAAGGTTAAATATTTTGAGGTATTTAATTTCAATATATTTTGGAAATCCTTCATTTCAGCAATTTCAAATGAAAACTTCTTAAAGTTTTTCTTTCTAAGTGGCAGTTTTCTTTTATCATTGACCCTAATTAAATAAAGAAGTTCAAACAAAACATTCAGATAAACCAAAGCTAAACAAAATATTTAATTTCAGCCAAAATAAACTTTTTTGGGTAAGTGCCAAATAAAATTTTTCTTTTTGTTAAAAAGAAAATATATAACTTAATTTTTTTCCCCTTTCAATTCAACCTAAACCAATATTTTCTCCAAATTTTCAGGCCTACTACTATACTGAAAAATCCTCTATCCTCCAAGAGCTAGCTGTAGAGTAAAACTTTAAAAGCATCAGTGTGACTTGGTATCTCAGGAGGAAAAAATCCTTAGCCTTAAGTACTCTTACATGCCAAAGTCATACTTGGAAACTGGAACTTGGGCTACTAATTTAAAATTTTCATCTTGCACCCAATTTATTCTTCTGATTTATTTGGAAAAGGTGCAAAACCTATCATAAAAGACCAATCACACTGCCATTCCTACAGCTGTGCCCGATCATATTAACTTAATACAGAGAAATAAAAAAACAGACCTCATATTCCTGATCATGATGGTGTATAATACAAGGTTCATTTATACTTGCCTGACCGCTGATTGAGCAAATTATGTGAAATGATCTCTACCTGCAGTTCTGACCACATGGCATTGTGGGATGGAGATGGAGTTTATTGAGACATCTTCCAAGTTTACTACAGACTTTGTGGAGCATGAGCTCTTCTGCTAGGCATGATTTCATAGATTTTATCATTGACTATGTTCTTCAAAACAAAACAAATCTTTAAAAACAAATGTTCGCCATGATTTTCCAGATGCAAAACCAGTCCATATTCCCTACACTTTATACAATGAATTGCAGCTACAAGCATTTGTTTTTTCATCATCCCTGAAGTCTAGTTTAGGATGAAGAATAACTGTTTAGGATGAAGAATGACTGTTTTTGGCCAGATACAGCTATTTACAAGTGTTTTAAAAAGGTACAGTTTTGGGAAACAAAAAGGGATGGGAAGAAAAACATTAGCAGTTGTTTATGTTATTTAAAGTAAAGCTTGGCTCTGCGGTTGCTTTAAAAACAAATCCATTTATTTATTTTATTGTCAGCCCAATAGAAGCTATTTCAGCTTGAGGGCTGGAGCAAGAGGTAGGGTTTCCATCAATCAATAGTACTTGGAGGTTATTTGGCTTCTCTTGCTGGGAGATCTTCGTGAGGCCCAACTGAGAGGAGGCATCCAACATTTACCCTTCATATTTCATTTACATTTATTATTTTAAAATATATATTGTGAAATAATTGTGTTTGTACATGTGTGTAACCTCCAGCTGGTATTATGTTGAAGGCTTTCTCTTTGAATGGCAAGTCATGGTTAGCAATGAATTAGCAAAGTGGGCTTACCACAAACATACGTTACTAACAATGGGAACCCAGCTTCCTGTCCTGCTCCCCTTTGATCCCTCTTGGAACAATCTCTCAACTCTCCTTGCTGAATAGCCTCATTAATGACCACTCCATACACTCTTGCTGGTTGCTACCTCCTGCACATCTCTCAAAGTCACAATAGAAAAGTAGCCCATTAAGGAACAAACACTTTAACCCTCCTTGTTCTGAGAAGCTTGTTCTCAGTGGGACACATGGAGCTCTGTTGCACTGTGGTGGGGATCCTGCATAGTTCCAGTTCTGCGTGGTCTGTGCAGCATGGTTGTCTGAGGCACCCCATACCATAGGGGAAAGAAACAGGCTCACAAATGAATCAGGGCTGACCAGTAGTGGCTCTGGGAATGGGGAAAAGGGGGTGCAGGTCCTTCACTTTTGCTGTACCACATGGATACTGGCTGTGGCTAGACCTCATCCCAGTCTGCTGGTGAGCTTTGAGTTCAACAGCCAGTCAATGTGGGCTCTGGTCAGAGCTCTGTGTCAACAGTGGGCTCTTAGCTTGCCAGCTGATTGGGGTGGGGTCTCACCAGAGCCACTGCTTTCCAGAGCCTGGGGGATGAATGCTGCAGCTATTTGCCCTTTTGCATCCCATGGCATTCAGCAGAAGGGGAGAGGAGGGGATGGGTGGTGGTGGCAGTGCTCACCCCCTGGGCTCTGGCTAGACCCTGTGCTGAGGGCTCACACATGGTACAGTGTAGCAAGTGGGGTCCTGGGGCCCATCTAATCGTTGGCCTGCCCACTTGTCTCAGGGCTAACCACCCATCTGCCTCACCTGCCACACATTTGATGAAACCAATTGGATGTTGTTAATCAGGTGGGAGGCTGCCCATTTAATTGCCCTGGTGCTGGGGGCTCCGACCCTCCTCTTATACCATGTTCCATGCCTTGCAGCTGGCATCCATGGCCTGTCACTCAGCCTAAATTTACTTGGCCTAACACCTGGCCTATAATCCATACCCCACACTGGAGCTTGCAATCCCTGTGCTCTCACATTGGGGCTCACAAATTACACCCGCTTGGGTCTCTGAGCCCCTCCCTTTCACTCAGGCTCCCTGCCCAGCTCTGCATCCTCTTGGTTCCCTCAGGTCCCACACTGGGCCTCATCCCATGCCTGACCCACTGGGCCTCAATACCCTTGCACTGGAGCCTCCCACCTGGCTCCTTCTTGGGGCTCAGAATCCCACCCCTCTGGAGTCTCACACCGAGCTCCCTTTACGAACCTCAGGCCTCACTGTGGACCTGGGCTGTGTCTCAGGTCCCTTCACATGACCTGGACCTAACCTCAGGCTGCACACAGTAAAACTGGGCCCTTTGCTTTGTCTTCAGGGTGTGTTCCCCTAGCCTTTCCCCTCCTCAGGGTAACCCACAAGGCAGCAGGGGCTGAGACTTTCTGGTGGCCCATACTCACCCTTCACTGGGGAGGCACAGGTGTAGTATTTCCTGGAGACTGCCCCGCCACGGGCAGCCCCACCACACCATCCAGCCCCAGTAGGGTGTTGTTTTAGGTCATGCCCCAGGACCAGGAGCCTCCACCATCCCCATAACTGCTGCCTTGTACTTCCAAGACGTTATGTGAGCAGCAGCTCCAGCCAGGTGATGTTCTGCCCCCAGGTGCTTGCAGCAAACTGCTGGCTCCGTTGCTCACGGCCTGTTCTTAACACAGATAGCCAGGCCCTGTTCTCAATCAGGCAGTCTCCTGCTGGTAATGTGCCTGACTGGGAGTGCAGCAACCTGCAGGCTGCTCTGCTGCTTGCCTACGCCTCTTTTAGTGACAAGCACAGCCTGTGCTTTGTCACATACAGCCAAACAGCAAAGGGTTGACTGGCCTATGACTGAATTACTGCAGAGTAGGTGTGAAGGAGATGTGGAGTTTATCCTAATTAAATAACAACCTCAGATCTACAAACACTCTCAGTGTAGGTGTGGCTCTCCTGGAGTGGTTTACTCTTGAGTATTCCCCACAAACCAGCTCCTATTCACATATGCCAGACTCAGAAATGAGGTGGTGAAGCTTCTGCTCCTGAGCTCTCTGTCTCCAGTGAAGGGGGTACATTCAGGATTCAGGGGATATGTTTGAGTATGGCCCTCCCTAGGTGCCCTTATAATCCATGTCATTTCTGGAACTTGTGTGGATTACAGGTGATTAGAAAATTACAACTTCCCCAGTAGAAAGTGTTCACAGTAAAAAAATCTTCTTTTGGAACATTTCCATTAAAAAAACTATTGGCTTTTCTCAAGAAACTCATTGGTAAATTTTGGTTTCATTTCCATCAAGAACAAAACTTCGGAATTCACTTTTTTTCCCCCATTTAAATGTTGATGATACTTTCGGTTTTTTGAAAACCAAAAAAAAGAGATTGATTCCATTTTTGGTTTCTGTATTCTCAAGAACCTTCTCACTCTTCTGTACTTTCTTTTTTATTCAACCCCCATATAAATTCCCCAAACTGAATAAGAAAAACATTTAAGTCAAACGCTTTCATTTTATTTTTCACATGTTGCCTCAAAACTTTCTATTTCAGATTCACAGTTGGAAATTGAAACATTTAATTGAAATGGGAAAATTATCTAGGTTCAAAATTTTGACTGCTTCTACCAGTGAGTATTTCATCCTAGCTTAATCCCTGTGCCTTCTTATAATGCATAGGTCAGTGATACAGTGTTGGCATTACACATATGATGTTACTGTAAAAAAGCAGAATTTCATGCTAACCTTGTTTTCTAACATCTTCCACGGACAGATCCCAAAACACTTAATAAGAATACATTCAAATGTTCAGCCTTCTTTTGAGGCAAGAAAGGACTATTATACCCATTTTAGAGCAAAAGAAATAGAGATTACAGCCTAATTTTTCAGGCATGCTGAGTACCCTTTTTAAGTCGCTCATCACTTCTTTAACTTCTTATTTACTTCATTTTCATAAAAAATGTACTCATCAGCCAATGACGTTAGGACAGAACTCTGGATACCAACTCCCCATCTGGCGTACTGATCACAATGTCTCAGACTTGTCTGGAAATTATGGGAACACTTTAGTTATACATTGTTCCTCTTTCACAGAAGTCATTGGTGACTGCAGGTAGTAAGCCATGGCCAGAATACAGCGCATGCTGAGGTGAGAATATATCCCAGCATAATAATTGTACTCGTTATTTTAAAATAATAAATTGTGGATTTTGACTCAAACCTGTTCTAAACATTCCAGAGTCTGATAAATGCAACTGCTGGTAGATTTCCAAGTTCCTTTTGTAGGCCAAATTTTTTTAACATTCAAGACAAAACAAAATGTCAAGCAGTTTTATGGGTGGTCTGACTGGAAAAAAAATTTTGTAGCTGGAGCTATTACTTTTTTCTCGAAAGCAAAGATGGGTTTCTGAGCCAACTTATATATTTTCTGGTTTACCAGTTATTAATCAAAGTGCATGTTTGGAAAGGCCTGGCTAGTATGAATGTCACCTAGTGGATGGAATAAAAATTGATTAATTCATAGGATCATTTCTAATAATTAATGGAGACATTTTAGTGCAAATGCCAAATAATGGTCCCTCTTCTTGGAGAAGAACAATCCATATTTTCTTTGGTTCCTGTCTCTTCTGGCATATGTACAGAACTGCAACAAATTTTGGTTGTATTTTCACCAGTGTTTTGCATTAATCTAACTACCTTCATAGAAATCAGTGGTAAATTTCATGTTCATAATCAGAACAGAATTAGGTAGAACTGAGCACTACTCTTTCATAAGAAAGGTGTTTACCAAAAATACTTTAGAGTTGATGCCAAACACTACTGCTAATGGTGAGGCTACTGCAGCATTCAAGGTATGCATAAAATGAGTACATTTCCTGCCAGATAGGTGATTACACATTAACAAAAAATTAAAAGCACAGCTGATCTTGGATTGTCAGTTTCAGACGCTAATGAGAAAAGCGTTCATAGACTCAAGTCCTTTCTCAGCTATGGGGGCAGTACCAGTAGTTGACACGTATTAACATGGGAGAACCTAGCAATATCTATTATATGGATAATTACAAATTGTTCACACAGTCAGAGGTGCATTCTCCTTCTGGACTTAAGAATATTTTAATCATTGATATTTCAAAAATGCTCTGGATTTCTTGGTAAACCCTCCATTGTTGCTCGGGAGCTTACATGCAAACAATACCAGAGAGCTAAAGAAAGAAAATGGAATAACCAAATAATTAAGGGAAAGGAATTTTTATTTATGTTCTTTAATGTCAGGAACATTAGAATGCAACACAGCTCTGACTTTAGGGGGGCCAGCAAGAGTCCCTGCCTACAGTCTAGTAAAAGCTCTTGATCCCTTCAGCAGGACTAAGAACCAGGAGTCTGATGGACAGACACCACCCAGACCTAGTGACCATGATCTTAGATTTGTCTCAGTGGCCCTGATTGGGCTTACCTGTACAGACTAAACTGGAGACCTCTGACTCTAAGAACATGAGATTTTGCTGAGAAGTACAAAACCTTCCTCATTACCTCATAGTCTGGAGTAGACTCAAAGCTCTGCATGGGCATGTCCATAAGTGCAAATAATCCAGAAGCAGTTTACTTTCAAGTAAACTACTCGAGAGTAAACTCTCCCAGGCATGTGTCTAAACATGCAGGAATGTGGGAGATTTGCTGCTCCTAGCATCAGATTGCTCCTGCTCCCTGCAGCCCTGCAACCAGCTCTGGTCTCCCCATGGGTTCTAGCTCAGGGGCCAGGAGACAGCTGTTTCCTGGCAGAGCCTGGGACATTGCTCCCTACCCCTGGGAGCTGCCTGCTGCCAGGGCAGGCTGCACCACAGAAGCCCAGGTGGGGACAATGTTCCCTGCTGTGGCAGCAGGGAGCTCCCAGCCCCTGTTCTGCAATCATGGGGCTGGGAGATCCTTACCTGCCTCCTATGGTTGCAGGGCCCAGCCCTGTCCCTGCAATTGCAGAGCAGGGGTTGGGAGCTCCCTGCTGCCAGGGCAGGGGTACATTATTCCCACCCAGACTCCAGTGGCGGAGTCTGCCCTGACAGCAGACAGCTCGCAGAGGGAGGAAGCAATCTCCCAGCATCTGCTGCTCAGCTGCCCATGAGCACACTTGCTTCTGGTCAAGCGTTTATCTGTGTGCTACCGTGCAGTTACTAATCATAAGTAAATTTGCTACTTGCATTTGCAGGCAGCAAATTTATTCATGATTAGAGCCAATTACTGTACAGTAAGTGTCTGCACATGTAGACACAGATGCTAACTGCACCATAAGTGGCTCTACTGCTCAGTAAAGCATCTCCTGTAGACACACCCATTATGTTCTAGCTTCTAGATAAGAACATATCAGCACAATTAATTAGGATGAGAATCACTTTACAAGAGAGGAACTAGTTCAGCTAAAATCAAGAAAAAGCCATCTTTTTAAAAGTGAGAAAGGGTATAAAGTTAAAGATAAAAACACATTTAAATGTTTGTATCAGAACAACATAGAGCTATTGGCAGCATAATGTTAAAACAGTCTCCAGTGACCCAGAAGATTTTGGGTCTGGATCTGAACTCTGAATGACTCCTGCCTGTAAAAAGAACCAACTTAAAAACCCAGGGTGCCTATACATGTGCAGTGAGGCTGCTCTGACACGCTGTAATTACAATGCATCAGAGCAGACTCAATTAATTACAGTGCATCAGAGCAGATGCTGTAATTACAGTGCATTAGAGCAGACTTAATTAATCAAGTCTGCTGGACCATGATAATTAGCATCCTCATCTTGAAAAATGGCAGTGGGGGTGCTTTAACTATAGCTCATTCAACAGGCTTTAGCTAAAGCACTGCCCCCCCGGCATTTTTCAGCATGGTACGTGAGAAGCTTCAGGCACTTTAATTAGAACAGCTCTCAGAGCCGCTGCATTTGAAGTGTGCCCCCCGCCCTGCCACACACACACACACACACACACACACACAAACACAGACACACAGAGTCCTGGAGCAACACCCCCAGCTCCCTTACCCCACAATAAAGTTCAGGCCTGGAGCTCAGCTGAGGTCCAACGCTACAGCAGTTTTGGCCAAGTCTGTTCTGGGAAACCTCACTGAATTAAATGGGAGCATCTCAGGAATAAATGAGAGGATTTGTCATTTTAGACTGTGCTCTTTTTCCTTTGTAACAACCGTAGAGATTAAGGCTGAAAAACATTACCAATTTGATATTTTCCTAACACAGGAGGACTTCTCTTGAAATACTTATATGATCACTGGTTTGATGGACTTCCACACATACACTTTGAAGAGGGCATGACCTCTTCAATTTGCTGTTGCTGAGATCCAGTTGCAATAATTCTGCCCAAATACCCAGTGCATAATTGGTGACTCTTGAACATTATGGTTTATCTGGTCTATTTCAAAATGTTTTACTTCTGCTTGGTACAGATTGTACCAACAAATCAGTTTCAAAATGCTGTCTTTGCAACTGTGATACAGTAGTGTTTTCGTCCTTTCCTCTAATTATTTTTGCCTCTTGATGTGGACTATTGAGAGACTCAGGAAACAATAACAGAAGTGCTGTGTAAGTTTTTTTTAGGAGAATTTGGTATATTGGCTCTAGGAACTTTGCTGATTATCTTGGCTAGCCTTGAACATTTCCGCTGGCATTTCTATAATTCTTTTAAGAAACATATATGTGTTGTAAACCAACTACTAATGATGTAGATCCAACTATTTGATTCTAGATACACAACCAATTTCTTTCCTGGTCTTCACAGGGGTTCCACCAATATAATAAAGAGCATAATTTGTCCTATAACTATACCTCTTGAATGGATGTGAATTTCTAAGAGAACTAATTGATGTGTATGATGGGAATGAAACAATATCAATCCAGTATAAATATTTTACATCTAGTTTAAAAATCTAATTTGAAATCTTTTTTTTTTTCAAAAAAAGGAAGAAAGCAGCCTCCCAAAGATCTGGGTATTGGCCCAGAACCTAGTTCCACTCAAATCCACTAGGAGATTGCTAGTAATTTTAAGTCTCAAGATTTGGCTCATGGACTCAATATGGCTCCATCCTGCAAAGTATGTAAAAGGCCTTTGATTAATGATCAGTACCTTGCCCAGTTGGTGGATTATATCATTTAACTGCAGCTTTCTCTAAAAGGATTGCATGCATGATCACAGTACAAGGTAATTTCATGAGTTACTATTATTTATTATCTGCTGTGGTTGGCAAGTGGTCCCCAACTTGTGGCTGCCCCATAAATGCTTTTTGTGATAACTGGAAATTTTATTTTTAATAAGTAACTATTTCTTCAAATAGCAAAGTGCAGTGCTGCTGTAGCATATTATTTGCCTGTTGCTGCTATCTATGGGCTAGAGAAGGCTGTGGATTATGCTGCTAGCAGCTGAAATTTCAGCCTCATTGAAGTCAGTAGGACTTCTTGCATTGATCTCAATTTGTCCAGAAATTTACCCCGTTCTGCTATGCATTGCAAAAAAAACCCCACATAATGAAATGGTGCTTTTGGCTCTGAAGGGTTTACAGAATTATTCAGGAGATAGCCCTTTATTTTAGTTATTAGAACAGTGGTTCCCTAATCTTGTTAGACTCAAGACCCCACTTTTAGACTCAGAAAATGCCAGCTCTTAGCATTCACTCTTTTTTCATGTATAGAAAAATAATAAAAGAACTACTTCACAGTTAGGGCGGCTGTGAGCTGGAACCAACTTCCAAGGGAAGTGGTGCTGGCTCCTACCTTGGGGATCTTTAAGAAGAGGCTTGATGCCTACCTGGCTGGATTCATCTGAGTCCAGTTTTTCTCCCACCCAGGCGGGGGCTTGGACTTGAAGATCTACAAGGTCCCTTCCGACCCTACTTCTATGATTCTATGGATAAAGTAATTCTTCTGTTACAAAGAACTGAGGAGGGCCACAGAAAGTCAGAGTATATTTTACACTATGGATTCCTGTTTCAAATCTGAATTTATTTTCTAAATCATGTGCAGGTTTTTGCAGATCTAACAATCTTAAAAGGATCTTGTGGCACCTATAGTGCTGTGGCATGCTAGCTGAAAATCACCGGATTAGAATCATAGAATCACTGCATTTAAGGATACAAAGCACTTTACAGAATCAGAAGAGAAGGCAACATGTACTCTTTGGCATAGAATGGGTTCATTTCTGAATGTATTTATGTTGGTGAACATAGAACACTAGTGAAATTAACTAGGTTCTTCTGAATCCACACTACTATAGAGAAGCGCACACTCAGGTCCAGTACACTTAAAAACAGTAATGACCAACATGAGGGGAAGAGAAAGCCAAGAGAGGCTTTCCCCACCCCAACAGAGACTTTTCCCATTCTCCACTTCAGTTAGGAAAACACCAGGACAAGAGGCTCAGGCGCGCTGGTCCCAGAGCAGCCTGAGCCTGCAGATTGGAAACAGAGAGGGGCAGGGCTCGGGAGTGAGGTGGACCAGTAAACAACTGGCCGAGCATGTGGCTAAGGAGAGGAGAGAGGGACAGGGCCCAGGAGAGGCAGGGGCTGATAAGGCATGGGTGGAGCAAGAGGCTGTGAACTGGAGCAGTGGGGAGATGTGTGGAGAGATGGGGCCTGGAGCCAGGAAGCTGAGCCTGGCCCACAGATGAAGCAGAGCCCAGCTGCATGCCCCGCATAAAAGCTGATCGTTTGCATTTTTGTTGGTTTACCAGAGTTTTCTTTTATAAAAACATTCTTAATGCAAGACCCCAGACAGATAAGTTAGGGACATCTGCCCATAGCCAAAGGATGGTCCAAGAAGAGGCAGTGGCCAGGAGGTCTCACTCCCCAATGGCAGGACATGCAGGTGAGAAGTGATCACTTGGAAATGGAGCCTCAAGACAACAGTGTCTGTTGTGACACTGGATGTGGTAAGGGTGGGCTAAAAGGAAGGTTGGAGCCCCACAAAGACACCGAAGATACGGGATCTCACAAGTCACATGCTGGAGCTGCCTCCCAAGAAGAACATCAGGTTGTGGCAGGTGAGCAAGAACAGTGACCAGAACCTGAAGGTGGCAATACATAGAGTCTCACCCTGACATTGCAAGGGGGTAGAGCACTGGTCAAGCGAGGACCTAAGCCTTACAATATGTACCAGCGACAACCAAGAAAATAACTATGGACAAATGGCAGAAAAAGGGGATCAAATCAGCCCTATGTAGAGGTTCAGTACAAAATCTACTGGTATGTCCATCGAAGTCTTGGATAGGTTTTCTGTAAAGCAGTGACTTTTGCCCATAGACAATGATGTATTTCAAACCCATGATGACTGAATTCATCCCTGGGGCAAGCCCACTGGAGTAATGAGTGAAGCTGTTATCCCTGTTGTAAAAATAAATTAAACACACATTTTCAAACAAGCAATCCTTTAATTGTAACCAAAAACAGAGAGGCTGTTACAAATGGCCAGGGCCGCCTCTGAGTTTAGCTATGTCACTCGGCTGAGACACTTTTGAAGAGCAAAATTTAAAGTAAAATAGTGGAGAATGCTTAAAGAACATAAGGGTGGATTTTGGGTTCACTAGGTCTGGTTCAGTTATTGACCACCTGGCAGTCTTGAAATCAAGTAACTACATTGTTTTCAATTTCTCAGCCACACAGTAGGTGATCCAGGCAAGAGCTTACATGCCACATGCTACTAAGGCTATCTTGACAGTAGCTCAGATACAGTTATAAATTTCAGGCTAGTTTCCTTACTGAGCCAATTTCCATCATTTGAATAAAATGAGCAGTTCATTTTCTTGGCCTCTGTCAGGATATGTCATGTTTCTTTCATATAATTTCTATTGATTAACTTGCATGATTCTCTATTGAGGTAAAATCTACACCAAAAGTATTTGCTGGTACTGTGGAAATGCTTCTGACATGTTCATGTTGGTAACCAAGTTCAAAAAAGCTGTGTGCACCAAATTCACTTCTCACTTACCATATGATGAATGAGGACTGACTCCATGGAAATTACAGGATTGCATTCATATAAAAGTAGTGTTAGAGAAGAAACAGTCCCTTTGTCTAAGTTCTGCCTTTATTATTCTATTGGCTGTCAGTGTCACAGGCCAAAAAAGCTATAAAGTTGTCACCAGAACATGTCCAGCAATTAAGACTGGCATATCCATGTCACCATTCAAGGAGGGTTTAAAGAGTAAGGCCCCTATGGGATAAATGGACAGTCAGCTGAATTTTGGTCCAGGGGACAGCTCTGGGCCCAGTAGGAAACTGGGGATGTTTGACACCTAATTGTCAAAGCCCCATACCCAGTAGCTAAGGATGGTCTGCCAGGGCATGAAGGGATCAGAGGCTTCCGGTAGCAGGGTAGCTGAAGGACTTCCCTCCACTACAGACTTTAAAACACCCTCATGCCCTGTTAAGAGCTGCTGGACACAAGATTTAAAGTCCCCAGTGAGGGAAGCCCTTTGAGTCTGGCTCACTCTCCCTCCCCCACTCCTGCTGGGAGCAACTGATTGTTGATGTGGCCCCATGCATCAGGCCTGTTAAACACCATGTGTGCAACCAGGCAGTGGTTTTCTGACATCCCCAATGCATTGGTACCCCAGGATCTCTGGGTCCCTGTGTGCCAGAGATGTCTAAAGAACTACATGTGCAACGCACCTGGGCTGCACACAGTTTTTGAAGTCCCTGTGCACTAGGGCTGGGGTCAACAATCACCTGATTGTTGGGTGTGCTAGGACCAAAAGCCGTGTGTGTAGCCTAGGTGGGCTGCACACATGATTTTTACACATGCCTGGCACAAAGGGACCCTGGGACTGGGGAGATTTTTTCTGTTTCCAGGGTTCCTGTTTGCCAGGGATGCAGAATTCACCACCACTCTTTGATGCTGAATTTAGCTGATGCACCATAACTGTATCAATGTCTGCCATGATACATTGGGACAAACTGTTAATAAGTATTATTGTGCAAACATTTTTGTGCATCTGCGGCATAACAAGTGGCAAGGACATGAATATGGTTGTGTTTTGTCCCATCATAAATCTAGCTGTGTTGCCACAGCCATACAGAAACGCTTCCATTAGAAACTCCTGTGTTCAATTGCTAACATCTCCAGAAAAGAGTACCTTGTGAGATTAAATCTGGTCAAAACACTGAGTGAGATCCCTACCTTGTGGGCTTAATCCAAACATCCTGTTGCAGCATTGCCTTGGTTTTTAGCTCAAAGAGTGCGTCTGCACAGGAGGCTAACTGCTCAGTAGCCTAATTCAATTGCATAGTAGCATGCAGGGCAAAACCCGTACTAATATCTTAATTTGTAGTAGTACTAGGCTACTGCACAGTTAGCATCACTAAAAAGCTATGCACTGATGCTAGTGCTCAGTAGTGCCAGTTACTGCACATTAATTTAGTACTTGGTTATGCAAGTACTAAACTCAATGTGCAGTAACTATGGTATATTAATGAATGAATAGATGCACCCAAAACATAACACTGATTTTTAAAGGGACCAGTTCAATTTCTGTTGTGTTGGTCAAACTAACAGCTGTCACATGAGCATGCTTAGGGCCCACATTTTCCTTACTGACAGTGACACCTCTCTAATGTTGTTCCCTAGATTTCTACTACATGATCCCCAATTTTCACAAGTGCAATCACTATCAAACTCTTTTTCTGTTGGGTATATACACTGAGAGATTTCCTTAAGTGATCATTCTCAGAAGCCCTTTCCAAGTTTTAAAGTTTCTAAAGTTGAAAAGCTCAAGTATTGTTTTTGAGCTGAAGTTCTAATGACTGGCTCTTAATTTAACTAGCTATCAAAATTAGACCTGGTTCACATTTTCACTTGGTACTCTCAGATGGACCCAGTTGCCTAGCTGGCATAAATTAGTGAAGCACCGCTATGGCAATAAACAAGAGAAAGTCAATAGAGGTATGCTGATTTACATCAGCGTGGAATCTGGCCTAATACATTCAGTTATAGTTTCTGAAGCCAGTGTCTCCATTTCCCAAATCATGACAAGAGGAAGAATTGGCAAACTTCACTGAGTCTGGGGAACCTTCAAATACTGCATCTGGCCCTGCAAATATTAAGAAGTATTTTTGGGAACAGATCTTAGAGGCTAACATTATTAGTACGAGTCATAAGTCACGCCCCATCATTTAAATATGTTAATTTAAAAGAATAATTATACTTTAAAGCTAATCTTATCAGGGAGTAACTTATAGCATGTGTCAGGAAGAGATGAGCCACCCAAGTTATGCTGATGTAAAGGGGTGCCCTCTATACACTAGACTTTAACTTCCATCTCTTCCTGTCTGGTTGCAAATTCTCTATGCAGAGGAACGCAAACTTAGCACCTGCGTCAGAGTTCTTATGCTCACTACTTCTGGTGGAGTTCAACCCCAGGCCAGCCACACTCATTAAAAATGTCCTTTCTCTCAATCATTAAACAGATCACCACAAAGAGATAATTTAAGTCACAGTAGCTTCTGGGCCAGGAAAATTTGGTCAATGGCCTTATATCCAAAGGGGTGAAATATTCCTTCTGGGAAATGGATCTTGGTCAAAGTGGTTTATCTAAGAATGTCTATTAACTCAAAGAAGTAGCATCTGCAACAAGGCATTACTTTTCTCGCAGTGTCGTCAGTGGGAGAGGATTCTTTTCTCCAAGCTGTGTTTGAAGCCCCACCCCTCTCTTCAGACCTAGCAGTTCCTTCCTTCTGAGCATCTAGAATAATGATTCTCAAGCAGGGTGCCGTGGCAGGTGTCTTGAGATCCTTTCAAGGGTGCTGCAGGATGCTATGCAATGTTAGCATGTTAGGTGTACAAATATAATTCACAAGATAAACCCAACGATTTAAAATTGGAATCCATCGTGTTAAAATAATCTGACCTGTTGTAGTCTTTCCAAGTTCTTTGCAACAGAAAAATGTCCCTGTTATTTTTCTGCAGTCAAAAAATGAATGAAAGCTAAGAGCTGGCATTTTAAGAGGGGTGCCTTAAGCCTAAGGAGGTTGAGAGCCACTGATCTAAAATGATACACACTCAATAATCATTTCATGCTCGGCCCGGAGGTGAGGATCATCATAACCTGTAGAGACAATAGACAAAAGATGGAAAGGAGAACTATGTGAATAACTGATGCTTCAATACAAAGATGAAGAAAAATTTAATTTTGAGTCACCCCGAAATGAAAAAACAAGTATTTTTTTCATTCTGAATTGTACTACCCATACCTACATTTGTGCTGAGCCTAATGAAACATTTTAGTCGACCTGAGACAAAAAGCTTTGTTTCATTTTTAGGGATTTTTATTTCTAATAAACAATGTACATGTAGATAAAATTGGTCTCAAAGTAGTTTGAAAATGAAAAAAAAAACATTTTATTTTGAAATAGTAAAACTAAATATTTTGATTTTTTCCATTTCTCATCTCTCTTGATCTTTTTTTCCCAGTGCTATTTGTCAAACTCAAGGCAAATTTGCAAATTATGTTGGTTGACCACAAACTGCAGTTTTATTGAATAACTTTTTATCCAAAATTTTTACTCAGCAATAAGAGAAAGTGATTGTTCTAAAGCAGGGCTGGGCAAAATACAGCCCACAGGCAAGATCTGGTCCACCAAGTAATTTTATTCAGCTTGCTGTGTGTCTCTTGGCCCCATCTAACCCAGGAACGGTGGACAGTGCAGGTTATGGTGTATGTGGCTGGTCCTGCTGTCCCCAGGTGTGCATCAGGGTGGAAGCTCCTTCTGGCTGCCACTGCCAGTATCACTGCTGCCTCCAGCCCTCACCCTGTTTCCTGGGCACTCAGGCCTGTCCACCCCACACCCACCATCGGGGCATCCGATGAAGCAGTCAGGTGGGGTCACCATGGAGACCAGCCCAGGACCCACCCAGGCAGGGTATGCTTGGCCAGGTGGATGGGATGGGGCTGCGGGTGGGAGGGGAGTGAGACTGATAGGCAGGGCTAGGGCTGGGATCATAGGATTGCAGGGCAGTGATGGTGCAGAGTCTGGCCCCAGGGCAGAGTCACTTAGGGAGTTTTGGTGAGCTATTGTGGACTGGGGGGAAGAGAAGGTGCTGACCCAGCCCAGCATAGGGGGTTGGGTGGAGTGCTGACCAAGTCTGAAACAGTTCACGAAAACAGCTCACTAAAGTGGCCTTCTAGTCCAAATAATTGCCCACCTCTAGTCTAAAGCTATTCAATACGTTGGCATAGTGATGCCACTAGAATTTAAGACATGAATCATTGGAATGAAAATAGTTGTACCTGAATATTCACCATGCTCAAAATTTGGCTCAGATGAAGTCTGCATTGTATTTATTGTAATTTCCACTCTGGTCCCTGACCTTACTTTAATTTCTGGAGAAAGGTTAAACACAGACCTTGTTTGTGAAGATAACAACCTGAGAAGGTCACAACAGCCTGTTCAAACCAAATAATGTCAAATTTCAGGGACTGCAGTAAGTGAAGAAGTGCTAACACCAATACTCTTCAATGTTTACATCTCAGAATTTCTACATACAACATCCAAGTGATGTGTGTATGCTGGCAATGTCACCATAGTAGCCCAAGGAATGTGACAAGACAGAACTGGAAAACATACTGCATACTGACATGGAAGTCATCACTGACTATCTGCACAACTGGCACTTAAAGCTGAGCATCAGTAAGTCAGTATCATCACTTTTCCACTTGGACAGTCTTTCAGCCAGAAGCATGCTGAATATTAGAGTAAGCAATCATATCATTCCCCATAAGCAACCCCCAACCTATGTAAGAGTCACATTAGACTGTTCCCTTACATAAAAATATCACATTCAGAAGGTCATCCATAAAGTCTCTGCACAGGTAGATGCCTTAAGATTTGGCCAACATGACATAGGGTGTTAATTTCAAAGTGCTCAGAACCACTGCATTTGCAATGGTATATGCCCCAGCACAATATTGTGCTCCTGTATGGTCCAGGTGTTGTCTTACTAAAAAGCTAAACACTGTACTTAACAGTATGCTGAGACTCATAACAGGCTGCACAAATTACACACCCACAGATATAGTCCCTGTATTCTCTGGCATTAATCCAACTGATATAAGAAGATAGACCCTAACAACTTTACTGACAACAGAGGCAAAAAATGATGACAATCACCTGCCCCATCAACTGTCAATTAAAGATCAGAATAGATGGAGACTTAAGAGGCTTAAAAGTCAATAACTGTTTATATGTGAAGCCCCCAAGCTCCTAAAATAGACTGGGGATGCTGAACCAAATCTATGGGCTGCAACAAAATGTACCAACTCCTAGGAAAGATCAGACCTATTCCTACAGCATTTTATACCAATACCAAAGAGTCCCCATTGGGCACAACCTTGACAGAGAAGCATGGGTTAAGTTGAACATACTGAGATCTGGATATGGACACTTCAAGACAACACTCCACAAAATGAACTTCATGGACATCCCTGTGTGAATGCAGTGTCCAACAAACTACACAGCACCTAATCAAAAGCTGCAATCTTTACAAATGCCCAGATGAGGTGGATGGAATGTGCATCTTGAGTGATAATACCAGATAGTGGACACATCTACATGTCACTATGCCAAAGTTGTTTGGAAGTACTAAATCATGGTACAATAACAGCATGTACAGTGCTGTACACGTGCCACATGGTTATTTTTAGCAGCTACTTTGCATTGTGCTGCACTGTAACAGGGAGCATGTCACTATGGAAAAGTAGCTGCTGGTCCAGTGTAGACCCCTGCAGATGCTATGTCACCAAAGCACATTGCTATGGTGAGATAGCATTATGTGTAGACATGCTCAGTGCCTCATAGATTTGGAAGTTGATATCAGATGCCATATGAAAAAAGAGTGCATGTGAAGACAACTGGTGTTGACAAAAGACAAGGGAACTATTTTCAACAGAATTTGTAAGGGTTCACATAGCTCCAATGTGAAAATGAATTCACATTACTCAGTAGTCCATGTGTAAAAGCTGCCTTCTTACCCAACCCCCCAACACTAGAACTTGAGATCTCTTGAGCTAACATCATGAGCTGCTCCAGTTTGTGCTAATAAAAGAGTTCTCCTTTCCCTTGGCAGCAATGGGCTCATTCTTCTTTGTGGATTGGGCACAAAAGGCAGTGGTTACTCACTAACCAATGAGTTACAGATGGTTCCTCCCAAGAGATTGCTGAGAAGGTGTTCTCCAGTATCGGTACATCTTTAGGGTCTGTGTCTGACATTTCACTTAGACATGCTCCCCTTTGTCTCCAGAAATATTTCTAATTTACTTAGAAACTCAGTTTGTAGAGCTCCTCTCCAGTTCTACTGATAGCTCCATTAATCATTTAACAAAGAAAATTTGTTTGTCTTTGCCATCAGCTGGTGAGAGCTTCTCTTAACCTTCCATTGCCTCTTTCTCTAACCTGCCCCTTGGGGCAGGTAGAAAACAAAGACTTTTGTCTGACTCTTTATCATTATGGCCCTTCCACTGATATCAGTGAAACGTCCACTGGGATCAGGGACATTAGGGAACCCTCAATGGCCTTGCTATTCTGAGCCTGGGACAACTACAAGGAAATAGCCATTAATTTCCTGATACAGGTCCTTACCCTGTTCTCTACATGCTCTTTAGCATTCACATACACAGTGGGTGAACACATACCTGCAAATGCCCTGTGAACCCAAGCTTTTCATTCTCTGATCCTGGGGCAATTTGTCAAAACTCCCTTTCACATTGGCCAGCAGAGGCCAATCAGGTACAGTGGTTTTGTGGAATGGAGGGTGTGTTTGTAGGGGGGGACCCTCTGGGTTAAAATCCATAGGGAACACGGCACACGGGACATGATGGTGAGAGTCTACTACAGACCTCCCACCCAAAGTCAAGAGCTTGACCAGGAGTTCACCCGGGAACTGGCTGAGGCCGCTTGCTCCAGGACTATGGTTGTCATGGGTGACTTCAGTTACCCAGACTTCTCATGGGAAGATCACTCAGAAAAATCTGAGTGGTCGCAAAGCTTTCTATCATGTGTGGATGACCTCTACCTGACTCAAGAAGTCTATGGGCCAATGAGAGGTAAAGCGCTGCTTGACCTGGTACTGGCTACTGGGGATGACCTAATCAGTGACCTAGTGAGCGATGGGAAGCTGGGTGACAGCGACCACAAGCTGATCACCTCACCATCTGCCGTAAAGCTGGCAAGTCAGTCAGCAACACGGAAATCCTTGACTTCAGGAAAGCCAACTTTGACAAGCTCAGGAGGCTTGTCAGTGAGGCCCTAAGGGACCATGATCCCAGGGGGAGGGGAGTTCAGGAAGAGTGGTTGCTCCTCAAAGGAGTGATCCTCAATGCACAAGCTAATTCTATTCCATCTCAGATATCTTTTTTAGATATGTGGGGAGCCGGAGGAAAAGCACTCCCACAATACAGAAGAGTTGGACTTAATTTTGAGCTATTATGCAATCACTTTTATGTACTTGACACAAACACACACAAATCAGGACAAAAATATTTTTTGAAATACAGTTAAAACGTATTAGTGTAGATGTTTGATTTTTAGTATATAATTTGGCGGGGGTCTGATTCCAAGATGGCAAACTCCTTTCCCAAAAGGAGTATTTCTGGGGGCAAGTGGAAGGATTTCTGGTGGCAAAGGTCAGGGGTTAGGGGCAGGACTTCTAGTCCCAAGATGGCGACCAGGGGGTAGGGCACCTGTCAAGGGGCGGGGCTACAATTGCAGGCCTCAACAGCTCACCAGAACTCACTAACCAGCCCTCCAGCTGAAATAGTTGACCACCCCTTCTTTAAGTGGTAGGCTATTATCCACTTAACCCTCTGTAGCTGGGTTCAACCCCCTGAACCCTGAACCTCATTACAGATGGATATAGACAGGAAAATAATCAGAGTTATCATTATGAATGGCAACAACTATGCTGGAGGGAATTAGAAATGTTTCTACTTCAGGGCTACAAAGTGATTTCTGGTAGGGAAGTAAACACCCCAAGGGGTAAATTATAGGGCTCCAGTGGACTCAGAGCTGGTAAGTAGGGGGCAGAGAACCATGGGGAGACCCCTGCCAGCCCCCAGCCCCTGCCTGCTCCCCCAGCCCTCCCACCCATTCCCCCAGCGCGCCCCCCATGACTGCCCTGCATGCTCCTTCCCAGCCCTTTAAAAAAAAAAGCCCCAAATCACCAGGTGCTGCCCAGTGGGGGAGGAGGGTGATCCCAGCTGCCCCCACTGCCCCACGCTATATGTGGGGCTCTGTCACAAGTCCCCCTGACCCCTGCTCACTCCCCCAGCACCCCACATGGCTGCCCCACCCAGCCTAGCTCTGGCCCTTTAAGAAAAAAAATTGAGAAAAACCCTGGGAATCATTGCTCCTACAGTGGCCTCAGGGCTTCAGGAGGCCACATTGCCAAGGTTGACCCTGTTTTTTGTGTGAACAGGTGAATGAGCATTCCTGAACTGGTGGCAGAAATAGGTGTAAATGCCGACAGAATCCACACCATTTTTCAGGATCAGTGAATTAGTGAGAAGTGTGTGTGTTGGATGCCAAAGCACCTGCTCAGGTATACACAGATGACAATGTGTGGAAGTGTGTCCCCAGCTCCTGCAACCTGTCTGGGACAAAGGGAAGGGGTTCCTCTCATGCACTTTCATGGGGGACAAGACCTGGGTCCATCATTATGATCCCAAAAGGTAGAGCATGCAGTAAAAACACACTTTGTCTGCACTGTCCCCCAAATCCTGCAATTAACCATTCTCTGGCAAGGTCTTGCTCATTCTGTTTTGGAATTGCATGGGACCACTCCTTGTCCAAGTCACAGAGCACAGGGTCACAATCAACAGCAACACCTACTGTCATGTTCTCCAAAGCCACATGAAGCCAGATATTCAGACCAAATGGCATGGAAAGCTCAAGGAAGGTGTTCTTCAGCACGATGGTGTTCTTCAGCACACATTGCACAAATGACTCCTAAGACCTTGCATGGACTGGGCTCTGAAATCTTACCAAATTTGCCCTACAGTCTGGATCTTGCACAAAGTGTGTATCACCTGTTTGGACCATTGAGGAAGGTTCTTTGTGGGCGCGTATTCACTAGTGATGTAGAGGTGCAACTCATGGTGTGGGAGTAGCCATCACAGCAACCACAAAAAGGTTTATTTAAGGATGATATCCAGACACTTGTGACTGGCTGGAATACCTGCATTGTGAAGTAGGGTGACTATGTAGAGAAGTGATGTGGTCTAGTGAAGACTGATATTTCTCACTGTCATGAGAAACCCATGATCTGGAAGGACGAATACTTCTGAAATGCTGTCCCTTTGTTGCAGAAGCTCTTTCCTAGGCTACTACCCATCATCCCCAACAGAATAACACCAGGCCACCAGGATTGTGCACCACACACGAGCAACAGTGTTTTACTCCCACCATTGCTAATCTGTCCCATAACTAAAGAATTGGGACATAAAAGGGACTGAGGCTGCCTTGGCCAAATTACCAGTAACCACAATGCAAAAATCACCTTCCCAACTGGAGCTGACTGAGGTAGGTCAAGGGCTGAGTAGGTCATGGTGCCATTTGTTTAGGCAGCATTTCCCACTAGATTCAGCCAGACACACACTGGCAGGGAGCAGTGCCTAGGGAATGCTTACACTGCTACAGTCCCGGCTGTAACTTCCTTGTGCTGTGGCTGCGCAGTCTCCAGGGCTCTCTCTCTGGCCCAAGCCCTGACAGTCACTTACAATTTATAGTGGGAAAACAGAACAAGGCCAAACGTAGTTCTTGGTCACACCAATGTGAATCTAGAGAAATTACACTGAAGTCCAGATAGTTGCTCCAAATTTACACCTATGTGACCAGGCATGGAATTCACATCACCACAGCAATACATTTTTTCAAACAAGGCTTCTTGTCTGATATTTCCATCTACAAGAGCAAATGATTATGGGAGAAGTTGTCTGCCCCAAGATGTATAACGAAAGGAAAAATCCTAAGTACATTATAGGTCTCAGGCAAGCAACATTATGGTGATTCTTTCCATAAGCAAGAGAGTCTTAAACAGCCACAGCCACAGCCATAAACTTTCCTCCAAAGCATTAAGATCTTTTCCACTTCTTGCTTAGCATTGCTGACTATTGTGTTTGAACATGACCAGAGGCCACCTATTTTGTTCAGCTACATAACAGCCCAGGACATCCCATGTCACTATTGCTTCTATTAAAAATTAGCCCAAACTGCATAATTTGGACCCAGATTTCTGAAACTTCTGTGTAATTTCTGCATAATTTAGATTCCAACTGAAAAGTTTTAAACATGTAGGATAGGTTCCCATATAGATCCAGAAGATTGCACTGGCTAATTAAAGAGTGAAGGGCAAGTGACAGATTCCTCTGAGGGCTTCACAAGGTATTCTGGGATGTATCTTGGTCCCCTGCTCAAACAATAAATATCAAAATGCAGACAAATTTGTCATGGGATACAGGGAAACACAGAAGAGCACAATCAGTTCACATGACTTGTGTTACTTGATGGCATCCCAAACAGGGCAAAATGAGAATATCAAAATAGAAGCAGGGGAAAAGACAAAAACACATGGGGAAATCTTATCGCACTCCCCTAGCTATGGGGAATTCATGTGAACTGTTGACTTCTCCATGCAGCACATTATCTTCCATGCTCCCACTTGGTAGCCTGGTTGTAACTGTATGTTGCCCTCTCTGCCTTCACAAGCTATGCCAATTTACGCTTGTTTTTTCCTTTAGGTGATCAGCCATTTTGTGAAGGAGTTTTGTCTACTGCTGGACTCTGTCCTCTCTCTCTGCTGAACCACTTTCCCATTGACAACAGGCTGGCAGGGACAGGGAGGAAGAAAAGGATTCATACTATACAGATTCATAGTTCCTAGTGTACCAGTATCTGTGGCTAGGGGTGAGTGTCTGTCTCTAATTAAAGCTTTCACTTCTTAAGCTGATTCCTCCTCTTCCTCCTTCCCTACTTTGGCTGATTCAGTCAGGTATGTCATAGCTCCATGAGCATGATCCAGCAGTGCATGATCACTCTCCTTCTGTACTCAGTTCTAATTATGAGCAGCGGAGCCAGAAAATGCGGTGCAGAAGAGCATGGAGTCTAGAACAAGGATTGCTACTGTTGGGTTTCCTGTGCTTGTGTCCAGCCCACATGCAAAAATTACAGGCTTTGCAGGGAGGGGAAAGCCAGAAGGTAAGTTACTTTGCATGGAGTGGATATCAGGTTTGGGAGCCTAGTAGAACTTCTGGAGTCCATCTGGACAGCTGCTAGGAATTAAGAGGGTTCAATGTAGAGGGCTAGCAGGTACAGGTTTCAGGGCAGACATATCATTGACCCTACCAGTGTAGACATAGCCTGTCTGATTATGGGCCCATCCCTCTTATCCCCTGTACGTTTTTCTAGCCCCCCTCTACAGTAATGATACCTGCTCCCCATTCTCAGCTGTTCCCTCCTTTTTGGGTGTGTGGCCACAGCTTTCTCTGACAACTGTGAGACTTTTGTGGCTGTAACCATTCTGCCAGCAACAAGGGCTCAGTCCAGGTTAGGGAATCCCTCCTAAAACAAGCAAACACCACAATAAGTTGAGGCCCCTATCAGCTTTTGGGATCACTGGGTGCGTCCACACAAGATACATTACTGCACATTAGTGTAGTTTACTGCACAGTAAACATACACGTTTATATGGGTGCGCACTTACTATGCAGTAAAAATCCTTAATCTTGCTTAAATTTAAGTGGGATTACTTAATGAGCAGTAACGCACATGTAGACACAACCCAGGAGCAAATTTGCTCCCCAGTCTACCCTGCTACTAGGGGGCTAGTCTGGAGCAAGCCCCAGGGCTGCAGGCTAAGAACTTCTTCTATAGCAGCCCCTGTCTGCAGGCTATAAAAGCGTCCAGACATGTGGAGCACTGAAGCACATAAATAGGGAGTGTGAGGGCACTGCAGACCCCTGTGTTCCTCTAAGCAGGCCACAGCAACCTGCTTGCCAGCACTCCAGCACTGCTATCTGGCATTGCACTGCTGTGCAGCTGCCTGGAGATTGTTGTCCAGGCCAGCAGGGTGCTGCAGGATGCTGCAAGCTGCTGCAGCCTCTGGCCAGACCTATCATCCCCCATAGCCAGCTGCAGGCAGCTTCTGGCCAGCAGCTACTGCAGGGAATTGCCTCTGTTGTATGGCTGTCAATCCCTTGCTGGGCCCCTGCATTGGGCACTGCTGGCAGCTGCCCAGGGCTGGCAACAGAGGGACAGCCATGCAGGGGCGCAAAGAGCCGGTGTGGGACTCAGCAAAGAATCCTCCTCCCCCTCAGGCCCATGCCTACATCTGTGCCCATGCCCATGTCCTTCACCTGGGCCCCCAACTGGACAAAGGAGGAGACTGGAAACATTGTGGCACTGTGGGATGAAGAATAAGTGCAGCACCAATTCAAGTAGAGTGGGAGCTCCAGTGCCCACATTTATGAGGCCCTGTCAGGCTGGATGCAGGAGTGCAGGCACAACTAGTCAGTGCAGCACTACCGCATAAATTAATCTGTTTGGCATTAGTGGATGGTGCAGTCCCAGAGTCTTGTGGGGAATTCAGGCTTCCCTTCAGCCCTTTGGAACATGTTACCTGGTGCTGGCCTGAAGCTCCTCCATCTAATTCAGTTATTATGATTTCCATGTGACTCAGAAACTGGGCTCCTCAGAAGAATTTGCTCAGCTCTGCTGCTTCAGCAAAGAACTGTTGCTTTATTGTGCACAGTCAAGGAACTGCTTCTGCATCATTACCCGCTGAAAAGAGCATGGGATCCTCACTAGAAAGGAATCAGTATTATAATGAACCACTAGACAGAACCCTTGCTAAGAGGGCACTACTACTTTATCCCTTCTCCTTTCTGAGTTTGTGCCCGTGTTGGTGATATCCAAAACATCACTGGAGGAATTCTAGGGAGGTTACACTTCCCCTGGTTAATCTAGGGATGAGACAGATAACTGCTCTTTGAAGCTTCAGGCCACAAGGGTTTCATAACAAACCTAAAACTTGGGCCAGGATTGTAGAAAATCATGGCAAGGCTTCTGAACTTGTTAAACTGAATACACGGTGAGTGTGAGGAAAATGTCCTGTTCAGAGATTCATACTGGAAACAGTTAATAGGTTTGCTTGGACACAAGTACCTATGGGCACAAACCCCAACACTGCTAACAAAAAAACCTCTGAGAATCATCTGCTGAACTGACTTTCAATTCTGTTCCTAAAAGTGGGGGAAGTAACAAGGTGTCTGCATGCCCTGTTTGGATTCTTGCAGGGATATTTAAGATCCTTGATACCCATTTTAGGCCAAAGTTCTAAGCTTCCAGCTATGAGTTTTAATAAACCTGTTAAAATGGTGATAGCTTGAGCTGAGACAACAATGTTCCAGTATTGCCACAAACTCAGTACCACACTAAGGCATTACCCTATTTTCAGTTTAGGAGCCCTTTCTAATCAGAAGCAGTATTACTACATGGGTATAGTAATCTCACAAAACTGCACATGGGCCAATAGACTCTGCCTCTCACCAAAGAATATTGTGCGGGACAGCACTGCACTAAGGCAGTGATTCTGCTGGAAATGAAAAGAACATGTCACTCTATGGTGCCACCTGTCACATGCTTTCCTGGGACAGAAAATTTAAACTAAGAAAAATGCTGATTTTTAAAATTCCATCTGATACTTGAATAGCTTTTTTTTTTCAAAATGGGACATTCAGTAGCTTTAGATTTAGACACCTGACAAAAGGTGCTAAAAATTAACCTGAGAGGTATATTCCATTCTAGGCTCCAATTCCCTCCCCGCAACTGCTCCTCACTTCAGGCTGTTAGTGTTAGTAGATCACCCATACCCCTATCTATCCACCTCTATCCATGGGTGCTCAAGGAATTAGCCAGTGTCATAGCTGAGCCACTGGCACAGCTGTTTGAGCTCTCATGGTGCTCTGGACAGGTCCCTGAGAATTGGAAAAGGGCCAATGTGGTGTCCATTTTTAAGAAGGGAAGAAGGGATGAGCCAGGTAACTTCAGGCCAGTCAGTCTTACCTCTATCCTTGTGAAAATACTGGAAAAAATCATCAAAGAGCGCATTTGTGAAGGCCCAGCATGGGAAATGATGCTGAAAGGAAACCAGCATGAGTTCATTACAGGTAGATCCTGCCTGACAAACATTATAGCCTTTTATGACCAGGTCACACACAGCCTTGACACAGGATCTGAGGCTGATGTCATCTACCTGGATTTTAAGAAGGCCTTTGACATAGTTTCACATACTGTTCTCAAAGGGAAGCTAGAAGGCTGTGGAGTGGATGCCTACACAGTCAGGTGGGTGGCTAACTGGCTTAGGGACTGCACCCAGAGTGGTAGTGGACGGGTTGATCTCAGCCTGGAAGGAGATGGGCAGTGGGGACCCGCAGGGTTTGCTCTTTGGACCAGTGTTATTTAATATCTTCTTCAGTGATTTGGACAAGGGTGTGGAGACCACCCTCTCCAAGTTTGCATATGATACCAAGTTATGAGGCAAAGTTAACACACTGGAGGGCATGGAGCAGATACAGGCTGATCTGAACAGGTTAGATCAATGGGCAAAACAAAATAGGATGCAGTTCAACAAAGATAGATGCAAGGTACTCCACCTGGGGAGGAGGAATCCCCAGCACACGTATAGGTTGGGGATGACCTCCTCAGCAGCTCAGCGGCTGAGAGGGATCTTGGAGCCATAGTTGACTCCAGGATGAACATGAACCAGTAGTGTAACGAAGCCATCAACAAGGGCAATTGGACCTTATCGTGCATTAGCAGATGCATGACCAACAGACCGAGGGAGGTGATGCTCCTCCTCTGTGCTGCATTGGTCAGGCCAACTCCACAGGTTGGAGTACTGTGTCGAGTTTTGGGTGCTGCACTTCAAGCAGAATACAGTGAATCTGGGGAGGGTTCAGAGGAGGGCTATTCACATGATTAGTTGCCTCTGTGAAAAACCCTTCGAGGAGAGGTTGGGGGATCTGGATCTCTTCAGCCTTCACAAGAGACATCAGAGGGGAGACCTTGTAGCTGCCTATAAGTTTATTAAGGGAGGACAACAGAGAATTGGAGATACAGTATTTACCAGAGCACCCCTAGGAGTAACTAGGAATAATGGGTGCAAATTGTGGAGAATAGATTCAGGTTAGACATTAGAAAGAATTTTTTTACAGTAAGGATGGCCAGAATCTGGAATGGGCTTCCAAGAGAGGTGGTACTATCATCTAACTTGGAGGTCTTTAAGAGGAGGCTTGATAGACACCTGGCTGGGGTCACCTGACCTCAGTCCTCTTTCCTGCCAGGGGCAGGGAGTTGGACACAGTGATCCTTTGTGGTCCCTTCCAACTCTACAATCTATGAATCTATCCACACCATCTACAAGAACATGTATCTACTACCTCAAAAGCAGATATCTTTAGCTCAAACCAGTGAGAATCAAGGGTTTGTTGGCTCAGAAAGTTACTGGTTTAATTTAGTGTCAGCCAAATAGATAACCTTCCTCTATACAGGGGTTTATCTAGCATTTGAACTGCTGTGGGCCTCAGCCACCAAGGAGGAACTTCTATTCTCCAGATGAAGTATGTGACTAACTGCTCAGGCATATGATGAGTCTTCCTCCTTGCAGGATGCGACTCCATCACAGCTAATGCTGCAGATGTTCTTGATTTCTGGTGTGCATCCCTGGTTCACTCTCTTGGGATTTGTTGTGGCTCTTTCTCTCTATCAGATACAAACATTTTTAAACTGGTGTGTCTTTTTTATGGGACATGATTCTGTTGAGTTTTAGAAGATGCTGGAGTGGTTCAAAGGCCAACAATTGCTAAATGAGAAGCAGGCATAAATGGGCCAATTTCAGCCAAGACATATTTCTCTTCAAGTCTCCCTGATACTTATTGATGCAATTAGTAACAGCCTAAAACTCTTTTGCAGCAAAAATGCTTATACTCAGCTGACTTTCTCAGCTATGGAAATATGTAGGAGGCTTTATTACACAGAATAAACCAGAATTACAACAACTGTTGGATTTCTTTCAGTGTCAAAATGGTGTATGGCAGCAAATAGATAAAACCCATGCCAAAGCATTCCCTAAAACAGGCATTTATTACAGTAAGGCCCAGCTCTGAGAAGCCTTTCATGTCATTTGTATTCAGAAAGCCAGGGACTGACTTACCCAAAATGACTTTTATTACAGAATTGCACCACTTTTGTTGTTTTGTTATAAAACCTCAAGTTTCCTAAATGTCTCTTTAAAAAAAAAAGGCTCTGGGGGCCCAAGTGGAAAAGGAGGGAAAAGTCAGCCAAGTACAGCATTCCAAGCACAGCTCTTTGTTCACACGCAAGAACCCATCTGAAAATAAGGTTAAAGGGCCTAGTTTTAGCCAAGTGACTCTGGCAATTTTAGGGATGCATGACTCCAGCTGTTCCTCCATGCCAAATCCATTCTTGCTGGGTGCTGAATGCTTTCTGAACTGAGGTTTTATTTCTCTATAACTTTTATTTTTTTAATGAGAACATGGGACCAATTCAGTACCTCAGTGGCAATTTGGCCTTTTTCTGGTGCCTTACTTTGAGCATTGCCTATTGGTCTCCTTTATCACCTTTTATTAACATATGCAATCATTTCATCCCTCTGATTCAGCTGGTTAGTGCCAAGTTCAGTTAATTCGAGCTAGTTACAAAATTATTACTATGCTGTATGAGAAACAACTTCTCTCAGTCATTGACAAAGGAAAGAAATATCATGCAAGCAAACTCAAGGCCATAAGCTCCTTGCAAGAAACAAGGCCAGTTGCTACTGCAAACATCAGAAAAATGAAAAATAAAGATAACAATGAGGCTATACAAAACTTTAGGCTGAATATGAAAGAAAACTTTAAACAATACTATAATTCACCACTTTATAAACAGATGCAACTTTAAAGCATAAAATATGACAACCTACCCTAACAGGTCCACACATACCTCCTTGGATTTCATAGATTTCATAGACATTAGGGCTGGAAGGGACCTCAGGAGATCATCGAGTCCAGCCCCCTGCCCAAAGGGCAGGAAGTCAGCTGGGGTCATAGGATCCCAGCAAGATAAGCATCCAATTTACTCTTGGAGGTGTTCAATGTAGGTGCTTGAACCACCTCCGCTGGCAGACTGTCCCAGACCTTGGGGGCTCGGACAGTAAAGAAATTCTTCCTTATGTCCAGCCTGAAAACCGTCTTGCAGGAGTTTGTGACCGTTCGACCTCGTCATCACTTGGGGCGCTCTGGTGAACAAATGTTCCCCCAGAACCTGGTGGTCACCCTTGATAAACTTATAGGTGGCCATCAGATCACCCCTGAGCCTGCACTTTTCCAGACTAAAGAGTCCCATGGCTCTCAGCCTGTCATCGTAAGATCTGTTTTCCTGACCTCTGATTATGCGCGTGGCTCTCCTCTGGACTCTCTCAAGCTTTTCCACATCCTTTTTGAATTGTGGAGCACAAAACCGGACGCAGCACTCCAGCTGCAGCCTCACCAAGGCCGAGTACAAGGGGAGAATGACGTCCCGGGATTTGCTCGAGAAGCATCTATGGATGCAAGCCAGTGTTTTGGTCGCTTTACTAGCCGCAGCATTGCATTGCAGGCTCATGTTCATCTTGTGGTCAATGATGACCCCCAAGTCTCTTTCTTCTGTAGTGCTATCCAACGTAGCACTGCCGAGCCTATAAGGAAGCTGCAGGTTTTTCCTCCCAAGGTGGAGAACCTTGCATTTTTCAGTGTTAAACACCATGAGGTTCTCGTCTGCCCATTTGCTGAGCTTGTCCAGGTCAGCCTGGATCACCCGCCTATCTTCTGGCGTGGATGCTTTGCCCCAAAGTTTGGTGTCATCGGCGAACTTGGCCAGTCCACTCCTGACTCCAATGTCTACATCATTAATGAAGATGTTGAACAGGATGGGTCCCAGGACAGAGCCTTGAGGGACCCCACTGGTCACAGGGCACCATGATGAGTTACTGCCATCAATTACAACCGTCTGGGTCCGACCACGGAGCCAGTTTCCCAGCCAGTGGATCGTGGTGGAGCCAAGGCCACAACTGGCCAGTTTGGCCAAGAGGTGATCACGGGATACCAGATCAAAGGCTTTTTTGAAGTCAAGATATATGACATCAATCTCTTCTCCCTCGTCCAGGTGATAGGTCACCTGGTCATAGAAGGAAATGAGATTGGTCAAACAAGACCTACCCGCAACAAACCCATGCTGGCTATCCCTTAGAATGTTAGCCTGGGCCAGTCCATCAAGGATGGCCTCCTTAATAAACTTTTCTAAGATCTTTTCCAGGATAGAAGTCAGGCTAATGGGCCTGTAGTTAGCTGGATCCACTCTCCTCCCTTTCTTGAAGATCGGCACCACATTGGCCTTCTTCCAGTCTTCGGGCACTACACCAGAGCGCCAGGAGTTTTCAAAGATCCGTGCCAGGGGCTGGGCTATGACCCTCGCCAGCTCCTTGAGTACCCTGGGGTGCAGATTGTCAGGGCCGGCTGACTTGAAGGTATCCAGCTTCTCAAGGTGTTCCTTCACGAGGTCAGCATTTATGGAGGGTAGGGGATCCCCATCACCCGGATCTCCCTGTCCCATAGCAGGCATGGGCATCCCATGGGACTGATGAAAGACTGACGCAAAGTACCTATTTAATAGGTTGGCTTTTTCCTGGGCGTCAGTTGTCAGTTGCCCCATCTGGTTTAGCAGGGGTCCAACGTTGCCCTTGCTTTTCCTCCAGCTCCCCACATATCTGAAAAAGGACTTTTTGTTGTCCTTGATGCTTGAAGCTAGTTGGAGTTCAGTTGCAGCCTTGGCTTTCCTGGTTTGCTCCCTGCAGGACCAGACCAGTGCAGAGTAATTGTCCTTGGAGGTGAATCCCATCCTCCATCCTTTGTAGGCTTTCCTTTTTAGCCGCAGGAGGTCCGCTAGGTCTCTGGAGAGCCAGGGGGGCTGCTGTGCCTTCTTGCTGCCTTTCCTCCGTGTTGGAATAGATTTAGCTTGTGCATTGAGGATTGCTTCCTTGAGAAGCAACCACTCTTCTTGAACTCCCATCTCCCTGGGGTCATGGTCCCTGAGGCCCTGACCGACTAGCCTCTTGAGCTTATCAAAGTCGGCTTTTCTGAAGTCAAGGACTTCTGTGTTGCTGACTGACTTGCCAGCTTTATGGCAGATGGTGAAGGTGATCAGCTCGTGGTCGCTGTTACCCAACTTCCCATCAATCACTAGGTCGCCTATTAGGTCGTTCCCCGTAGCCAGTACCAGGTCGAGCAGCGCTTTGCCTCTTGTTGGCCCATAGACTTCTTGAGTCAGGTAGAGGTCATCCACGCACGAGAGAAACCTTTGCGACCACTCGGATTTTGCTGAGTGATCTTCCCACAAGATGTCCGGGTAATTGAATGGTAATTGAATTGGATCCCTTTGAGGACCAGTGGGCATGGCCTTGGGGGCTCTGCTCAGCGTCCCCTTCAGGAGCTCTCATTTTCATGTTTTGACCCTTTGACCATCAGATCACTCCTGTCCTGTTTTTTTGCCTTTTTTCTCCCAAGAATTTTGTTGTATCTTTCACCCATTGGCCCCACACAGTAGGGTCTATTAGTTCTCTGGGTTGGCCTTAGGGCCTATGATGATTGAAAGATGCAAATAGACAGGAATTTCTGAGGCCTGGTCACTTGGTATCTGGGGACAGTAGCCCTTGTGCCAGCTGGTCTGCTGAAACCACATCCCAAATTCAATTTTTAAAATACCCCAAAGTTCATGTTTTTCTACAATTAGAACAAAAGACCACTATACATGAGCGCGCACACAAACACACACACACACACAAATATATATACACACATACACAGACACATATACAGAGAGAGAGAGATCAGTTGGGCCATGTTTTATTGATATATTTACAATGCTAAAGCTATTTGGAAGCCTACAAATATCACTATCACCATAATAAAATAAATTCTAAATATTTATATGTTTTGATGCTTTCTTTTGCTTTTCTTATCACGCAATGAGTGTATGATGAGGGGATGTGGGGTCTGAAGGAGAGGGATGGGAAAGGGTGTAGAGGGATGTGGGTTGGTGTGTGGGTGGGTCTGAAGGGATGTGGGGGGACTGTGGGTGTGAGGGGACTGTGTGAGGGGGGCTGCTTAGGAGGGGTGGGTCTCCTGATCCTCACCAGGGCTATTGCCAGGGCCCAGAGACTCCCCCACAGGGGCTACTTCCCCCCGAAGGGCTCAGAGATCTCCTGCAGGGGCTACCTCCCCATCTGCAGGGCCCACCCCTGCCTGGCCTCAGCCTCCCTATGTATCAGGGCCACTTGGGGCCTCATAACACCCCCCCCCCCCGCATGATGTGGGAGAGTGGTGAGCAACAGGGATCAGCTTCAGTCCCTGGCACTCATGCTGCTGCATCATGTGGGTGCAGCCTGGCCCAGCAGGGCACCACATGGTGCCACAGGCTGTTGGCCAGCTCAGGGCCACTCAGCATGACCTATGCCAAGCCCCGGGTGACAGCCAGAGTGTCCCCAGATGCCTGACAGCATGCAGCTCCATGCAGCGCCCTGCTAAGGCAGGCTGCACCTGTGGGGGACAGGGCTGGGGCAGGAGTTGGGACCAGGGATGGGGCCTGGTGCAGGCTCCCCCATCTCTTAGAAACTTTTCCACTGCCCTGCCTCACCTCAGGGAGTGATGAGGCTGTAGCATCAGAGTTGCAGCCCCCAGGCCCCTGGCCCCCTGTCCCCTATCCCCATCCCCCCAGGCCCCAGGCCCCTCAGGGCCCTAGGCCCTAGCCCCCAGGCCTCAGGCCCCTGACCCCCAGGTCCCCGCTGCCTGCCCTGGGTGAGGAGTGAAGAGCTTACCTGTAGTAAGTGTCCCATGTTGCACTGAAACGGGGAGGCAAGACCAAAGTGGCGCTCTTGTGGAACAAAGCGGTGCACTCAGGGACCAAAGTGCCGTGCTCATGAACCGCTACTCCTTAGAGGGAACATTGGTGCCAGGCATCCAGGGCTGATCCCTGCTGCACCCCTGATGCCTCATGCTGCACAGGAGGGTTGTGCCATGAGACCCTTAGTGGCCCTGACACCCGCTGCTGAAGCCAGAGAGTGCAGGCTGTGCACAGGGAGCCAGGTCTGGGCAGAGGAATGACTGGGGAGCTGGGGGAAGGAGGGGGGATCTGTGGAAGTGAGCAGGAAGCTGGGGAAGTGAGAGGGGACCTAGGGCTGGGTGGGTCCCCTCCCCATGATCCTCTATCCTCTCCCCCCTCCTCCAGTCCCTCTCCCTCTACTTACTTGACACAAAGCACTGCTGCTTGCCCCACATGGGCAGGCAACATGCTTCAGGACTGGGGCAAGGGCCAGACGTAGAAATGCTCTGGCTGGCTACCAGAGCATCACTGTGGAGAACCAATCCTCCAGTTGCCTCAGGGTATGGTCCCAGACCTCTTTTTTTGTTACAGGGTATTTTTAGATACTTAGATAGCCAAGTGTCATATTTTACCCCTGCACTGCAAATATGCAGCATGGGGAACATTTTTTTGTTCCCTCATGTGAATCTCATCAGCATCTCATCAGCGACTTGGATGAGGGGGTGAAAAGCACCTTGTTCAAATTTGCAGATGAAATTAAGATGTGGGGAGAAGTGGGCACGCTAGAAGGGAGGGACAGGCTGCAATTGGATCTGGACAGGTTACAGGGGTGGACGGATGAAAATAAGATGGGATTCAATACTGACGAGCGCAGGGTACTGCACCTAGGGAGAAAGAACCAACAGCATACCTACAGGCTGGGGAACTCCATTCTTATCAGCACAGAGGAAGAAAAGGATCTTCGAGTTATTATAGATTCCAAGATGAACATGGGCTGCCATTGTGGGGATGCAGTCAGGAAGGCTAACGTGATCCACAGATGCATCATGAGCAGGTCCAAGGAGGTGATCCTCCCCCTCCATATGACATTGGTCAGGCTGCAGTTGGAGTGCTGCATCCAGTTCTGGGCACTGTACTTCAGGAGTGTCCAGAGGAGGGTCACTCACATGATCGGGGCACCAGGGCAGTCCCTATGAGGAGAGGCTATGGGATCTGAACCAGTTCAGGCTCCACAAGAGAAAGCTGAGAGGGGATCTGGTGGCCATCTATAAACTGGCCAAGGGAGACCAGCAGGCAATGGGAGAATCCCTGTTCCCCTGAGCACTACTGGGAGTAACAAGGAATAATGGTCATAAGTTGATGGAGAGTAGATTCAGGCTAGATATCAGGAGGCAATACTTCACTGTCAGGGTGGCCAGGATCTGGAACCAACTTCCAAGGGAAGTGGTGTTTGCTCCTAACCTGGGGGTCTTCAGAAGGAGGCTAGATAGACACCTTGCCGGGGTCGTTTGAGCCCAGCATTCTTTCCTGCCCATGGCAGGGGGTCGAACTTGATGATTTGCTCAGGTCCCTTCCAACCCTACCAACTATGAGACTATGGGTTTGAGACACTGCAAAAGGCATATGTGTGCTCATGTGGATGCAACCCCATTGTCTATTCAGAGCCTCAGGGTGAAGTGCACTTCATCTGATGGTTGGCTAACCCAGAGTCTGAGAGGCCCCAGATGAGATTCTCAGAATAGACATTTTCACTTTCTATCTCTCCAAATAGGAGTATAACACAGCCCTAAGATTTCAATATGCAGTAGAAGTCAAGGTTTCTAAAAGATTCAAAAAAATATATCAAAATATATCCGTATAGGCAGGTTATTCCAATCAAGTTATCTATGGGGTTTCTGGAACCTTTCACAGGATCCCAGGACCATAGGAAAGTAATGCTGGAAGCGACTTCACAAGGTCATCTATCTCCTGCTCAAGGCAGAACCATCCTTTAATAAATCATCCCAGCCAGGTGTCTGCCCAATCTGCTTTTGACAATTTCCAGGACGGGGATTCTACAAGTTCTCTAGGTAGCCTGTTCCAATGCTAGACCACCCTCAGAATCAGGAAGTTCCTTTTAAACTCCAACCTAAATTTCCTCTGCTGCAGCTTGAGTCCATTGCTCTTAGAACTGTCCCCTGCATTCACAGGGAAAAACCAATCTCCATCCACTCTGTAACTGGGGCTTGCAGGGCAGTGATAGTGTGGGGCTGGGGCCCAGGGTGGAGCTCCAATCCACTCCTGGCACCACCTGACTATGGAACCATTGCCCATCACAGGGACCTGTGGGAAGCAGATTGTGGATCTTCCCTGGGTCCTGGCCCTGAACTGTCACTTCCTTGCAAACTTGCCCCACAATCCTGGCCCCAGCCCTGGCCCCATCTGCAGGTCCTGCTCCCAGATGCTACTCTCCACCTACCTGAGGCCTATCCCACCTGCCTGGGGTTATTGCCAGGTCCCAGAGACCCCCCACAGGAGCTACTGCCCACCCTGCATGGCCCAGAGCACCCTCTCTGAAGGGCCCAGAGCCACCCTGAAGAGGCTACTTCCCCCCAAAAAAGGCTCAGAGCTCTCCTTCAAGGGCTATCTTCTCTGCAGGGGCTACTTACTTAACATGGCCACACCTGACAGCCTCTGCTATGTCAGCCACTTTGTCAGTGTGAGGAAGGCAACCACAGGGAGGCCATTCTGGACATGTGCAGCACACTCCAGGATGTGCTGGGGCACACTGTGCTTTGTGTACTCATGACCCCTTGGTGGTGGTGGTGGGATTCCATGCCCTGGTCTTTCCCCAGTGCATCGGGACCCTGGACTGGACTCTCATCCTCCTCACTTGCCCACCCCATGCTGACTGCTTCTACTAAAGCTGGCAGGGTTTCCAATTTGGTACACACTCCAGTCACCTTTGTGAACATGAATGCTGGTTGCACAGGCAGAGGCCACGATGCCTGCATGTTCTGCAACTCTGCCCTGCCAACCCTGGTGGAGAATGGGCGCTTCACACTGGGGGGTACTGGACCTCCAGCTTGGCACTGTGGTGGTCCCACCCCTCCTCATCAGGGTCCCCCCTTACCTTCTCTTCCCCTGGCTCATGCAGCCCTTACACCAGCCAGCTCGATGCCTGTGCCTGGGGTGCCTTCAACCAGTGCCTGGGGTGGATCAACACCCTGGTGTAGTGTGCCTTCAGCTGCCTTACAGAATGCTGGTGCATTTAGAGGCGGAAAATTAATTGTTGAGTAGAGCAAATTACTGCACAGTGGGTGTGTCTACATGTGCATTTATGCTGGCTTAAATTTACTGCACAGTAATTTATGGAGCAGTAAGTGGGAATATACTGGCATCTACACATGCAGGCATTAAAATACATTAACGCTGTGTGTGGACTGACTTGGGACTAAAGTTAGTCCCAAGTCAGTCCCCACACACAGTGTTACTGTGCGGTAAGGTGTATACATGTGCATTACTGTGCAGTAACTAGCTGGGTGTAAATTTAATACCTGCATGATGCAGGTATCAGATTTACCCTCAAGTTGTCATACATCGCCAAATTTACTGCACTGTATGGGCACGCATGTGTAGGTGCATGCCCATACTGTACAGTAATTTTTGGTTATTACACAGTAAAAATGCATATGTGGACACACCCACTAAGGGTCTGCAAATACAGACAGTGACACTACACAGTAATTTGCTCTACTGAGAAGTAAAGTGTTTCATGTAAATGAACCCAATTTGTTTTTCTCTAAGTGCTTCAAAACATATTAATTGAGCACTCATTGAGGTTTCATTGAAGCTTTTGGTACTGGCACCAAACAGAAATAAGATATTAAACTAGACTGACCATTGGCTTGATTCACTGTGGCAACTTCAACAGCTGCTTTCTGTTCTGTCCACTTAAAGAAATCTTAAATAATTAGAGCCTGACACTACACTAACCAACCTAAACCAATGTTCAATCCTATAATAGTTGGTATCGATGCCTTCCTGAGCAAGACCTGGCCACATGAAAGTTTAGCTCTGTGATCTGCACTCAGTCAGGCTATGATCCTGATCTCACTGCATTTAATATGTTTGTTGTTATTAACTGCAGTTGGGGAAGGTGTCACATAAAGAAAGATTTGATTGTGAAGTATATAAATTGTTTCTACAGTTATTTTTTCAAATTTTCCTTGAATTAGCATTTGTCACACAGAAACCCCCATGACCAGTTGTGACAAAGTAAATTAAAAAGTAACATTATGCAATCAAAACATAGTAACCAGCCCAGAACAATATAAATCCTACATACCCTGTGCAATCAAACTAAAAATGCCTTATCAAAGTCTGACTCAGTAATGCACACTTAGCCAGATAACAAATGGATTGTTCTTGGAGAAAGGCCCAGCATTGATTTATATCTCACAGCCCAAATAAATATATGAAGCTTGCCAGAGCTGCCGAAGAAAATCCCAACCACCTCATATGGTTTCATTCTATGAAAAATAAGAAAAGAAAGAAAAATGTAAGGGAGAAGGTTTTTTACACTTTGAATTAGCCATTCAGAAAAAGTGTTATTTATTGAACACCATAGGAGGGAAGTTAATTTTAGAAATTATAAGCATGATAAATTATAAGTAATATTTTTAAGGAACTGAAGGGGTTTGAAAAGGAAAATTGTTCCTCTTTTCATTTAACAATAGTTTGGTTTCCTCAATGTTAATTATAGGCTTCCGCCTGCAAAGAGCTTATTGTGTAGCGATCCTTCAATTATATAATTTATTTCACAGCTAAGGAAGAGAGTTTCACAGACTGGTCCCACTAGGGTTGTTTGCTTAGAGTACTCAAAGTGATTCACAAGATAGTATGGACTAGTAAATTCAGCCTACTGGCTCTACAAGAATTATTTGCCTTGGCTGTTTGCTATTCAGGCAGTGCTGATAGTCTCTTAAAGCACAGTTTCTCAACCCCTGTCATAACCCAAAAGTGGGTCACAAGAATATATGGAAGGGTCACGAGCAAACTTTAAAAATGGATCAACAAACTTTAAAAATAGAGTCTTCTTTATAAGAGAAAAACTTGGGAAACTATGAAGTTTCCCTTGTGAGCTGGCAGTTACCACCTACAAGGGGCTGCTTGGGGCCCCCCATGCCCCAACACATTCACCCCCTGCCCCACATACTGGGGGGTTGTGGCCTGGGGGCAGGGGGCAGCAGGTCAGGAGTGAGGGGCATCGGGTCTGGACTGGCCATCAATGTTTACAAATGGGTCCTGGTACAAAAATGTTGAAAACCACTGTCCTAAGTAACATGACATTAGGGCTGTGCAAAACTTTGGTTGCTAATTCGATTCAGTGGAGATTCAACCCGATTTGGCAGCTGAATCTTTGAATCCAAATCAAATAATGAGACCCTTTAATCTCTCTGAATTGAATCGGAACCCTCTGAATTGATTCAGAGAGATTCAACCATTTGGACATAGACAAAGCTTTATATGTTTTTTCTAGATACCTCAAAGTATCAGGCAGCTCGTGAATGCCAAGATGGTGGGGTGGATAGAGCATCCCATGGGAGTGTGGGGAAGTCCCCAGCGCACTTGGTAGTGGACCCAGAAATGAACCAGTAGCACTTCTGGTCCATTTCCAGGTCTGCTGTGGAGTGCATGGGGGACCCTCCCCCCACCCTCTCAGCTCAGTAACTGGTGCCTCTGGGTTCTGGGGGGGCACCCAGGGTCCCCTCACAGGTGATCACTGAGCTGGGGGAGGCTGTAGGGGGGGTCCACTGTGCACTCACTGGTGGACCCAGAAGTGATTCCAGTCCACTTCCAGGTCCACCACTAAGCACACGGGGGCTGCCCTGCACTCCTGTGGGACGCTTTGTCCGCCCCACCATCTCAGCATTCCTGAGCCACACCTGGTACCTTGAGGTATGTAGAAAAAACATTTAAAGTTGTGTCTATAGCTGAATTCCTGATTCTCCGAATCAGCATTGAATCTTCAGATTCGGATTCAGCCGAATCAAATTGGAACTGTGATCCAAATCAACTAATCGACCACTATCCCTGATTCAGGCGGAATCTGAATCCAAACCGAATATGGCCCATTTTGCACACCCCTATTGACAATGTTTCTGCCCCCAGACTGAACACCTTGAACCAAGACACTAAAGAGAAAAAAGATGTACTGAATAGTACAACACAGATCTGGTGCTCAGAGTAAGCTTCTAGGAGTTAAAAGAACTGTGTAAACAGCATTGGCCCATGTAGTGGAGCAGTGTGGCTTAGACATGCAATTCAATGGAATGAAAAATGACTTGCCACCCAAGAGGATATATATACTTTATCCAGCTCTGACTTTGACCATTCTGTGTCACTTCCACTCCTGTCCATTGTCTGATTTATTTAAATGGTAATTTCTTTGGGGGAAGGACTGTTTCTTACTATGTTTGTATAACAAGGCACTTAACTCTTTAGATTCAGGGCATCCCTCAGAAAATGCCACCTCTTAGTTATCTCTTGTTTTGAAAATTGGAAAAATAATAGAGCAATGTTTCTCTTGCAAAGAACTCAGAAAGACCACAATGGGTCAAATGCTTTTAACAAAATAAATTTCTGTTTGAAGTCTTTGGCTTTATCTTGTGAATCATGTTCATAAATCTAACTACTAACATTGCACGGCGCCCCACAGCACCCTTGAAAGGATCGCATGGCACCCCACACACTGTGGCCGAGAATTCCTGATTTAGATGTTACTGTTATAAAACTAATAATAATAATAACAAAGATCTATTCAGGTCTCTCCACAGAAACCAATATTCCTTGATTGTACTGAGTGCCAAAGTCATTCAGATCATGAAAGGTTTCAGGTTATCACATAAACATTTGCTTGGTGCAGCCTGTCAAAAAGCTCTCATGTCCTGTAGCTTGGAGAAGATTGGTTGCAAAGGAGGCCAGCTGCTAGCCCAACAATTCTGCTCTGGCCACCTAAACTCTAGCAAGCCAACCTGCAGCTCCAAACCCATCTTAGTTGGATCTGCTACTGTGAGAAACTTTAAATTATTGCACGGTGATGTTTTGAATTATTCCTTGGAAAAATATCTAAATATCTAACATTGGCATATAGATTTGTTTAGATCTAGACCTAAGAGCTGGGATGGAAAAGCACATACGCAATGCACACAGTCACATACATACATACACACACAAAAATCATGCATATAGCCTCAGATATACATACATATATAAATATGCAAAAGTATGCACACTCAATCAGACATACTCCCATACTGACAAATATATACTGACAGGCATATATATAAATTAAACATCTTCAGGTGTTTTCTTTAATTCTGTTACCATTAATGGCAGTTTTTCATTGCTCTTAACGCACAAGGATGCCTCAGCCTTACATAACCTTGCTGTTGAAGCCTCATGCTCATAAATCTGAATAAGCAGTGGACAGATACAAATCTGGGTAATAGAGTTAAATATTTCCTCTACAGCCAAAATGCAAACCAGATGTTTTCCGTCCAACAACATGCCTCCTCCATTAGTCTCACTGCCCATGCCATTACCCCCAGCTCCCCACTAGGTCTTGTTCTCATGGGTGATGAATATGATGCATAGCTATAGCTAGCTCATGGCACCAATTGTGTTAATTCAATAGTCTCTTTGTCATGTGAGTTTTCTGCAGTTCTTTATTCAGCTGGTTTTAAGGACTTATTAGAAGCCATAATCACAAACTCAGCTGGGAGATAGTGCTTTGGTAAGAAACCTCAGCTCTACCATTCTATAAACTGTAACACTTTTTAACTTTAATACGCTGCTAAAATGCTCTTTGCATTGTATCATCTTTAATTAATTCTTTCCGCTCTCTGTAAGAAATATAGCGTATTACTATCCCTATTGTTCTAGTAGAGAAATTAAGGCAATATGAAGAGCATTGCCATACTCTATGTCAAATATAAAATCAGTAGTAAAAGCCATACTAGAACTCAGAGGGCATGTCTACACATTCATTAATGTGTCATAGTTACTGTACATTAAATTTAGTACTTTTATAATCAAGTACTGAATCAATGCGCAGTAACTGGCATTACTGCACAGTAGCACTGGCACATACCTTTTTAGTGATGCTACTGTGCAGAAGCTTAATAATACTTTGCAGTGGAGTAATTAGCATGGTTTGGGCTGTGACTTGTTACTGAGTAGTATTATTAGGCTACTGTGCAGTTAGCATCCCATGTAGACATGCCCAGAGAGTGTTATCCAGGGCTCCCTTTCTCCAATCATGCTGTCTCATTACTATAAAACACAGGGCCTAATTCGCGTTCCAAATAAGGCCCTTTTATATACTCTGGCAGTTTACAAGGGCCACAAAAAGGGTGTGAATCAGTATGTAAATAAGACAAAAGAGGATTGCTATATTTTGCACCATTTGTTGTACAATCATCCATGAGTCCAACAATGCCCTCATAAGAAATTACTACAGTTATAATTATGTGTGGCTTGTCAACATTAGCGCTGCTGGTATAGCTATGTCAAAGATCCCAGTGGAGACACAGTGCAAGCCCTTAGGTTTTCTCTGCAAGTGACACAAGCTAAAGCCTTCTTCTTTTGACATAGCTGCATCTGCCCTGAGGCATTTGCCAGTGTGCCTGTATTTGTTGGGAGCCACCCTTGCAGTCATGTCAATAAAACTTTGTTGTATTAACCAGACTGTAGATACCAGAGGCTTCAAACACTTACCCAAGGAAAAGGGGAGTGAATTCCAGAAATCAAAGCACATCGCCAGAGTCTGTGAGATCCAGTTTCATATTGTGGCCAACCTTTCCCTTAGGCAATCTGTTGAATTATATCATAACTGTCTATCTTCTGAGTGGCCAGAGGTTGCAGGCCCCCAGCCACATGCCACGGGAGCCGAACACCTCCCAAGCCACATGCTGTGCCTCATGTGTTCCCCCCACTACGTTACCCCAGTGTTCCTGGGTCTCCTGAGCTCCCAGGCCACAGGCTCTCCCAGCTCTGAGGGCTATGGAGGCAGGTAGCAGAAGTGGAGAAGCCTGGAAACTCTGGTGGTGGCAGCATGAAAACAATGAGGGGAGTGGCACCTGGACTGAGAGCCCAGGAGACACAGGTTAACTCCTCAGAAACTACATGTGGTCAACAGGGCACTAGTTGGACACAGCCCTGAGCTGTATCTATGATGAACCCAACACTGTTTGGCTAAAAAAACAATGTTCAGCTAAACTACAGACTGGCAAAATGCAGTGAAATGTTTATTTTTTTAAATTAAAAATGGCATTTTCTCTCTATCTGGAACATATTAGGGCTATCCACTCTATAATCATATTTCCAAAAAATTGTGCCAAGGCCTTCAGAGCTGTCAGGAATAAACTGTCTTCCTCAAGGGTTAAACTTTATTAAGAAGTTGCTTGTAAGTCAGCTGCATGAGGTCATTATTATCTCTTTGGATCTGCATACTCAATCTCAGCTTGGGTAGCTTGGTATCTCTTCAAACAGCCTTTTGGCATGATTATTATGATAATGTATACAAATACTGCATCAATCTTGAATTAAAAACTGTGATTTTATTGGTAATCAGGTGTTGGGAGCAGCAAACATCACAACAGTAATTTTGCATCAATGGGTCAACATGCAGAATTTTGCAGAAGGCCTGTTTGGGGAATTTCCTGACATCATCAGTTGGTGTAAGAAAATAATATTTTCCAGGTTACAGAGTCCAGTACAACCTGAGTTGATAGTCATTACAGATGGACCCCGGTATGCAGTTCATCCCTTCTCCTGAAACACCACCAAAATTTTCTGAGTTATTTGTTGATTTTTGAGGTATCTGTTTGGCCACTAGCCATGAAATCCAGGTTAGCAATTCAAGCCAACTCCCTCTGAAGTTCAAAAGACATTTGGATCAATTCCAGATCTTCAGCTATGACATAGCCGTAATAATCCAAGCAATGACTGTGCTAGGAAGTTCCCTTTATTCCAGGTAAGGATTTCTTTCAGAGCAGGAGACAGAAACCTTTCACTGCCACTGACCAGCTTGGGCCTGTCTAACAGAGCTTCAGAGTGGTGTACAGACTTTAGAAGACACAAAGTTAGACTCTGGGAAGGCCCATCCCAGTCTGCACAGATTCAAGTACAGCACCTTTCTCTAGTAATAAATTCAAGAGGAAGAATTTGCTCTATCTGAAAGCTTGTCATAGTCTATTCCAACCATGCAAAAGATATCACCCATACAAATCCTTGCTTCTTGCAAGAAAATATATTATTATAGAAATCTTCTAAAAATAAAGAATACTAGAATCCAATCCTTGTAACAGGTTCATGAGGTGTAAGCTATTCCCATTTCTCAGTTACTAAATGTTAGAGATGTTGGATCATTTTCATGGTGGTGCTCTCCATGTCTAAGAACATTCACCTTCCTTTCTCATATCTTTGTGGCAAGGTATTTAGCAGAATTTGCAAATTCATTGGACTCTGATAGAGCCACAGAGTGCACATATCTTCTATGGCCTTGAATTTACAACTTCTGGGTTGTCATCTGTGGACCCTAGCACCTTTACCACCCCAGCACCCGTAGTCCTTTCCAGAAATAAAAGAAAAGAAACCCAGGTTTGAGCCAAAAAGAATTTCAGCTTAGGAAAATGTAGGACTCCCCTATGTAATGCACTCAAGTGCAGGAATATAAAGTAATGGTGAAAAATGAAACACATGCCAGCTCAGAAAATGATACATTAAAGCAAAGTGTTTGGGAGTCAAAGGCCCTTTAAATAAATCTAAAATACATGCATCATTCTAAGCCCTAAATCTGCTGTCGCTAACCCTCATTTTGAAAACAGAAATCTACTTTCTATGAACTCCAGCTGAAGTTAGCTAATGCAATTCTATGTGACTGGTTGAATGGTGAGGTATTGTCTTTGACAATGGAATGTGTCATGTCCGTTAGGAGTGTGAGAACGGGACCTTATTCAATTCAGATTTGGATTTGGCCAAAATCAGAGACAGCGATTCGATAAGTTGATTCAGATCACTGTCCCTGATTTGATTCAGCTGAATCCAAATCTGAAGATTCAATGCTGATTTGAAGAATCAGCGATTCAGACATAGACACAGTTTTAAATGTTTTTTCTACATACCTTGAGGTAGCAGGCATGCCTCGTGATTGCTGGGATGCTGGGATGCCCTCCATATGCTCAGTGGTGAACCCAGAAGTGGGCCGGAAATACTTCTGGTCCACTTCCAGGTCTGCCAGGGAGAGCACTGTCCCTCCCCCACCCTCGGTAATTGGCTGCAAGAGGACCCCGGGTGCCCAAGCCCCAGACCCCAGACCCAGGAGGCATCAGTCACCAAGCTGGACGGAGGTGGGGGGCCACCACAGTGTGCTCCCCAGCAGACCCAGAAGTGGACCAGAAATACTTATGCATTAATGAGCTATGGTTACTAGGTGCATCTACACTTGATAATAAGTCGCCATAGCAACATGCTGCAGTGACATAGTATCTGCAGGCAAAAAACTATGATGCGCTCCCTCAGCATAGTGCATCGCTACATGATACAGCAGCTAAAAACAACTGTGCGCTGCGCTCATGGTGCAATACAAGCTGTTACTATGCCATCATTTAGTAATTCCAAAAGAAAGTACTAAATGATGGTACAGTAACAAAGGCACCATAGGAGCATGTGTAGATATACCCACTGTGCATTAAGTTTAGTATCTGTAATAAGTTACAAACTAAAAGCACAGTAACTGGTGGTACTGCACAGAAGTACCAGGGCACACCCTTTTTAGTGATGCTAATGTGCAGTAGACTAATTCTACTGAACATTAGCACAATACATGGCCTTTGCCATGATGCTGTAATGTATGGTAGAATTAGTCTATTGACTATTTAGCATCTCGTTTAGCTATGCCCATCTGGTGCTCATCAGAAAGCTTTTAAAGCCTGTCAGGCTCAGCTAAAGGAGAGGGGTCTGAGAGCCTGACCGTGTGTCACCTTCTCATAATGTTAATAAATGGAGCTGGTTGAAAACATCCATTCTTTTCTCCACAAAAATCATGAGATTTTTTACCCAAAAAAATAAATAAATAAACAAAGACAATGACCAGTGTTTTTGCAACTGAGTCTGGGGCTTTCCACTGAAAAATGCAGGAAAAAATACAAAAGGGAAACAAAATGAAGAAAAAGAATGACAAATTATTTTTTGCTTCTTTGTTTATCTGCTTCCTTTTGTCTAGTGAGGGTGGGGCAAGAAGAGAAAGTACCCTGAAAATAAAAAGCAAATCCAAAAAAAAGGGTGATTCAAAACTAAATGAAAACTGTTTAATTTTTTATTTCTTTTCTTGAGGATCTTTGTTGAAATCAAACTTTTAGAATCAGATTACAAATAAGCTGTGTTTTCAATGGTAAAAAAGGACCAACAGTCAGTTTCCATTCCACTTACTAGGGTGGTCTAAGTGGATTTAAATGCGTAAGTGTGATTCTATTCCGTTCTCTTAAAGCCCCCCCAAATCTATTCATACATCTGCTTTTGTAACACACCATTATCTTACCTTTCAGATTCAATCACAGAAAAGCAGCAAGGAGGAGGAGGACCGACCTGCCCTTTGTACTAACATTTTTTCAGGGACTCAAGCAGGTAGAATAGAATCACACCTGAACATGGTAGAATAGAAGCTGGCCCCTCTGTATGAAAATATAGACCAGCTCTACTAATCGTTAAGAAAGGAAAACATAAAGCAGATGGTTAAAGCAAGAAGACATTTCCAGCATACCTTGAATCTATGATCTGTTCTGTGCTATGTCTGAAATGATACCATGAACAACTAAAATTGCATAGATTTCATAGACATTAGGGCTGGAAGGGACCTTGGAAGATCATTGAGTCCAGCCCCACCCCCAAGGGCAGGAAGTCAGCTGGGGTCATAGGATCCCAGCAAGATAAATTAACTGTACCTGACCCTGTAGCTTCCACTAGAGTGGAGAACCTCAACATGTGATACCTAGGATGGAATTAGAATTGTTCAAATTCTGGCAATGAGATCTTCTGGCTACATAGGTGGCAGAAGTGGGGGGGGGGGCAAACTGGGATCAGCCCCCCCAAATGCAGGGAAGCAGATAGGGCTGTAGGGCAGCCCAGCTGCAGGCTGCTGTAGGAGAGGAAGAGGGCTGCATATGCTTGGATACCCTGCATGATCACAGCCAGCTCAGCTGCAGGCAGGTAAGTTTATTTCTGTCTTTCTTTATCACAGCCTGGACTTGGGGGGAGGGACAGATCAAGACCTCCACAGTGCAGGAGAGATTGGGGTAGAGACAGGGCAAATCATTCACCCCTGCCCTGCTCCCTTCTGCACTGTGGGGTTTGTCCCCACAACCCGGCCAGCTGGGTCATGGGACAATTGGAGTCAGAGCCTGGTGGCTCCTCCAGTGGCATTGTAGCAAAACCCCTGGTTTTTCTCTTTTTTTTTTTTATTGCATTCACCCCACTTCCCCAACCATTTCTGACTTTTTATCTCCTTCTCTATAGATAAGTATAAGTAAGCTAAGATGTAGGATAAGCTTTAAACATTTTTATTTTGGTAGCAAATTTTTGGTTTTGAATATCCAGTGTTTTATATTGTATTATTATTAGATTTGCATTGATTTTTACTGTTGTATATTGTACTATTATCATTTTTGTATTGATTTTTGTTACATATGGATACTGTATGGTTTAGGCCTGTGTTTGTAAGTGAACAAAGTCATGTCAAGTCTCCATCTTGTGTCCTCTGCCCGGGCATCCCCTATGTCACAACTGTATGAGTCACGTACCCCTCCCATGTAAATTGGTTCCCCGATGAATGAGTGTGATTGGGAATGATTAAAATACAATGGTAGTAGGCCTCTACTGAATGGCCTGTAATGACTGAGCCATCACCTTGCACTGATTCATCCAGGAACCATGGACCTCACCCAGGAACAGAGACAAGAGCAGCATTTGAAAGACAAAAGACCCTGCAGAACCAGCAACTCTCACCATTACAGACACCCGAAACTGCACGTCCCTGCATGGAGCACACATGCTCAGTACACCAGGGGCTGACCCTTGCCTGGGCATGGCTTCTGCCACTAGGGTCACACAAGATCTGCCCCTTTTTATAGTGAAGACAGACCCAGTAGGACACCCTCTCCATCTGGACCAGCACCATGCCACACCACCTATCCACCCAGAGGCCCTGCTGGCAACCCCCCTCTGGACAACATTGTTACCAAATTTGCCCACTACTTTGGGGTGTGCGCATTTATTAGGGCTAGGGTCTTGGTAATTCTATTAATGTGCTGCTTGTGTTACTTGTGTTTCTATACAGAGCTGTATCTCTCCCTTCTGCAAGCCCTCACCCCCCAGTGGAGCTATCTTGCAGGACTCAGTTCAGGGGGGCTGGGTTCCTCCAGTCCCCAAATCAGTCATACACACACACACACAGACAAACGTGACACACCTGACCTGGCCGGGTTGATCAGCATGGACAGGCTGACACCCTCATATGCCAAGAATCAGTTCATCAGAGCAACAATAAGGTGCAGTCAGACACAAGCACACGGTTAAACAGAATACCTCTGAATCAGGCTGGGTGTCCAGATGACACCCTCATGGGCCAGCATTCAGTTCATTAGGGCACGTCTGAGCCAAACTGGGTCAATCAGCCTGTACAAGCTGATCCCCTTATGTGTTTCAAACTCAGCACGTCCCAATCTTTTAGTCTCTTGATGAGCAGACCCCACAGTATTTCCGGGCTGCACAGGGATCTTTAGCTTAGGTAAGAGGGGCGTTGCTACAGAGCAAGTGGGGAATGAGAAGTAAAGAAGGCAAAATATACCCAGTTACCACCAGTTTGACTATAAAAGTTATTATAAGTAGATGAAATATATATTGACACTAGTAGTGATAGACATGCAAGGGAAAAACAAACACAAACAGTCACAGTATACCCTGGTTTCATTAAGTATTTGGGGAAACTTAGCTCAAGCTTAACTAATACAGTTCAAGTTCAGAAATCTATGCTTAGAGAGAAGAGAAAAGAGAGAGAGAGCTGGGATCTCACCAGTCCAAGGCACGCAGGTTGCAGAGCCAACAGGTCAATGTTCTCAGCACGATCCTTGAAGGGAGACGATCTGCCTCCTGCAGCCTCTCCAGAAGAAAGCGGGTGGTGTCAGCACACACACTGCTGCTTCTTTTACAGATTTTTATACCCCCAGTTCAGTTTCTTTCAAGCATTCTCAATAGTGTAAATCCAATTGTCTTTTCTATTGACAAGGGGTTATCTGGGTGGAACATCTCAGGAACTTGATTGATACTCAGGAAACATCTACTTGGAGCCAGCTTGATAGCAGATATACTTGATGGGATCTCTCTTGGTGTCTTCAGAAACAATAGATTGCAGCATCAGGGTTTTTGGATTTTTACTTGCTGTGAACAAGCCTCAGCTTAGCATGACTTTTCCGGATCTTATTATAGTCTTTTAACAGACTTAAGGCAATTATTAGAGTGTTCATAACCTGTTGTGGAGAGGACTTCCACCAGTCGTCTCAGGAAAAGTATGACAACACTTGTGGTCAGGGCTCCAACGGGCTGGACGTGGTGATGAACCCTGTACCATTGTTCAAATGTTGCCCATACCCCCTGCCTCAGCATTCCCTAACCCGGCAACCGAGTTGTAGCCAATTAAGTTTACATCGGCCTCCCATAATGGGACCAGGGAATGTACGGCCCGAGATGCCCAATAAACTTACTTTTGCTTAGAGGTGTGTGAGTGTGGGGGGGGGGGGGAGGGGAGGGGCGGAAGGAAAAGTCCTTTGTAAATCCAGATTAGAACTGGTCTGATAAATGCTGAGCTGGGTGTGTGGGTTGATTAGCATTTGGAGCACAGCTTCCCCATCATGCCGTGCTCCCCTGCTTCGCTGATCCCAGAATTCACTGCAGTCTCTGCTTCAGGTTTTCTGTTCTCCATCTCTCATGTAAATGAATGTTCATCTGTTCCCATCTCAGATGCAAATGAGACCTAGGGCACTTGTTGCACTTTTGTCACCCTGATCTGGAGGGTTTTAGGTGTGTCTCTCACTGCATCTTAATCAGTTTCTGTTTAGGTGAGGGGGGGGGCGATTCTTTGTGAGTCAGACAGCCTGTGTCCTGTGTCAGGGTTCCCCAAAAACATGGAGCTGACAGGTAACAACATCTACTGAACAAAGACCCCTTTCCAGCCTGGATGGGTAGATATTACCTGCACACCTCCTCCTACAATTTGGACTCTTTCTGTCTTTCTCTCTCTCCTCCTGGACTTCAGTGGACTTCAGCCCCTGCTCCAAGCCTCTCTAACCCCTGCTGCCATTGTGTTTGTGTGTATGAGTGCATGCAAGGGAACCAATAAGACATTGTGTCACCATCTCCCCTGTTCAATAAAACCACAGTCATTTGCAACCCAGAGTTGGGTCATGTTTTATTAAATCCCAGTCCCTTCCTTATCTTAAATTCCAGCCTTATTCTCTCTCTCTCATCTCAAGTCCCCACCCTCTCTGCTAGTTTCCCAAATTCCTCCCAATTCCATCTCCCCTTTTCTGCCACCTCTCAGCCTCCCCTGTTCCTACTGCCTTTTCCCTGTGACTTTCTGCTGCCTTTCTCTGCTTTCCTGCTGCCCTGCCGCCTGCTGCTTTTCCTGTGATTTTCTGCTGTCCATCTCTCTGTTTTCAGGCTTCCCCTGCACCTTCTGTAATCCTCCCTCCACCCTCATCAGCTTCCCAGCTCCTCTTACCTGTCCTGCAGTTTTCTTCAGTAGCTGGAGCCTTTCTCCAGCTTCCAGCACCTACTGCCACTTCCTGCAAATTCTCTAGCTGCCCCAGAGCCATCCTCTGGCTCCCTACATCCAGAGCCCCTCTTTAACACCCACACTTTCCCTTAGTCCCATTTTTCCCTCTCCCTACCTACCTTTTCAGCTCCCCCATAGCTCTGGCTCCATTCCGGCATTGCTTCCCTGTTCTGCATGTTTTGGGCATTGTCTTTTAATCAGTTAAGATCAATGAACCTAAAGTTACCCTCGAGCCTCAGTTCTTCAGTCCAGGGCCCTGTAGTCTACCAGTTCTAATTCTGGTCCTGGTAACTTTAACCCCCTACACTTCTACTTTCTTACCTTAACCTCTCCCCAGGTATCCCAAGTACACCAAGCACATACATACATACACATCACAACACCCAACTTAGGAACTCACCTGTGTGTATGTGTAGGTGGGTAGTATGTGTGTAAATTAGTGAATACACATATATATACATATATAGATATCAGTGTGTGTGTGTGTGTGGTATAGAAATTAGTAATCCACGTATGTGTATTGGATGTGCAGGTGTTGGTAACTGGTAACTGATTCTGTCTAAATTTGGTGTGTGTAGTGTGTATGGGCTTAAACTGGTGATAGGTATGCATGAACCTAGATTAGTTATTTTGAAAGTGTGTGTATCTGAGTTGCTAGTGTGAGTGGTGTGTGTGTGTGTGTGTATACAGCATTGTGTGCGTGATATATGAATTAGTGATCTGTGTCTAACTTCTGGGGTGTATAATGTATGTGCTTGAATTGGTCATAGGTATGCATGTCCCTAGGCTGGTTTGGATGTGTATGTGCCTGAGCTGGTAGTGTGCATGTGTATGCACCTGATTGATTTGTGTGTTTGTATATGTGCAATTGTGTTACACACTCCTAACAGTGCAATATTGAAATCCTGACAGTTGGCCCGAACCCACAAGGCAACATCATGGCACTGGGAAGCCAAGTGGGGGCACATGACCTCCTGATCTTTGCATGGGGCAAGGGAGGGCAGCAGCTGTGAGCTGGGCTCTGCGTGCTCCCTGCCTCTATGCCTCACTGCTACTGCTGCTTTGAAAGTGTATTTCATATGGCACCACGGCATGCCACTTTCAAAGCAGTGGCAGCAGTGAGACACTGAGGCAGGGATCAGAGGATGAGCCCAGCTCACAGTTCTGACCTGCCCTTGCCCCGTGCAAAGATCTGGAGGCATGTGCCCCTGCCCCTTGGTTCCCTGGCACCATGCCAGCTCTGGACAAGTCACCAGGCTCCAGTTGTCCCACAATCAGAGCCCACATGCTCATCCATGGGTGTGGCACAGGGGAGGCAAGGGGGAGGGAACTTCCCCCCCTTTGGCTCCCCACAGGACGCACAGTGGCAGGAGCTGCCTCCCCATGCCCCCAGATGAGCTGCTGGGCTTCGATCTCCCCACAATCCAGCCCAGCTGGGCCAGGTTGTGGGGCAATTGGCTCATCCAGAGGCATGGAAAGGCAGCTCCCTTGTGGCATGCCTCTGGAGGAGCTGCCAGGCTGTGCTAGGCTTTTTCTGGTGATGACTTGGGGAGGGTACAGTGGTCCTGGGGGGGCTCCAGCCCAGTGGTGCAGCCAAAGCTGGCCCTGAACCAGCCCCTGGCTCTGGGCACCCCCGGGCAGTGTGGGGCTGGGGTCAACAAAGGGCTGGGAGGTGGCAGGTTCACAGTGCCCACCAGTGCCAGGCGACAACTCCAGGCATGGGGGATAGGATGGCTGCAAAGGTGCAGCAGGCCCCGGCCCCGATCCCAACTCTGCTCCAATCCCTGCCTCTCACCATTTCCCTACCCCACAGTCCCTTTCCCCTTCCCCACAGACTTTCTCATGTGTGTGTGCACTCAGCACCTCCCCCCCCCGCAAAATTTTCTTTCTCTCTTCACCTATATCTGGCTACTGTAAGGATGTCTAATGTCTATGGCTGTGTTGTGTGTCATGTATTATAAACATGAATGATGAATGAATGCTATGGTTATACAAGGAATATAACTAATCCCAGGTTAAGTGTGAAATTAACTAATTAATGATTAAAATAATTAACTAATGAAAAAAATAAAACAGTATATAATACCTGCTACTGTTGCTAGTTCTAATGTCAAGGGTATTTTGATAGTAAGGCCTAAATAATTGATTTGTAGGAATTGATTTGTCACAGCCTCAGGGCTGTGAAACTTATGCTTCAATAACAGCAATTGTTCAGGATACAAATGATAACCAACAGATATTACTTTGTTCTATCTATCTATCTATCTATCTATCTATCTATCTGCATGCCATAGTATAGGAGCATCTTCACAGTAGTAATAGTAATATAGGAAGAGTTTTTATTCTTCACTTAGAAAGTATGTCCCTGTTTTCACTTGCTTGTTACTTTGCCAGACTTGAATTGTATAGGCTGAAAAATTGTATGGTGAATGTATGAGATTTGGCCTGAGTTGGTCTTATTCTGTAATAATCTTTCAGGCACTTTTCAAATTGAGATGCGGGGGACACCATTGAATGTCTTTGACTATTTTATTGAGGAACTGTCACACTTCCAGGCATCAAAACATGGACTTGAAATTTGATGACATAGTCAGCATTCTACCCTGGAAATGCACTTCGCATGAACATTATAAATATCTCAGTGTGCACACACTGGGTACATTCTTGGTTTTTTATGAGGTAAATTCTCCAAAGATTCTGTCTGCCCTGGGCATCTGTCACCCCTTCATAATACTCAACTATGATTGGACTGAACATGTGTCACTCTTGGGAAGAAGCCAGACTTTCCCTGCAACAACTTTTCCCAGTGATCCCTGCAGGTCTTACTGACAGAGGCTGAGCTAGGCCAGGCTCCTGCCTTCGCAGCTGTGACTATCTCTCAGTCAGGTTGAGTTAGGATCTTTATTTTTGTATGTGACCAAAATTCAACAGTTTTCAATCATTCTGAATTATCAACTTAAGTTCTAAAATTCGCATGAATGATTCAGTTGTGACCAGACTAAGAACCAATAGCATTCAAAAAGAGAGTCTACCAGTGAGGCACAGGGTACCATGATGATCTATGGACTTTATCTTTGTATTACTTCTGTGTAAGAACAGGGACCCTATTTTTATCTATGTCAGAATGCAAACTCCATTTTGAATGTCAGTGACTGGGCAGGTAGGCTAGAGTAGGGAGTGCAAGAGGAGGGGGTTGACCAGGGACTCCCGCACCCAGTGCTTTGGCCCCTGCTGGCAGGTGTGTGGCTCTCCTGGGGCCAGAAGGACCAGCACCATGGCCAGAAGGAATACAGGGTGCTGGTTGTCATTGCTGAAGCAGTGCGGTTCTGGCAGGGGCAGAGGCAGGAGCTGGAGCAGCCATAGTGCAGGGAGGCAGGGTGGGGCAAAGAGGGAGCTGCCACATGCTGTGCCTGCACTGGGCACATAGCTCCTGTGCAGGGAAGGGGCTGGCCAAGGATCAGAGGGAGGCGCTATGTTTCCAAGATGGCTGCCAAGTGCTGGCAGCCAGGTTTTGGCTTCAAACAAGTGCTGGCAGCTAGGGCCAGAGTCTGGAGCTCTCCCCTCCCTTCCCAGTGGCCACAGGAGCACATGGCAGGTCTGGAGGGACTCGGCACTACATTTAGTGTCAAGCCTATGCATATGTAAACATCTGCCAAAAATCACTTACTACACATTAGCTTAATGCACAGTAAATTTAGTTGCAACTTATTGCACATGTAGACATTCCCAGTTTATATCAATTTGGGCTTGTGCCCATATTACTCTTTCATTTGAATAGCTCTTCTCTTTTCATAATATTTTTCCTGTAAATGTATTTACAGGAGCCACCACAGCCCCTTTCAATTTTCATCTTACTAAGCAATACAAACCAACTTCTAGTGACCTCTCAGAAGACAAATTCTCCATTTCCTTAACCCAGTAGTTCTTAACTCTTTCAGACTCAAGACACCCTTCAAAATGCCAGTTCATAACTTTTACTCATTCCTTGACTACCAAAAAATAATTGAGCCATTCTTCTGTTGCAAAAAATTCAGAAAAAAACACAACAGATCTAAATATTTTTGGCACTATGGATTCCTATTTGAAATCTCTTGGTATCACTCAGGAGCCAGGAGCAGTGGGGAGAGGAGGGATCCAGGCATACATGTCTCCCACATGCATATGTTCCTCCTTACCAAACCCGAGGTGGAGGCGGATGCAGTAGCAGTGGAGCCAGCAGTGGGGCCAGCAGCAGCTGATCCCCCTAAGGTAAGTGGGCAGAGGGACCAGACGCAGCTGAACCAGATCCGGAGGGGAAGCCCCCCGGATCCCTCTTAGCTGAGCCAGTAGGGAGCCATGCTCCCGAGCCGCACTGCGCAAACAGAGCGCACAAACAGGCATGCTCTGTAAGACCTCTCCGGTGTTTGCATTGGCATTTGCACCAGCGGGTGAAAAGGAAGGGCCAGGAGGGAGACTCCTATTAGGGCAGGGTGAAGGCACTGCACTAAGCTAAAAACAAGCAGCAACTCCTATGATGGTGTTGACGTGGAGTGCTGCCAGGGCCCCTGCCCGGGTGGAGCAACCTACCTGGGGCTTGTCTGAGGCCTCCACCAAAACAGAGCCCATGGGGGAACTGGAGTCCCCCACTCCCTGGCCTGCGGGGGTTGCCCAGCAAGGCCCGGGGGGGTAGGGATTGGGAACCCCCACACCTGTTCTGCAGGCACCCGCCTTAGGGCCCTGGAGGTGCAGGTGAGGAAGCTCCAGGAGGAGGTTAGCAGGCTAAGGGGAATCAGGGAGGTAGAGGAAGAAATTGACAGCTATTTCCTTTCTCTGCAGGGCCACACACCAAGGAAGAAGCACCTTGGGAAGTGCCCTCCACTGCAGAGTGGCAGACAGTCACCTCCAGAACCAGGCTGCTCACAACACAGCAGTACCATTTCCTCCAGTCTGGCTGAAGAACAGGTATGAGGCCCTGGCAACTCTGGAGGAGGAGGGAGAGGAGGCAGCTGGAGATGAGGCAACTCCACGCTCTGCACGATCCGAACAGGCTGAAGGAGCTAAGCAGTCCTGGAGAAGAAAGCGTTGCGTGATCATCATCGGTGACCCCATCCTGAGAGGTACAGAGGGCCCTATCTGTCGCCAGGACCCCTCAACATGCAAGGTCTACTGCCTACCCGGAGCAAAGATTCATGACGTGATGGGGATGATCCAGGCCATGATCCAGCCCACCAATTACTACCCCATGGTCCTAATCCATGTGGGTACTAATGATGAGGCCAGGAGAAGCCCTGATCACCTGACAGTGGACTACCACGCTCTGGGGGGCATGCTGAAGGAGATAGGTGCACAGGTGGTATTCTCTTCTGTTCTACCAGCGAGTGGACATGGAAGACGGCATGAGACGTGCATCGCAGAGACGAACTGGTGGCTTCGGGAATGGTGTCTTGGGGCGGGCATTGGCTTCCTTGACAACAAGCTGCACATCACAACAAGAGACATGCTCGGGTGGGATGGGCTCCACCTTTCCCTTAAAGTTAAGCGTGTTCTTTTCTAGGTTGGTGGATCACCTCCAGTGGGCTTTAAACTAGGCTCATCGGGGGAAGGGGAAAGTGAGGGAGGAGGAAGCCTTGGACCGCTAAACCAAGCAGCACTCACAAGTACAGCCCAGCCCAGACCAACAAGCAGAACATATACACAGGTAAGCAACAGGGGCCAGGGCAATGCTGTGATTAGGGGGCCAGTGCACACATCCACAGGAGGCCTCAAATGCCTCTACACAAACGCCTGTAGTATGGGAAACAAGCAGGAAGAACTTACCCTTCTGCTAGCTGACAGCAACCCAGACATAGTGGGGCTCACTGAAATGTGGTGGGACCCAATGCACAACTGGGCAGTGAATATCAAGGGCTATAGGCTGTACAGGAGGAACAGGATAGGAAGGAAAGGCAGGGATGTGGCTCTCTACATTAAGGAGAAATATACATCCTCACCAGGTAGCACAGGGTCAGAGGAGGGGCACATTGAAGTGCTCTGGGTTAGAAAACAAGGCAGTCAAGGGGAAAGAGACTTAATGGTGGGGGTCTACTATAGACCACCCAACCAAGGGGAAGAGCTAGACCAGGAATTCTTAAGTCAGCTTACGGTGGTAGTTACGTCAAAGGACATGGTCATCATGGGTGACCTGAACCTTCCAGACTTCTGCTGGGAAGAGCAGTCAGCCAGGTCCGACCACTCACGTAGGTTCCTAGCCCAAATGAACGACCTCCATCTAACCCAGGAGGTGCACAGCCCCACCATGGGGGATGCCTTGTTGGAGCTGATGCTGGCCACAGGTGATGACCTGGTGAGGGGGCTGCAGGTGCTCGACCACCTGGGTGACAGCAATCATCGCCTGCTGGAATTCACTATCCAGCGCAAGGTGGCAAATGGCTGCAGTAAGGCAGCAGCCCTAGATTTCAGGAGGGCGGAATTCAATGAGCTAAGGAGAAAAGTCAGGGAAGCACTGAGGTTCCAGAAGGGAGGGGAGCCAGGTGTCCAAGAAGAGTGGTTGTTCCTTTAAGGATACGATCCTCCAAGCCCAAAGGGAGGTAATCCCAACATGGATCAAAGGGAGCAGGAAGGTACAAAAGCCCCCGTGGCTCACCAAAAGCATCCGGGAATGTCTTCTAGCCAAAAGGGAGGAGTACACCCAGTGGAAGGGAGGGGACATCACCAGGAAGGATTATACTGCGGTTACTCGGGGATGCAGGGGGGCAGTCAGGAAGGCCAAGGCAGAGATGGAACTGGGACTAGCTTCCCAGATCAAGGACAACAGGAAGTCCTTTTTTAAATACATAGGGAGCAAAAAGAAGGTACTGGGTAACGTGGGACCCCTTCAAGACACGTTAGGAAATTTGGTCGTCACTAGACGACAAAGCTAACCTATTTAACAACTTCTTTGCCTCAATTTTCCTGAGCAGGGACCAGATCAGCCCCCCCACTGGGTCCCCCTCAGGCTTCAGGGGAGGTGCACCTAAGCCAAGAGTCAGGCACGATCTAGTCAGGGAACTTCTGGAGGGACTGGATGTATTTAAATCAGCTGGTCCAGATGATCTCCACCCCAGAGTGCTGAGGGAATTAGCTGAGGTCATTGAGGGGCCCCCGGCATGGCTTTACGAGCACTCGTGGTGCTCTGGTGTGGTGCCAGAGGACTGGAAGAGGGCCAACGTGGTTCCCATCTTCAAAAAAGGGCGGAAGAAGGACCCGGGGAACTATAGGCCAGTTAGTCTTACCTTGATCCTGGGTAAGCTTTTTGAGAGAATTATTCTGACATATGTCCATGAGGGGCCAGCAGGGGAGATCATGCTTAGGGGCAACCAACATGTGTTCATTAGAGGCAGGTCCTGTCAGACCAACCTGGTGGCCTTCTATGACCAGGTCACCAAATCCTTAGATGCAGTGGACATAGTCTTCCTGGACTTTTGGAAGGCCTTTGGCACTGTCTCTCACCCCGTTCTCATTAAGAACCTGGGGGACACTGGTGTCAACACCCACACAGTCAAATGGGTCACCAACTGGCTGGAGGGCCGCACCCAGAGAGTGGTGGTGGACGGGTCATTTTCGACCTGGAGGCATGTGAGCAGTGGGGTTCCGCAGGGCTCAGTCCTTAGGCCCGCACTGTTCAACATCTTCATCAGTGTCTTGGACGAGGGGGTGAAAAGCACCCTGTTCAAATTTGCTGATGACACTAAGATGTGGGGGGATGTAGGCATGCTAGAAGGAAGGAATAGGCTACAATCAGACCTAGACAGGTTACAGGGGTGGGTGGAGGAGAATAGGATGGGATTCAACACTGACAAGTGCAAGGTGCTGCACCTGGGGAGGAAGAGCCAGCACCATACCTACAGGCTGGAGAACTCCCTTCTCGTCAGTGCAGAGGCAGAAAAGGATCTTGGGGTCATCATTGATGCCAAGATGAATATGGGCCGGCAGTGTGGGGATGGAGTCAGGAAGGCGAACCGCACCTTGTCATGTACCCGCAGATGCATCTCGAGCAGGTCCAGGGAGGTGATCCTCCCCCTCTATGCGGCACTGGTCAGGCCGCAGCTGGAGTACTGCATCCAGTTCTGGGCGCCGCACTTCAAGATGGATGTGGACAACATGGAGAGGGTCCAGAGGAGCCACTCGCATGATCAGGGGGCAGCAGGGCAGGCCCTATGAGGACAGGCTATGGGACCTGAACCTATTCAGCCTCCACAAGAGAAGGCTGAGGGGGATCTAGTGGCCTGTTACAAACTAGTCAGAGGGGAGCAGGAGGTACTGGGGGAGTCCCTGTTTCCCCGAGCACTACCAGGAGTGACTAGAAATAACGGTCACAAGCTGGCAGAGGGTAAATTCAGATTAGACATCAGGAGCTGCTACTTCACTGCCAGGGCGACTAAGATCTGGAACCAACTTCCAAGAGAAGTGGTCCTGGCTCCTACCCTGGGGGTCTTTAAGACAAGGATAGACAATCACCTTGCTGAGGTCATTTGACTCCAGTACTCTTTCCTGCCATGGCAGAGGGTCGGACTTAATGATCTGCTCAGGTCCCTTCCGACCCTACTAACTATGAAACTACCTTGTAAATCCTGTGTAAGTGTTTGCACACCTACTAATATGTATTTCACAAGGCACCCTTAAAAGGATCCAGTCTCTTTGGGCACAGGCCACTTAGCTCTGTCTTTGTCCTTTTCAGGCACTGGGCCCCCTGGCTCTGTCTGGCCTTGGCCTACATTAAATTTCTTCTTCTCTCTCTCAGTTGAAATGAAGCCCCACCCTGACTCAGGCACTGGATCTATAGGCTGCCCCAGGCCCAGCCCTTTCTGGCTTTGTGGCTTTCTCATCCACCTGCAGGCATTTCTTACCTGTGCCTGATGTCTGGTCTCCTTGGTAGTTTACAGCTACGGCTCTAGCAGCACCCTTGTGGCCCATAGCAGGTCTGTGCCCTATTACACTACTGCAGAGCAAGTAGCTCTGTAATAGGTACTTATAGTCTTTTAACTTATTCCTGTAATGTTCAGCACTCTACCTAGGTAGCAGTGTTTCCTTGCTGCTTACCCTATTGCAGTCAGCCCCTATTCAGCTGCCTGGGCTCTATCTGCTGTATTTTTCTCCCTAAAGTAACTTGAGCCCTAGGCTCCCTGTAAAAGGTAAATACAAGCCTTATATTTATATTGATCTAGCCACGGTTAGGTTGAACTAAATTCCTAGCATGCAGGCATTCACAGGGCTTAAATTGCCCTAAAATGATGTACCTAATATTAGTACACCTAAGAAAGTTAACTAACTTTAAATTGGCCTGGCTTAATCCAGTCTGCAAAGGATTAATTCAGCCTAACAAACACATTCACAGCACAGACCCAGGGCTTGGAAAGCCCAGTCACTGAATCCAACCCTGGGGCTGTTCTGCTATAACTCCCTCCAACTACACCCCAGGACCCATTAGTCTACATGTGACAGAACTCAACTCAAGTATGATTGGACTGAACCTGTGTCACTCTTGGGGAGAAGCAGGTTCTCTCAGGTTTAAGCAACTTAGAGCAAGCCACATCACCTAAGTCAGGTGATTTGAATGCTTGTTTATACCCATAATCACTGAGCCTATTCCAACTTCACAGTGATGCTATCACAGGCCTATATAAGCACAGCAGTAGACTAACAAAAATATTCACACTGGGCTCTTAGGCCACCTCTACATATTACAAGTATTGCACAACTGACAGGGCTTCCAGCTACAGGGGTGCACCATACCAGGTATGAAAACCCCAGGCCTGGGGAATCAAGATAGCTGCAATTCCCAGGGCTCAGGGATGTGTGAAACATTGAACTTATCATATGATGAGATGGGATCTAATGTGTGATCCCACAATCATACCTCACTGCAAGAGGCACGATTATGTGGATTTACGTTAGATCCCATCATGCCTTTACCTACACATGTAGAGGGTACTTTAGGTACTTTTTAGGTACCTTTTCCTAACCTTAGGTCTAACTCAGGTAAGGACGCATATTTTTATTAAAATATACATGGCCTAATTTTCCTCTTAGCTCTGCCTGTATAAATAGGAATCAATTCCACTGAAGTCAATGATGTGCAAGGAGAAGAGAATAAGGCCTTTCAGTCTCACCATGTGCACCTTTTACACAATGAAAAGAAAAACCCTCCCCCATCAGTAGTATGCTTGGTTCATACAGACTAACAACACTATTATGGAGTCCTGCCTGAATGATCATCATTCACAATCAGAAATCTTTCCTGATGTTCATAAGAAGCTATCCCCCCACACTTATTTCCACACTGAAAAGACCCATCCGTATTGGAGATTACTGTACATTTTGCTTTGACATGTGAACTTTCTCTAAAGTTATTTTTCATCAGGTTTTCACAGAATCCATCAACCCTCCGCTCCCCTTTGTTAATTCCTGTGAGGCATCCCGAGATGTTCAGTCCTCCCAGCTGGATGGCTAAAACTTCAAACTGTTTCCTGACCCATTTAGCTTCAATAATACCTGCTTTATTATTCAAAAAAAGCAAGCAGTTCCCCAGGCTGACAGCCCAGGCAGCAGATCTCAGTATTCAGAACCCACACATTATGTTATATGTTTTGTTTCTTTAAACATCACTGGATTTTGCTCCTTACTGTCTCCTGGATTAATGACCAGTGCTCCTACCCCTCAGATGTCCCTCTTAGCTTCCCCCTGGAAAAACACAGCAGCCATGTAGACTTATTGCTGCCTCTTTTTGAACCCTAACCGGCTTTGGATGTTGACCTTTCCATCACTGCATGATTTTTTTAAAACAGTTAGCAAGAGTTCAACTGTTTTTTGTGGGTTTTTTCCAGGTTGTCAGCCCTGAAAAATAAAGGAGAGTCTGACAGTTCCTTGGTTCCTGAGCTGCTTATTGGCATCTGTAGTAAACAAGGAAAATATCATAAATACTAATTAACTCTAATGATAAAGAGTTCCAGAGTAAGGAATTGCTTCCAGATTGCATGGTTTCGGGGTAGTGTCACAGACACAGGGTGCATCAGTTCATGTGGAATGCAAAAGGCATTTTCTTTGCTGAAGCAAGAGAGTCTTTCCAACAGCCTACATTGTGACTTGTGTTTCATCCCCAGCAGATGAACCCTGTCGCAGGTAGTTACAGTATCATCCTCTAACCCTGAAGACAGAGAACTTCTGAAATTCTGGTTTTTCCCTAATAATAACTGCACATTCTTGCTACATAAATAACCAAAGTTCCAACTCCAATGATAACCCATGGACTTCTATAGGCTAGTAGTGCATTGTGGGAAAAGTGCATCCTTTTATCACTGAGAGTTGCTGCCAAATGCCATTCAATTAACTTAATTTCCCTTTGTTCTCATTTTATGAAACAACAAAAATATTAGTTCATTCTCTACCTTTTCTGTCCAATCCATGAATTGTAAACTATCATTTCTTATTCATCTCCAATCAAAGTTTAACAGTCCCACCCTTATTAATCTGGGTTGGAATTGGGGCTCTGTATTCCATGATTTTAAAAAATTCACAAACACTTTAAATATGATTATGAATATTTTGAAGAAAAGCCTCATGATAGCATCTCCAGCACGGATTTAGTTTTTTCATATTATCATTGTTATTATACTCATAGACTAGCGTAAGTCTGTTGTCAAACTGATAAATAGCATTTTTGCTTCTATTAAAAGGAATTCTGGTACATTACTAATTTAGTTGTTATATGCCTTTAAAGCCCCCCCACACATACAAATGTGACTGCATATATATACACACATGCACAAAAAACCATTGGCTTGTATTTTATATTTGGAAGGCATTTGGGTTTGCAATTCACTAAACATTTTTCATTTTTAATAGTACTGATCCCATTTTCGCAATATCAACTATGAACATCATATGCTTTCCATAGAAAAGCCATTGTAATTCAAGCCAGCATCTTTTAAATATACTTGGGCTGTATCAGCTTTTATGCCCAAGGGAAATGGCATTGAGTCTGATTTTACACTCTCAGAGGAGCTGGAGCAACTAAAGTGTAATTCACATGGATGTTGTTCCTTTCCACATTTTAATGTTCAGTCGTTGTTTAAAGACCTATTTATTCTGCCAATTTGCAGTCTAACTGTTAAAGAATGCAGCTGCTACTTAAGAAAACAAGTTAAGCCATTTAAAACTTTCAAATAAAGCTAAATACATGCCTAAGTCATGGAGCTATACTAAATGGAAAATTGGTCTCATCCATGAGAACTATTCTATGCTTCCTTTTCTCAAGAGACTTGAGGATTTTGAAGAACCTCTGTCTTCTTCTGCCCCTATTTTTTTCTCTTTCATTCTAAAATAAAGCTTCTACATTCCCTCTATCTCTTCCCCATCCCCACACCCATCACTGCCCTCTTCCTTCCCCACACACAACCTTCTTTTCATTATAGAGGCTAAGATAAGACCATTTGGGAAGTAGGGGACCAACTCTCATTCAGTTCTAATGAGCTGCAGGCAGTGACCTCCTTTAATTTTCTTAAAATTTCTTGCCTCTCTCCTCTCTCTTTGTTCTAACACTGAAAAACACATTGCTCTGGACACACTAGGCATGTCTACCTGAGATGGTTTACTGAGCAGTAGAGTAAATTAATGCTCAGTAAGTGTCACAGTCTACGCATGCAGACGTTTCCTGGACAGTAAATTGCTCTAATTGTGAGTTAATTTGCTACCTGTAAATGCAAGTAGCTAATTAATGCTCAAGTAGATACCACATGGTAACATGCGTAATCGCTGGTCAGGAGCAAATGTGTAGATGCTCCGCCACCAACAACACTGCATCCCTGATGGGCAGGACCCTCTTGCCCCTCAAGCCCAGGAGCCATGGGCTTGGCAGCAGCACAGGAGACAGGCTGGGCTGCAGGGAGAGAAGAGATGGCCTCCACCTTTCTCCCCTGGGGAGGAGGCTCTTATCAGCCAGGCTGGCTGACCTCCTCCACCGGGCTTTAAACTAAGCCCGCTGGGGGATGGGGGGACTACTGCCCCTGCTGGCCCGCTGAATGGCCCTGCAAAGCCAGCGGACCAAGGCACTTCAGGGGGCACTTAAGGGAGCCCACCCCTGCCCCAGCCCTGGCACAATCTGTGGGCAAGGCAAGAGCCCCCAAGGGCACACTTGCCTGCCTGTACACTAATGCCAGGAGCCTGGGCAACAAGCAGGACGAGCTCGTCCTCCTGCTCAGTGCAAAGAAATATGATGTCATTGGGATAATGGAGACCTGGTGGGACTCCACCCATGACTGGACCACGGGTATACAGGGCTATACCCTATACAGGAGGCATCGTGTTGACAAAAGGGGCGGGGGTGTAGCTCTCTATGTGAAGGAAAGCTACATGTCCCTGCAAGCTGATGTTGGCGACCAGCATGGACAGCTAGAGACCCTCTGGGTAAAAATTTGTGGGGAATTCGGCACAGGGGACACAACGGTGGGAGTCTACTACAGACTTCCCACTCAAAGTCCCGAGCTTGACCAGGAGTTCGCCCGGGAACTGACTGAGGCCGCTTGCTCCAGGACCTTGGTTGTCATGGGTGACTTCAATTACCCAGACATCTCGTGGGAAGATCACTCAGCTAAATCTGAGCGGGCGCAAAGCTTTCTCTCGTGCGTGGATTACCTCTACCTGACTCAAGAAGTCTATGGGCCAACGAGAGGCAAAGCGCTGCTTGACGTGGTACTGGCTACGGGGGACGACCTAATCGGTGACCTAGTGATTGATGGGAAGTTGGGTGACAGCGACCACGAGCTGATCACCTTCACCATCCACTGTAAAGCTGGCAAGTCAGTCATCAACACAGAAGTCCTTGACTTCAGAAAAGCCAACTTTGATAAGCTCAAGAGGCTAGTCGGTCAGGGCCTCAGGGACCATGACCCCAGGGAGATGGGAGTTCAAGAAGAGTGGTTGCTTCTCAAGGAAGCGATCCTCAGTGCACAAGCTAAATCTATTCCAACACGGAGGAAAGGCAGCAAGAAGGCACAGCAGCCCCCCTGGCTCTCTAGAGACCTAGCGGACCTCCTGCGGCTAAAAAGGAAAGCCTACAAAGGATGGAGGACGGGATTCACCTCCAAGGAGGATTACTCCGCACTGGTCCAGTCCTGCAGGGACCAAACCAGGAAAGCCAAGGCTGCAACCAAACTCCAACTAGCTTCAGGCATCAAGGACAACAAAAAGTCCTTTTTCAGATATGTGGGGAGCTGGAGGAAAAGCAAGGGCAACGTTGGACCCCTACTAAACCAGATGGGGCAACTGACAACTGATGCCCAGGAAAAAGCCAACCTATTAAATAGGTACTTTGCATCAGTCTTTCATCAGTCCCATGGGATGCCCATGCCTGCTATGGGACAGGGAGATCCGGGTGATGGGGATCCCCTACCCTCCATAAATGCTGACCTCGTGAAGGAACACCTTGAGAAGCTGGATACCTTCAAGTCAGCTGGCCCTGACAACCTGCACCCCAGGGTACTCAAGGAGCTGGCGAGGGTCATAGCCCAGCCCCTGGCACGGATCTTTGAAAACTCCTGGCGCTCTGGTGTAGTGCCCGAAGACTGGAAGAAGGCCAATGTGGTGCCGATCTTCAAGAAAGGGAGGAGAGTGGATCCAGCTAACTACAGGCCCATTAGCCTGACTTCTATCCTGGAAAAGATCTTAGAAAAGTTTATTAAGGAGGCCATCCTTGATGGACTGGCCCAGGCTAACATTCTAAGGGATAGCCAGCATGGGTTTGTTGCGGGTAGGTCTTGTTTGACCAATCTCATTTCCTTCTATGACCAGGTGACCTATCACCTGGACAAGGGAGAAGAGATTGATGTCATATATCTTGACTTCAAAAAAGCTTTTGATCTGGTATCCCATGATCACCTCTTGGCCAAAGTGCCCAGTTGTGGCCTTGGCTCCACCACGATCCGCTGGCTGGGAAATTGGCTTCGTGGTCAGACCCAGAGGGTTGTGATTGATGGCAGTCACTCATCATGGTGCCCTGTGACCAGTGAGGTCCCTCAAGGCTCTGTCCTGGGACCCATACTGTTCAACATCTTCATTAATGATGTGGACATTGGAGTCAGGAGTGGACTGGCCAAGTTCGCCGATGACACCAAACTTTGGGGCAAAGCATCCACACCAGAAGATAGGCGGGTGATCCAGGCTGACCTGGACAAGCTTAGGAAATGGGCAGACGAGAACCTCATGGTGTTTAACACCGATAAATGCAAGGTTCTCCACCTTGGGAGGAAAAACCTGCAGCACCCTTATAGGCTTGGCAGTGCTACGTTGGTTAGCACTACGGAAGAAAGAGACTTGGGGGTCATCATTGACCACAAGATGAACAGGAGCCTGCAATGCGATGCTGCGGCTAGTAAAGCGACCGAAATGCTGGCGTGCATCCATAGATGCTTCTCGAGCAAATCCCGGGACATCATTCTCCCCTTGTACTTGGCCTTGGTGAGGCCGCAGCTGGAGTACTGCGTCCAGTTTTGGGCTCCACAATTCAAAAAGGATGTGGAGAAGCTTGAGAGAGTCCAGAGGAGAGCCACGTGCATGATCAGCAGTCAGGAAAACAGATCTTACTATGACATGCTGAGAGCCATGGGACTCTTTAGCCTGGAAAAGCTCAGGCTCAGGGGTGATCTGATGGCCACCTATAAGTTTATCAGGGGTGACCACCAGGATCTGGGGGAACGTCTGTTCACCAGAGCGCCCCAAGGGATGACGAGGTCGAAAGGTCACAAACTCCTGCAAGACCATTTCAGGCTGGACATAAGGAAGAATTTCTTTACTGTCTGAGCCCCCAAGGTCTGGAACAGTCTGCCAGCGGAGGTGGTTCAAGCACCTACATTGAACACCTTCAAGAGTAAATTGGATGCTTATCTTGCTGGGATCCTATGACCCCAGCTGACTTCCTGCCCTTTGGGCAGGGGCTGGACTCGATGATCTCGCGAGGTCCCTTCCAGCCCTAATGTCTATGAAATCGATGAAATCCTAGTCCTGGCGGTTGCCTTCATGTTTCCCATGCCCTTCTCCCAGCCACATCCCTGCCTGCTGGGACCTCCACCAGCCAGCCTCGCTTCCTGGGCCCAGCCCCACCACTCACCCTGGCTCTACATGGCCCTGGAACAGGAGCTGCCTGCAGTGGGGCCAGGGCTACATGAGGGCCCTCCTACCCAGCATGCTAGCTGTAGTGGGGGAAACCCCCATGCTGGCAGAGGTGCAGCTGCTGTCACATCTGGGTGAGCCCCTAGTCTGCTGGCCTTGCCAGTTGTGACAGGGGTATCAATACTGGAGCCTTTCTGGGAGTGGCTCCGCCCTCCTGTAATGGGCCAACCACCTGCTTACTCGCCTGCCATGCCTTGATCTTATTTGATTAGAAGATGGTTGTGATCAGCGGAAGGCTACCCATTTTTCCGTACCCCGGTGACAGGGGGCGTTACCTGCGGCTCCTTTTCCTCCCCTACACCGCAGCCCAAGCCTTGCAGATGGAGTTGACGTGGTTTAACCTGGGCCTTGTTGTTTTCTGGCCCTCCTCTTTACTCTCGGGGCTCCGCACTGCCCCCTCTCTCGCTCACTCTGGGCCTCACTGCCCCCCTTCTCTACTCGCTCTGGGGCTCCTCGCTGCCCCCTTCTCCTCGCTGCCCCCCAGCTCTGGGGCTTCTCGCTGACCCCCCTAGTTGTGGGGCTTCTCACTGCCCCCTAGCTCTGGGGCTTCTCACTGCCCCCTAGCTCCAGGGCTCCCTGCTGCCCCCTCTCACTCCGGGGCTCCCTGCTGCCCCCTCTCACTCCGGGGCTTCTCCCTACTGCCCCCTCTCGCTCCGGGGCCTCTCCCTACTGCTCCCTCTCACTCTGGGACTTTTGGGCTGGGGCCAATGTGCCCCCTAACAGTGCTGCACCCTCTCTGGCACCAGGAGGCCCCACGCTACCGTGAAGCTCCTATGAGGCCTCCTCCACCCCTAATAGCCTTGCTCGGTCCTCCGGTCAAAACAGTAAACATAAAACATAAAACCCCCGGGCTACAACATAAAAACTAGACCGTCTGGTCAAACAAAAATCTACTCCCTACTAGACAGTGAGGGAGCGGGGGAAGAAGGGCTCCACCAACCTCAGCAGTGACCAGGTGATGCTCTCATGGCCAGAGTCCTCCCCTCTGTCTGTCTGAGCTGAGTCCTTACTCCCATGGATGCTGGAGAAGGACTGCCTTCCTGGCCTCCTACCTGGTCTTAAGAAGGGATAAGCCCTGCCCCTTCCTGGTCAGCTGGTTTTACCAGTTGTCCCAGCAACCAGCACCTGTGCAGTCCTGGTGACTGGCAGCTGAGCCTACCGCTTTCTGCCGCTAGGGGTCTCCCCAGAGCAGTCTCCGCTCTCAGGCGCAGGGCACCTGAGTGCACATCAACACACCTTCCCCCCTTTTTGCCCCGACTCACCAAGCCCATCCAAATGGAGTCTGCCATTTCAGTGGGTGCTCTGTCTTCCCCAGCTGTCTCCTCTGGCACCCGACCATCTAGGTACAAGAGGACAGAGATTTTTAGGCGCCTCCTGCTCACCTTTTACCCAAGACGCACCATGTCAGGATTTGAAACAACTCCAGCCACTGCTCAGCATCCCTCGTAGTCTGGACAATGTGCAGCCACCAGTTCTGACTGGCTGGATGGGCCCACAGGCAGCAGAGCTGGAGGTCTGGGAGCACGTGGACAGCACCAGTGGTGGCATCCAAGTGCACCCTCTCAGCATCCCTGCTGGGGTCCATGCAGCAGCATGAAGTCTGGGCAGCAGTAACACAGTGGTAGAAGGCCTGGGACAGCACGGTAAGCCAGGCTATGTGACTGGCACCATGTGTGGGGGCCGTCAGGGCCAAGACTGACCTGAACCAGGTGGTGGTCACAATTGTGGATCAGCATGGCAAGCAGGTTGGCCAGCAGGAACCTAGGATGCTAGATGCTGCAGCCAGGGCCTGGGGGTTGGAGCAGCCATGGTGCAGTAGGCATACGCTCTGGTGACAGAGCCACTGTGTGCTGCCACTGCAGTGCCAGGAAGGTAGTTGGTCAGGGAGCAGGGAGCGGGGCTGCCTTTCAAAGATGGCTGCTGGCCACAGACAGCTGCAGCTGGAGCCTCCAGCTCCCCCTGGCTGCTGCAGAGGGGTGGAGCAGGGCTGCCTGGGGAAGGAGCAGACTGCTACCAGGAGCAGCACATCTACTCCAAAACCCCCACTTGTAGATGCTTGCCCAGGGTGGGTTTACTCCACAGTAAATTACTCTGGAGTAAACCTATCCCACAGCATTTGTGTGTAGGCGCTCACTATGTAAGATGTTCAAAAATGCTAAAGAAGCAGATTTTCAAAGGTATTTCAGAATCTAAAAATACAGATAAGCCAGGGGTTGGCAAGGTACAGTCTATGGACCAGAAGTGACCCATGGAGCTGTGATTTTTGCAGCTTTTAGCAGAGGGCATAGAGAGGTGAAGAAGGGGTTCTTCTTGTGATGCACCATAGTCAGCTACCTGGGTCTCCAGCAGAACAGCAGCTGCCCCTGAATCCTGCCACACTCAAGCAGCAGGGCCTCAGGCAAAGGGGGGTGTTCACTATGCCACGCTGCTGTTGAGCTAGGGGAGAAGCATTGGTGGCAAGTGGATCCTAACAATCATCTGTCTCTAACCTGAGCTGGGTCATTCAGGCCTCCCAGTGTCCCCCAAGCCCTGCAGTACAGGCAGGGGGCAGCAAACAGCCCTAACCCCCTGCTCACCAGCAGGGAAGAAACTGGTGCTGAGCACAGGGAAAAGTGGCCCCTCACCTGCCCCATGGCTGGTGCTCCCTGCTGCAGGCACTTGCAGCCAATGCAGGGCTGTCTGGAGCAGGCACAGGCAGCCCCACATGGGCTGCAAGTGGCTACAGTGCAGGGCACTGGCCACGGGGTGAGCGAGGGGCCAATTTTCACCACGCTTAGTACCAGCTTGTAACCCACCCCACTGCCAGCCTGGGCCCCATGCTGGTTTTTGGGTTGCCCACCAGCGGCAGCAGCTGCAGCCCCCCCATTTGCTGTACCAGGCAGTGTTGGCTGCTGCTGCCCACTCAGAGCTCATGTGTTGGGCAGCCCAGAGGCGGCAGTGGCAAACACTGCCCAGCATGGCAAGTGGGGGGGGCCGCAGCTGCTGTCGCCATGTGCAGCTTACACCTGGGGCTCCCTGTGTTTTCTCTGGACAGCTGTGCAGGCTGCCATGAAGGAGTGGGGAAGGAGCCTGGGGAAAAGCTGAGCATGGGCAGGGAAAAGCCCCCTTCCCCCACCCCATGGCCGGTGTTCCCTGCTGCAGCTGCTCGCAGCCCACATGGGGCTGTCCAGATCAAGCACAGGGAGCCCCAGGCAGGCTGCAAGCAGCTGCAGCATGGGGTGCTGGGCATGGGGTGGGCAAGGGGCCACTTTCACTCCCACGTGCTCCTTCCCTGCCCGGGGTCCTCCCCCGTCCTCCTCGCTGCCACTCACTTGAAGTTCTGATGCAGGACAGCCACGTGCTCCCAGGCCAGAAGCTGCTACTGGGGCTTCTGGCTGCAGGGGCTGGGCCAAGCCAGCCTTGCTGTGGGAGCCCGCCGGGCTTCCCCTGGGTCCTACTGCCTTGGTTCCTGTCATTTTGGACAGGAACCAAGGGCAGATAAATATTAATTTTCTAAATATTTTAGGGGCCTTGCAGGCTGGATAGAATGACTTCATGGGCTGAATCTGGCCCGCAGGCCATATTTTGCCCATCCCTGGTGTAGAAGCTCCATGGAAAGGGTAGCTGCCCGAATGGTGTAGCTTCCCTCCTCTCCCTATAGAGCAGAGACCTGTTGGAACATAATTTTGTATAGATTTAATGAACAGGAAAGGGTCAGAGTACAACATATACATAGGAAATACAGGGGCTATGTGTAATATAGGTACCATGTGGTGCAAGCCCTCCAGATACCTAGGAGGGATCAGGGGAGCAGAAAGGTTCAACAATATTTATGCGTAATTATACTCTACAAAGGATGCCAAGTGACAAAGCATGAGGTGCGATTCCCAAAATATGAGTTGCGGATCTCACAAAATTTTAAGCAGAGGCACCCTAGAGGGGACAGGGGAAAGGAGGTGCGGACACCACCCCAGGTGAGGACACCTTCTTCCCAGAACTCACCCCTCTGGTATCCTGGGTGGGAATTAAAGCCAGGTCTCCCATGTGGCAAGGGAAAACTCTACTACTGAGCTATCAGGCTATTGCCTGTAGCACCAGGCTCTAGTCCCTCTGGGAACTTCCACATGCTGTCTGCATGCCGAGCTGCCCAGCCTCACATGACGAGTTGGAAAACCTGAGCTGCTGCCTGCAGCTGGGGGCTTTGGTTTCTCTGGGACCCACCACATGCCACACCTGCACACTGAGCTCCTGGCCTCCCTGCTGGGGGTTGGATGCCCAAGCTGCTGCCTGTGGCTCAGGGTTTGGTCCTAGCAGGGGATCTGCTGTGCACTGCCTGTGTACCAAGTGGTCGGAGCTGACCCGCCGCCTGTGGCTCTGATCCCCAGCTGAGTCACCTCCTGCAGCTCCCAAGCTCCAGGGCTCTTCTGGGACACACGCTCCACCCTGCTGGTTAGCTCTTCAGGGCCCTTCTTCTCTGTCCTTCATTAATTTCTCCCAGGGCCAGGTATGCTGTCCCTTTTATCCCCTGCTAGGTGGCCAGTAGGGCCAGCTGGGGGGCATGATGGCTGATCTCCTATGCGGGACTTTAAAATAGGTTTGTTGGGGGATGGGGATGCAGACAACAGTGACAACTTATGATCAACAAACCACGAGCCATGTGCGGGAACAGCCCACTAAGGGGCCCAATGGGCCTCAGGATAGGGGGCACCAAGGGCACCCATTTGGGGACTCAAATGTCTCTACACAAATGCTAGAAGCATGGGGAACAAGCAGGAGGAACTCACACTCCTGCTTGCAAACAAAAACTTTGATTTAGTTGGGCTAACTGAAACTTGGTGGGCCCCTATCCATGATTGGGCCGTAAGCATTGAAACCTATAGGCTGTACAGATGAGACAGAGTAGGGAGAAAAGGGGAAGGTGTTGCTCTCTACATGAAGGAGCAATATACATCTTCCATAATCAAGATAGGATCAGAGGAGAGGCAAATTGAGGTATTGTGGGTCAAAATGCAAGGGGGTTGAGGGGAAAGGGACTTGTTAGTGGGGGTCTACTACAGACCAGCACATCAGGAGGAGGAGCTAGACCTGGAATTCTCCAGACAGCTCTCAGAGGCCATACAGTCAAGGGACATGGTTGTCATGGGTAACCTAAACTACCTGGACATCTGCTGGGAGGAACAGTCAGCTAGATCCAACAGTTCATGTAGGTTCTTAACCTGAAAACAGGACCTTCACCTAACACAGGAGATATACGGTCCCACTAGAGAAAACGCCTTAATGGGCTTGGTCCTGGCTGCAAAGGATGATTTGGTTGCAAGGGATGATTTGGTGGGGGATCTACTGACACAAGGTAACCTAGGTGACAGTGACCATCACTTGGTTTAATTCACTATCCGGCATAGGGTGGGAAAGATAACCAGTATTGCAGAAGTCCTAGACTTCAGAAAGGCAAACTTCAGTGTGCTCAGATCAGTTAGTGAGGCACTGAAGAACAGCAGAATTGGTGAAACAGGAGTCCAGGAAGGGTGGTCATTCCTACAGGGAGCAATCCTATGGGCACAGAAGTAGACAAGACCTTTGTGCAGGAGAGGGGGCAAAGGGGCCAAGAAACCCTCTTGGCTGAACAGGGAGGTCCAGGAAAGCCTAGGGCCAAAAGAAGAGGCATATAGGCTGTGGAAGCAGGGGATAGCTACCAAGGTGGAGTATACCTACTTTGTCCACACTTGCAGGGAGGCAGTCAGAAAGGCCAAAGCAGAAATGGGACTTAGGCTGGCAACAGAAATTGAAGACAACAAAATGTCCTTCTTTAGGTATTTAGGGAGCAAAAAGAAAGTGCAGGGTAGCATAGGGCTCCTACAAGACAAAATAGGGCAATTAGTGACAGATAGGAGGACAAAGCTGAGCTCTTTAATGAGTTTCTTACCTCTGTATTCCTAAACTCAGATCAGGACAAATCTCCCAATTGGATCATAGACAAGCATAAAGGGGAAACCATCCCACCAACTGTTAGCACCGACTTAGTGAAGGGACACTTGGAGGGGCTAGATATGTTTAAGTTAGCAGGCCCAGATGATCTTCATCTTGGAGTTACTGTTGACTCCAAGACGAAAATGAGTCATCAAGGTGACAAAATGATCACTTACCAGTAAAGCTAACCACACTTTATCATGCATTAGCAGGTGCATGATAAACAGGTCCAAGGAGGTGATACTTCTTTATGCGGCACTAGTCAGGCCACAGATGGAGTACTGCATCCAGTTTTGGGAACCACACTTCAAGAGGGATGTGGACAATGTCAAGAGGGTTCAGAGGAGGGCCACTCATACGGTTAGGGGCCTGCAGGCAAAACCCTACAAGGAGAGACTGAGGGCCTTGGATCTCTTCAGCCTCTTCAGAAGGCTGAGAGGTGGTCTTGTGGTCACCTACAAATTCATCATGGGGCACAGCAAGGAATAGGAAATGCTTTGTTTACCAGGGCACCTCTTGGAATAACTAGGACCAATGGCCACAAACTGATGGAGAGCAGATTTAGGTTAGACGTCAAGAAGAACTTCTTTATGATAAGGGTTGCCCAAATCTGGAATGGGCTTCCAAGGGAAGTAGTGCTCTCCACTACCTTGGGGAGTCTTTAAGAGGAGGCTAGACATGCACCTGGCTGGGGTTGTCTGATTCCAACGCTCTTTCCTGTCCAGGGCAGGGGTCAAACTTGATGGTCTGCTAAGGTCCCTTCCAACCCAAACATCTATGAATCTATGATGGGTGAATCTATCCCCAGGTATGGTTTCTCTACCTGGCCCCGGGGTGGGGGAGGGGAGGACTTCTCCTTTTCAGGGCCTGATTGGTGGGGAAAAAGAAACCCCCGCACCAATAATTTTTGAACTTCTCAAAACCCTAGGGCCAAGCCACCACCAGCTACCCCTTCACAGAGGGTTTTAATTAAAGGCCACTCCCAAATGACTAATGTGGAAATTACTGCCACCAGATGTTATGGAAGCTGACAGTTTAGCTAGTTTCAAAAAGGGATTGGACAAATTCTTAGAGGAAAGGAGCTTCAGTAGCTATTGAACATGGGAGTTAGGGATACAGCATCTGAATTAGAACTTCCTAGGCCTTAAGTGCAGGAGGCCTTAAGTGAGAGGGGGACATTGGGAAAAAACCGTGGTCTTACCCAGTTCACTTTCCCTTTTAGCATCCACTCTCTACCTTTGTTTGACACAGATACTTGGCAAGACGGACCTATGGTCTGACCTAGTAAATGACAGTTCTTATGTTCTTATGAGGAAACAAGACATTTCAATAGTGCCAAAACAGGGAGAAGAGGGAGAGTAATGAGATCTGCTGCACATTTTAGATGTCTATAAACTATTGGCATGATTATGTGGGTAAACTTAGGAGAATTAGAAGTCCTAGTAAAAAAACCTACAATTATGACATAAATAATAGGAAACTTGGTGAGGAAAAATTTAACTGGAATATTAATATAAAAGGCTATCACTTACATAGAAAGGATAAGCATAGAGAAGAAGGAGGATGTGTTGCATTGTAGATCAGGAATGCATATATACAATGTACATACTTCTTCTGAAGTATGGAAGAAGGTGTAAAGTAAGCATGTTAAATGTCTGTGGTTGAAGATAAAAGGGAAAAGAAGAGGTGATGTCATAGCGAGGGTCATTTGGTTAGGAGGTGGTAGAAGATGAGGCTTTTTATGAGAATTCATAGAAATATTTTAAAACAGGGCCCAGTGGTAATTATAGACTGGACTTAGATATCTTCTGGAAAAGCAACATTACAAGATGGAGACAGATTCTGGAACAAATTATTAAACAATTCATTGTAAGTACCTAGGAGATAATAAGGTGATAAACAAGCAGTCAGTGTAAATTTGTAAAGAACAAATCAAGTCAAATCAATATAATCTCCTTCTTTGAGAGTGTAACTGGCTGAGACAGTCCATCAGTTTCTTAGAAAGGGAGGAATTGACTTAAAATCTAAAGCTGGAAGCATTTTGGATGAGAAAGATCACAAAAATAATCACAAAATGATAGGGTGCCTATACATATGCAGCGAGGCTGTTCTGACATGCTGTAACTGCAGCACTTTGGAGCAGACTCAATTAATTGAGTCTGTTGGAGCATGGTAATTACCATGCTCTAGCAAACTCCAGTGTCACATGTATCAGGGTCCCTGTGCTGAAAAATGGTGGCAGGGGCACTTTAACAAAAGATCATTTGATAAGCTTGAGTTAAAGTGTCCCCGCTGCTATTTTTCAGTGCAGGGACACTGATACATGTAATGCTCTGGGAGCCTTAATTAGAGTAGCTCTTGAAGCTGCTCTAATTAGAGTGCCCTGCCTCCCCCTTGCTTCCTGGAGCATGTGTATAAACACCCAAAGAGTTTATAGTTCTAAGAAAAGAAAAACATTTGAGCAGAATGTAATGCACTTCAGAGAAACAGCCTTCAACAACCTCAGGGAACTGGTAGGTAGGGTCTTCTGGAAAGATAATCTAAGGGATAAAAGCACGTGAGAGAGCTGGTGGCTATTGAAAATGGCTCTATTTAATGCCCAAAGGTAAACTGTCCAAAAGAGAAAGGATGGTAGAAAGCATTATAAAAGCCCATTATGGCTGCATCAGGAGCTCTTTAATGCCCTGAAAATCAAAAAGGAATAAAACAAAAACGGGAAATAAGGGAATATGACTAAAGATATGTATAACAAGAATAGCACAAGCATGTAAAGAGAAAATCAGTAAGGCTAAGAATTAAAATGACCTTCAAATAGCAAGGGACATAAAGGCAACAAAAGAAGATTCTATAAATACATTAGAAATAAGAGAAAGATAATGGAAAGCATTAGTTCATTACTAAACAGGAAATAAGATCACATAACAGATTAGGCAGAGGCAGCTGAAACAGTAGCTTTTTCACCTTGTTCTTGACAAAAATGATTAATTGTGATCAACTACTACATGAAATTAATGTTAACAGGACAACAGAAATTCAACACAGGATAGGAAAGGAACAGGTTACAAAAGATTTAGGTAGCTTAGGTGTATTCACGTTGACAGGCCTAATGAAATTTAGCCTCAAGCACTTAAGGAACCAGCCAAAATCAATATTTGAAATATACGTAATTATCTTTGAGAAGTTGTGGAGAACAGAGAGATACCAGAACACTGAAGGGTAGACATGGTGCTTATTTTAAAAAGAAAAAGACAAAAGAGGACCAGAAAACTATAGACAAGTTGGTCAAACTGTGATGCTGAAAAGATTTTGGAACAAATTATTAGACAGTCAATTGTAAGTGCCTAGAAGACAGTATGCTGATAAACATACAGCCAACATAGTTTGCCAAGAATTGATCATGTCAAAACAATCTAATTTCCTTTTTCTTAGTGTAACTGGCCTAGTGCAGCAGATGTGATGCATCTTTACTTCAGAAGGTTTTCAATACTGTTCCATAATGTGCTCATAAGCAAACTGGAGAAATACAGTCTAGATGTAATCACTAGCAAGTGAGTACACCATCAGTTGAAAAATCATTCTCAAAGAGCATTTATCAATGGTTTGCTGTCAGACTGGGATTGTGTTTGAAGTAGGATTTCCATATGGGTCTGCCCTGCCCAAGTGGCTGAGAAGCCTGAAGTTCTGTTTTGCATATTCATTAACAAGTCAGATTCTGGAATAAAGAGCACGTTTAGAAAATAAACAGCATCAACTGGAGAACATCATCAACTTTCAAAAGGAACTTTACAGATTGAAGAGATAGTCTAACATTAACAAGATGAAATTCAGCAGAGAGGAATATAATGTGCTACTCTGAGGCAAAAGAAATCAAATGCACAAATACAAAATGGGATTATCTAGCTATGCTGAAGGAAAGGATCAATGCATTATAGTGGATCACAAACTGAATATGAGTCAACAATATATGATATTACATATGATAGTTGCAAATTTCATTCTGGAATATACTAACAGGATGGGCAGAAGTAAGTATAACAAGACCACTCCCCAAGGCTGTCGATGATGCCTCCTGGTGGCCAAATGGGTTCCTGCCCAGCTCGGTTTCTAGGCCACCCTTCCCTTTCTCTTTCTCCTGCCACACCTTGATCTTCCTAACAGATTTGAAAAGGAGGCTACTCAAGGGTCTTAGAGTGAGGCTTTGTCTACCTACCTGCCAGCAGATCCCTCCGAGATCCGGCTGATCTCAGTTTAACCCCCTCACATCAGGTGAGCCCTCCTGGCCTGCATGTATCCCCAGGAGACCCCATGCTTTCTGGCCTATTCATGGCCTATGACTTCCCCTACAACCATGCTCATGCCTTGCAGGTGTTGCCTGTCTTTCATAACAGTAGGGATTTGGCCCCAAACCTCCTCTCAGATGATTCAGGTCCCTGTGCCCTTATCAGTCTCTGACCCTTTGGGACTATGGGCCCCTGACCCTGCTCTCTACCCTTCTTGCGCTGGGAACTCAATGTTCCTGTCTAGTCTCTAGCCCTCCTAGGCTCTGGAGCCTGTGACCCAGCCTCTTCCCTTCCTAAGCTGTGGGCTCGGCCCTGGTTCTTGTCTTTCTAGGTTGTAGTACCATGGCCCTGGGTCTTGCCCGTCTAGGGCTTTGGACTGTTGACCCTATTTCTTGCACCTCTTAGGCTTCTCAGCCACTTGGGCTATGGGCCCCTGGCCCAGGTTCTCATTCTGCCCTGTGCCCTGTCTTCCCCCTATCCTGGGTGCTCTCTCCACCCTGCTCAGGGCCCTTGCTACACCCTGCCCCGAGTGCTCTCTCCACCTCACTCAGAGTACTGGGCTCGCTGACCCTGTTTGGCTTTAGCCTGAGCTAGGCTTTAGCTTTGCTCTCACCTACCAGCCAGTTAAACCTGTAGTACTTCTGGGCCTTGAGCCCCCAGTCCCTGGCAAAGGTCATAGCAAACATATATCCCTCAGGCACTACTGGAACCTCCTCTCACCCGTAATAGTTCTGCCCTAACCATCATTCAAACTAAAACACAATGTAAGCACACTGACTGCAACTTAAATCTAAGGCCACTAGCTGGCTACTACAAACCTGCATTCATTCAGTGTCTCTGTTCCCTAGCAGACCTCAACACCTTGCTTGTTCTCAGGCTTGGCAGGGTCTCAGTCAGTCCTCCTGCCACAGCCATCTCATAGCAGGGATCTTTCCCCTTCAGCTTCCAGGGCCCTCCCCTGGCTCAGGACCTGGGTTTATGTGCCTCCCAGGCTCTGCCCTCTTCCAGGCAGGAGACTCCCTTGGCAGGCTGCAGATGCTTCCTGATTTAGCTTACTGCCTTGACTTCAGGGTAGCTTACTGCAGCTGATTGCTGCTACAGTAGTATCTTGTCCCCCATGCCTGCTCTAACCTAATGTTCTACTTGTAACAGGTAAATCCCAGGGGACCTTCTATCCGGCAGCACATAATAAACAATCTTCCCCTGCTCGGACTCTCCAGGCTGCTCTTTCACCTTTAAAGTAACAGGAGCCCTAGGCTCCCTGTTAAAGTAAGACTTCAGAGGTAATTATTTCCCCTTCTCATCACTAGTAAGGTCCCAGCTGGAAAACTGTGTCCAGTTATGAGCAGAAAGATCTAGACAAACTAAAGAGAGTCCAGGGAAGGCAACAAGAATAAGAGGTTTGGAAAACATGACCTATAAGGAAAGGTTGAAGAAACTGTGTTTTAGTCTAGAAAAAAGAAGACCGAGAAGAGAAATCTGGTAAGTCTTCCAATATGTAAAAGGTTATTCTAAAGAGGAAGATGATCAATTATTTTCCCTGGACACTGGCAGAAAGAAGTCAGTTTAATTCAAAGCAAAAGATTTGGCATGGCTGTTAGGAAAAATCTTTATAACTTTGAATGGTGAAATGCTGGATCAGGCTGTTTAGGGATTTTGTGGAATCTCTTTATTAGAAGTTATAAAGAACAGGTCATGTCTATCAGCGTTGCTCTCTTGATGTTCCTCCTTGTTCTACATTTCCATGATTCTGTAATTTTGAGTACAGTGAATTGTGGAAGTCCTTATCTCACTACATTGTAATTTCATAATAAAAAACACAGTATAAATAAATAGTATAAATTCAGCCTAAATTTTCCTCTTCATCATTTCACCTCATGACAGTACAGCAATACTGCAACATGACAGTCAACCAGGTGGCTCACCAGCTTCTACCTAATGGTAAAGCTTCAAACAAACATCCTAAAAAATGGATTAGATGGCAAACTGATCTGGAGGCAAATCAATTTAGCATGCCTTACATGATGGATGAACTTGACACTGGAATAAATCACTTGAGGAATAGCAAAGCAACTGGACTCGATGGCATATGCACAAAGCAGATCAATCACTTTGGTCCCACACCAAGTTTTGGGTATTACACCTTTTTAATAATTTCTCATCAATCATTAGAATATCTAAACTATGGTGACAAGCCCATGTAACAGCTCTATTAAAGCCAGGGAATGATACCTCTTGCACAGAGAACTCCAGGCCAGTGTCACTCCAGTCTCATCTTTATAAGCTTTACAAACACCTTTTTCTCAGTCACCTCTCACCTCCTGTCAAGCAACATCTAATACAAGAATAAGCTGTATTTAGACCAGGCAAGTGCTGCACTGGCCAAATACTAAACATCGCCCAGCATACAGAAGATGGATTTGAGAAAGGGATCATAACAGGTGCTGTCTTTTTAGGCCTATCAGAGGCATGCAACAAAGTCAACCACTGAAATCTGCTTGTCAAAGTCCATGATATGATACCAACTAGTACAGCTCTTCCACTCTCTTTTGGAGAATAGACATTTTTACATAGAACTGTGCAAAAAACAGAGCTACTGGAAATGACAAAGCTGCAGCTGGAGTACTTCATCCAGTTCTGGGATCCACACTTTAGAAAGAATGTGGAGAAGCTTGAGAGAGCCCAGAGGAGAGCCGCACACACGATTAGAGGTCAAGAGAACAGGTCTTAAGAGGAGAGGCTGAGAGGCATGGGACTCTTCAGCCCAGAGAAGCGAAAGCTCAAGGGTGACTTGGTGGCAGCCTATGGGCATGCTCACACAGTAGCTCTATTTGAGCTACTGCATGTGCACTTGCAGTAGCTCAAATAGAAGTGGTGAAAATTTGAGCTGGGGCTTTTTGCCTCAGCATACAGGCTCAGACATGCACTTTGTTGTGGAGCAAATTGTGCCACTTGAGGCAAAATAACCCTGCCTGGCTCCTCCTAGATCTGCAGCCAGTGGAAGCTAGAGCCCAGGGCCAGCACCTGTGATGGTCCCAGCAGTATAAAAATCTGCCCTGTCCTGGCCCCATCAGTACAAAAAACTGCCCTGGCAAGTAGCTCAGGGCTACTCACTCTCAGGAGCTTCTGGGGCCCAGCCAGTGGACCAGGGATCAGAGGTCCTCAAGGAGCAGGTAGGGCCAGCGGGGGTCTCCCCCTCCAGCTCCCCAACCCTTTATTTACCAGCAGGCAGTGTGCTTCAGCACCAGGGCGAGGTCTAACCATAGAGACACTCTGTCAGCCGGAGCATCTCTATGGAGGACCCAGCCTCTGATTGCCTCAGGGCATGGTCTGGGACTGTGCCCTGCACCACTTTTTTCTCTGCAGGGTTTTTTTGACCCCTGGATATCCAGGGGTCTATTTTTGCCCCCACGCTGCAAATTTGCAATGTAGGGAACATTTTCTTGTTCCTGCACATGCCTCTTGCACTGTCTCAGAGGTCTCTGAGACAGTGCAAGAGGCATGTGCAGACTCCTCTGGACATGCTGTATAAGTATATAAAAAGTGTGCATCAGGAACTGGGAGAACATCTGTTCACCAGGGCAGCTCAAGGGAAGACAAGTTTTAACAGCCACAAATTGCTGGAAGACCATTTTAGACTGGATATAAAGAAAAAATTTACTATCTGAGTCTCCAGAGTCTGGAATACCTCCCCCACCACCATGGAAGTGGTGCAAGCACCTACTCTGGATACCTTTTAGAAATGCTTGGAAGTTTATCTTACTGGAGTGAGCTGACCCCAGCTGACTTCTTGCCCCTTGGGCAGGGGGCTGGGCCTGACAATCTTGTGAGGTCCATTCCAGCCCTAATTACTATGAAATCTATGAAATCTATGACAATGAAACAGCCTCCCACAGGGTAGTGTGCTAGCACCAATCCTTATAGAACCAATCATGTATACCAATGACCAACCTATACAGAGTAATACAATGAGCTTCATATATGCTGATGATCTATATATCACATCACAGGATAAGGACTTTGCCATTACTGAGAACAGACTAACATGTACACTGAGCAACCTCTCAGATTACTATGATAAGAACCAGCTTTGTGCCAACCCAACCAAGATGTAGGTCACAGCTTTTCACTTATGCCATAGAGAAGCCAAGCTGAAATTAAAAATCATCTGGGACAGAATCCTACTGACTAATCACCCAACCCTGTGTACTTGGGGGTTGCATTGGATTGAACAGTAACTTTCAAAGAACACAAAGACAAAATGAAAGGGAAAGTCAGCACCCGCAACAACATACTTCAAAAATTGGTCACCTCAAAGGAGGGAGCTAACACAACTACATTACAAACAACTGCTATTGTTTTGTATTACTCCACTGAGGAGTATGCATGTGCACTATGGGAATGATCAGTTAATAACAGGATGTCTAAAGCCAACACTAAAGGATAGCCTGTACTTACTGGCTAGCATTGTACCACATAATATCAGAAGAAAAGGTAGCAAACTAAAAAAAAGATCAAGGCAGCTGGAAGACCTCAGGCATCCAACAGGTAACTAAACAGCTACAAGTGCAAAAGAGTCTTGTGACCAATGTTGTGCCATTGGACATAAGGGCTGACAGGGTGTAACTGAGGTTATGAAAAGAGAGATTACATTCAATCAGATGCTCTGAAATGGATCTGGAACCCCAGAGGGGCTGTTTTAGACTGGCCAACATGGTGATGCCTGAATCACCTGTGCACAAACTGGAAGATCAAAAACAAACATGATCAAATAGGGTTACTGGAATAACAAAAATATATGAGTGTGATGAAGTGTAATATGGAGTATCTGCTCATTTTCCAAATCCTTTGTGAGACCTGTATGAACGAGGATGTCACTGCAGCAATGGAAAGAGCCATCAGTTGTGTAGAATTCTGGAAAAAAAAGCATCTAGTTTATGATAAGGACATAAGAAGAAGACCCTCATTACTGTGAATGAAAAGATCTTCAATAATTCCAAGCCACAAAATGGAAATTAGCTGTTTTGTCAATCAGATGAGAAAAATATAATGCAAGAAGTCATTGTCCAATAAGAATATTACAGTACTGCTAGAAAGCCCTAACTGAGAGCAGATCATTGGGCTACATGTGACCATTGGGCTAAGTAAAATACACTGCCTATTCCTAAAAATGTACAATCTAAATTAGACAAGAGACACAAGCAGTGTTCCCATGAACAAACTGTTTCTTAAAATTTATGGGAAAATATTTGTTTCCCTTTTGAAATTCATAGCTACAGTTTTTCAACCAATGCATTTTAATGCAAATTTTTGTTTTGCTAGTTGATCTGTTCAGGTCCAGCATATATGGTGAACAAGAAAGTTGTCCAGGGCTCAGCAACCTGCTTTGAGGTTATTATATGTTTTGTCCTATTTCACCTCCAACCTGTAAGTGACTTTCAGTTGATACTCTCAGACTTTTTCCTGTCTTTAATATTTTAAATCAGTGCCAAAAAAGGAAGGAAGCCAGCAATCTGAATATGTGGCAGCAGTCACTAGAGCACCTGGTACCAGTGCAATCAGCCACTAAGCTGATACAGAAAGATAACATTAAGGAAATGCTGGAAACCTCTGGCTATCATTGAAGAAATTAGGTTGCAACTTATGATTATTGTATCTAATTATTAAGATTATATGGGATGTAGACAGGAAGTACTGTGACATCAGAGATAAAACCAATTTTCCCTTTTCCTTTACAACTAATTTGCATGTACTGATTCAGTGGTGTGAGGGAGAGTGAACACAGTCAAGATTTCCATTCTTAGGCAATTTGGTCCGCATGTCACTGTTGTCTCTGGTCCAGTGTATGTGACTGAGAGCAGTACTTTCTGGGGAGTTGAGAGAAAGGGTGTAAGTAACAGAGACATTGTGAACTCAAGGGCTAAGCTCTCCTTGCAATCCTTCCTATGGCCAAGCCTGGTTAACACAGCCCTTTAGGCCAATAAATCAACTGAAATTTAGGGGCCAGGTTCACAAATGCACTTTGGTTGCTTGGAACTATTCTACTGATACAGGTCACCTCTAAACTTAGAGTACTGACACTGTCTCCCACAGCATTCCTGGAAGCAAGCTCCATATTTCCATTCTTGGAAACAAGGAATCAGAAGAATGGACTGTAAGGTAGATAGAAAGCTGGCTGGATTGTTGGGCTCAATGGGTAGTAATCAATGCCTTGTTGTCTATCTGGCAGCCAGCATCAATTGCAGTGCCCCATGGGTCAGTTCAGGGACCAGTTTTCTTCAATATCTTCATTAATGATCTAGAAGATGAAATGGATAGCACCATCAGCAAGTTCGCTGATAATACCCTCAGCAAGTTAGCTGATAGCTGTGTGGCAGGGGAAGTGCCATAGATACACTGGAGGGCAGGGCTAAGATTCATAGTGACCTAGACAAATTGGACAAATGGGCCAGAAGAAATCTAATGAAATTCAATAAGGACAAGTGCAAAGTCTTGCACTTTGGACAGAACAATCCCATGCATTGCTACAGCCTGGGGACTGACTGGCTAAGCAGCAGTTCTTCAGAAAAGGACCCAGAAGTTACAGTGAACAATAAGATGTATATGAGCCAGCAGCATGCCTTTGTTTCCAAGAAGGCTAACAGTATACATGGCTGCATTAGTAGAAGCATTGCCAACAGATAAAGGGAAGGAATGATTCCCCTCTATTCTGCACTGGTGAGGCCACATCTGGAGTATTGTTTCCATTTTTGGGCCCCCCACTATAGAAAGGATGTGGACAAGTTGGAAAGAGTGCAGTGGAGGGCAATGAAAATGGCTTGGGGGCTGGGACACATGACTTCTGAGGAGAAGCTGACAGAACTGGTTTTATTTAGTATCCAGCGAAAAAGACTGAGGGGGGATTTGAGAGCACCCTTTAACTACCTGAAGGGTGGCTCCAAAAAGGATAGAGCCAGACTGTTCTCAGTGGTGGCAGATGACAGAACAAGGAGCAATGGTCAGACATTACAGCAGGGAAGTTTAAGTTGGATATTAGAAAAATCTTTCTCATTAGGAGGGTGGTAAAGCCCTGGAACAAGTTACCTAGAGAGATGGTGGAATCTCCATCCTTGCAGGTTTTTGAGGCCCAGATTGACAAAACTTTGGCTGAAATTATATAGCTGGGGATGGCTCTGCTTTGAGCCAGGGGTTAGACTATATGACCTCTTGAGGTCCCTTCCAACCCTCATTTTCTATTATTCTATACTGTTATAGATATAGTTTCTTTAGGAAGGATAAGGATGGGGTTTCCCGTTATATAAAGGAGATGGGCAAATGTTCAGAGGTGCAGTACAAAGTGGAAAATAGGCCTGTTGACAGCCTCTGGGTAAAGGTCAAAGGGTCAGAGCAGTCCATCCAGTCCTGCTGATTTGGAGACACTCATCCACTCTAAGTGCTCCCTCACCAGTTTGACACTGACCATTAATTGGCAATGCTCCCCCTGCCCCCACTACATCCATCCAGTAACCAACCAGGTGGGCAACCACCATTTGCATGCAGGAACACAGACACAAAGTATTCATTAAAGAGTTCAGCTTTCTCCAGACTGTCTGTTATCAGCTGCCCTGTCCCATTCTGCAAGGGCTCCACATTTCCCGTGGTCTTCCTTCTGCTCCCTATATACCTAAAGAAGGACTTATTATTGTCCTTGATTTTGGTCACCAGCCTGATCTCAGTCACCATCCTTGCCTTCCCTATCCTCTTCCTGCAAATACAGGCTATAATTGTGTATTCCTTCTTGGTGACTACCCCTTGTTTCCACTGTCCATAAGCCTTCTTTTTCATTTTTAAGCACTCCTTGACTCCTCTGCTAAGCCAAGCGGGCTTCCCAGCCCCTTTACCACCTTTCCCACATATAGGAATGGACCTTTTCTGAGCTCTGAGGATTCCTTTGATGAATGACCACCCTTCCTGAACTCCCTTCCCTTCCAGTCCCTCTTCCAATAGGGTCACTCCCACTATTTTCCTAAACCCATTAAAGTCAGTCTCCTTAAGTCAAGCAACTCTGCCCTTGGTGACTTCCCTGCCTCATGATGGACAGTGAATTCTATCATCTCATGATCACTATATCCCATATTACCCTCAATCCTCAGATCTCCCACCAGGTCATCCCTTTTGGCTAGAACCAAATCCAACAAAGCCTTTCCCCTAGTTGGCCTGCTTACCTCCTGTACTAAATAAAGATTTTCCATGCAGGTCAAGAACATATGTGACCAGTCAGATCTGGCCATGTGCTCCTCTCAACAGATGTCAGAGTAATTGGAGTCACCCATGACAGCCATGTTCCTTGAGAATGCAGCCTCCATCAGGTCTCTGGAAAATTCCAGATCCAGTTCCTCCTCCTGGTGTTTCAGTCTGTAGTAGATGCCTGCCATTGAGTCCCCGTATCTTGACCCGCAGAGTTTCAAGTCACCCTTCCCTTGAACCAATTTGGGTCTCCAAGGAGTCATGCTGCTCCTTTACATATAGAGCTAGACCTCCTCCCTTCTTCCCTACCTGATCCCTTCTGTGCAACCTGTAGCCCTCTATGCATACAGCCCAGTCATGTGTGGCATTGCACCAGACCTGTTATTCTGACAAGATCGTATTCCCTATTTGCTACCAGGAGTGCCAGTTTCTCCTGCTTATTTCCCATATTCCTAGCATTTGTGTATAGACAATTAAGTCCCACATTGGTAACCCATAGTTCCCTGCTACCCTGATGTCATTCCAGCCTCTTAACACTTCCCAGACTGCTCTATGTTCTTTCTGCTTGGCTGTACCCCAATTTTCATCCCCCTGCACACTCATCCCCCTATTAGACAAAAGCATTCCATTTTTTATAGTTTTTTATAACTGCCCAAACTTAAAATCATTGACATCTGGCATATTACACACCACTGAGCTACAATCAAAAGGTCAAACAGATCTAAACTGAGAATGAACTATCTACTAGTGAAGACCCCAGTTCTTCAAATAAAATGTAATACTTGCAGATTTCTAAGCAAAAGCTTCCCATAAGTAAGTCTCTTGCAGCCAGAGGATCCAAACAACAAACCAGAATTATACAAGATACAGAACTGGTGATCACTACCTGGGATACAGGAATGGGAGGGAATGGGAGCCATATACCTAGGGGAAACCCTTAAGTGAATGGTTGTGTGGCAGACATGAGACTGAAACCATGGAGCCTTCTCTGATGAACATTCAGCATGGCAGAACATGAAGTGGCTTTTTCACATTATCCATTACAAGAAGATTAAGTTAAAATGTGGGAATAAAAAGCCACCTAGTTTTGGGAGAAAGGACAGGGATAGGAGGAGAGCATCTCAGCAGCGTATTGTGATGTCATCTTGCCAACAGAGAGCCAAGTGCTGTGATGTCGGTGCTGAGGTCAGCACTTCACTTGTCTTGGAGATAAAGCCAGACCTGGCTTTTCAGAAAGAACTTGGCAGTTCAGCACCCCAGGAGCAGAAAGGCCAGGTGTACTGGGAGGGAAAGTGTTTGAGAAGAAAAAAAACCCAAACCACAGAGCCTGGGAACAGACTGGTTTTATAGGTATAGAGCAAAGGTGCGGGGGCAGGAGCGAGTAAAGAATTAGGGCCAGCAGGGGAGCATGCCCTTGGAGGTCCTTCAGTTGTGAGGTTGTGATGGTCTGTCCTTGTGCTGCAGATTTGGCAGATAGTGCTAGGATTTCCATGGACCCTGGGATGATTCTGGAGCAGGGAATGAGGATTCTGGGATCCTCTAATTGGGGTGAGAGGCGAAAAATAATAGAACAATTATTTCATAGATTTCATAGACATTAGGGCTGGAAGGGACCTCAGGAGATCATCGAGTCCAGCCCCCTGCCCAAAGGGCAGGAAGTCAGCTGGGGTCATAGGATCCCAGCAAGATAAGCATCCAATTTACTCTTGAAGGTGTTCAATGTAGGCGCTTGAACCACCTCCGCTGGCAGACTGTTCCAGACCTTCGGGGCTCGGACAATAAAGAAATTCTTCCTTATGTCCAGCCTGAAACAGTCTTGCAGGAGTTTGTGACCCTTCAACCTCGTCATCCCATGGGGCGCTCTGGTGAACAGATGTTCCCCCAGATCCTGGTGGTCACCCCTGATAAACTTGTAGGTGGCCATCAGATCACCCCTGAGCCTGCGCTTTTCCAGGCTAAAGAGTCCCATGGCTCTCAGCCTGTCATCGTAAGATCTGTTTTCCTGATCTCTGATCATGCGCATGGCTCTCCTCTGGACTCTCTCAAGCTTCTCCACATCCTTTTTGAATTGTGGAGCCCAAAACTGGACGCAGTACTCCAGCTGCGGCCTCACCAAGGCCGAGTACAAGGGGAGAATGACGTCCCGGGATTTGCTCGAGAAGCATCTATGGATGCATGCCAGCATTTTGGTCGCTTTACTAGCCGCAGCATCGCATTGGAGGCTCATGTTCATCTTGTGGTCAATGATGACCCCCAAGTCTCTTTCTTCTGTAGTGCTAACCAACGTAGCACTGCCAAGCCTATAAGGGTGCTGCAGGTTTTCCTCCCAAGGTGGAGAACCTTGCATTTTCCGGTGTTAAACACCATGAGGTTCTCATCTGCCCATTTGCTGAGCTTGTTCAGGTCAGCCTGGATCACCGCCTATCTTCTGGCGTGGATGCTTTGCCCCAAAGTTTGGTGTCATCGGCGAACTTGGCCAGTCCACTCCTGACTCCAATGTCCACATCGTTAATGAAGATGTTGAGCAGGATGGGTCCCAGGACAGAGCCTTGAGGGACCCCACTGGTCACAGGGCACCACGATGAGTGACTGCCATCAATCACAACCCTCTGGGTCCGATCATGAAGCCAATTTCCCAGCCAGCGGATCGTGGTGGAGCCAAAGCCACAACCGGCCAGTTTGGCCAAGAGGTGATCATGGGATACCAGATCAAAGGCTTTTTTGAAGTCAAGAGATATGACATCAATCTCTTCTCCCTTGTCCAGGTGATAGGTCACCTGGTCATAGAAGGAAATGAGATTGGTCAAACAAGACCTACCCACAACAAACCCATGCTGGTTGTCCCTTAGAATGTTAGCCTGGGCCAGTCCCTCAAGGATGGCCTCCTTAATAAACTTTTCTAGGATCTTCCCCAGGATAGAAGTCAGGCTAATGGGCCTGTAGTTAGCCAGATCCACCCTCCTCCCTTTCTTGAAGATCGGCATCACATTGGCCTTCTTCCAGTCTTCAGGCACTACACCAGAGCGCCAGGAGTTTTCAAAGATCTGTGCCAGGGGCTGGGCTATGACGCTCACCAGCTCCTTGAGTACCCTGGGGTGCAGATTGTCAGGGCCAGCTGACTTGAAGGTATCCAGCTTCTCAAGGTGTTCCTTCACGAGGTCAGCATTGATGGAGGGTAGGGGATCCCCCTCACCCAGATTTCCCTGTCCCATAGCAGGCATGGGCATCCCATGTGACTGATGAAAGACTGACGCAAAGTACCTCTTTAATAGGTTGGCTTTTTCCTGGGCGTCAGTTGTCAGTTGCCCCATCTGGTTTAGCAGGGGTCCAACATTGCCCTTGCTTTTCCTCCGGCTCCCCACATATCTGAAAAAGGACTTTTTGTTGTCCTTGATGCCTGAAGCTAGTTGGAGTTCAGTTGCAGCCTTGGCTTTCCTGGTTTTCTCCCTGCAGGACCGGACCAGCACGGAGTAATCCTCCTTGGAGGTGAATCCCATCCTCCATCCTTTGTAGGCTTTCCTTTTTAGCCACAGTAGGTCCGCTAGGTCTCTGGAGAGCCAGGGGGGCTGCTGTGCCTTCTTGCTGCCTTTCCTCCGTGTTGGAATAGATTTAGCTTGTGCACTGAGGATCGCTTCCTTGAGAAGCAACCACTCTTCTTGAACTCCCATCTCCCTGGGGTCATGGTTCCCTGAGGGCCTGACTGACTAGCCTCTTGAGCTTGTCAAAGTCGGCTTTTCTGAAGTCAAGGACTTCTGTGCTGCTGACTGACTTGACAGCTTTACGGCGGATGGTGAAGGTGATCAGCTCGTGGTCGCTGTCACCCAACTTCCCATCAATCACTAGGTTGCCGATTAGGTCGTTCCCCGTAGCCAGTACCAGGTCAAGCAGCGCTTTGCCTCTCGTTGGCCCATAGACTTCTTGAGTCAGGTAGAGGTCATCCACGCAGGACAGAAAGCTTTGCGCCCGCTCAGATTTAGCTGAGTGATCTTCCCACGAGATGTCCGGGTAATTGAAGTCACCCATGACAACCAAGGTCCTGGAGCAAGCGGCCTCAGTCCGTTCCCGGGCGAACTCCTGGTCAAGCTCAGGGACTTTGAGTGGGAGGTCTGTAGTAGACTCCCACCGTTGTGTCCCCTGTGCCGAATTCCCCACGAATTTTTACCCAGAGGGTCTCTAGCTGTCCATGCCGGTCGCCAACATCAGCTTGCAGGGACATGTAGCTTTCCTTCACATAGAGAGCTACACCCCCGCCCCTTTTTTCAACACGATCCCTCCTGTACAGGGTATAGCCCTCTATCCCCGTGGTCCAGTCATGGGTGGAGTCCCACCAGGTCTCCGTTATCCCAATGACATCATATTTCTTTGCACTGAGCAGGAGGACGAGCTCATCCTGCTTGTTGCCCAGGCTCCTGGCATTAGTGTACAGGCAGGCAAGTGTGCCCTTGGGGGCTCTTGCCTTGCCCACAGATTGTGCCAGGGCTGGGGCAGGGGTGGGCTCCCTTAAGTGCCCGTTTAAGTGCCTTGGTCCGCTGGCTTTGCAAGGGCCGTTCAGCGGGCCAGCAGGGGCAGTAGTCCCCCCATCCCCCAGCGGGCTTAGTTTAAAGCCCGGTGGAGCAGGTCAGCCAGCCTGGCTGAGAAGAGCCTCCTCCCCAGGGGAGAGAGGTGGAGGCCATCTCTTCCCAGCAGCTCGCTGCCTCTCTCTCCAAAGAGTGGGCTGTGGTCATGGAAGCCAAAGCCTTCCCGATAACACCAGCGCCGCAGTCTTTGGTTCACCGCATGGATCCTCCTCTCCCTCCTCAGCCCATAGCCCGAGACTGGGAGGATCGACGAAAACACCACCTGAGCTCCCAGACCCCTAAGCCCCGCTCCCAACTCCCTGTAGCGCCTCATAGATTTCTACATATGAGCACTCCTTGTGCTCTGAGATGAAGGCTGTAAGGTTTAAGAGATTTTTTCTGGAAGGGCTGAATCTCGTAGAGTGGGAGCCATGAGTGTACCCAGGAGCCTGGTCTGGGAGAGTTTATGAGGGGAATGGAGATCCTGGTTCTGGGGAGCTTCTGCAGTCTGTGCTGGGGAAATAGTTGTGTCTGTTGTGATTGTACTGAGACTCAGAATCTCATGGCTGCACTGTAAAATGTGCCTTTGCCACCGTGGCAGACATTCATCACAGCTCCCCTTAGTATGCAGAGGACTTTGTTGTCTCCCAGTAGGACAGCCAGATAGAGCGCAAGTGTTTTCTTTTTTCACAGACCGAGTTCACAAGAGACCCTGGGCAGAACGCTAATACAAAAATTCCAGCAAGGTAAGGAAAATCAGCACAAGCTGGTTGCACTGTTGAATTTAGGAAGCAGAGTTCACCCTCCTGTGACTGTCCTCCCTGTACTGTAAGAAAGAAGGTCACAAAAATGGAGTTTGGTACTCCCCCCCCCATAAGGGAAGGGCAGCAGTGCCTGATAACTTCTGGAAGAGGGGTCTGACACTGCACACTACAAAGGAACTAGCACTACTAGGCCTGGGTCACAGCAGGAGGAACAAGATGGCTCTATGACTCTAAGGGTACTACAATATGCATGGGATGGTGAGGAGTAAAGAAGGGTGTAGGTGAGATGGGAATTCCAGACAAGTTCAACCTTCACAAAGAAGCCAACATGAAGTTTCACGAATGTGTCCATGCTTGATATTCCCCTTGAGTTTTTTGCCCAATAGCTTTGTCAGGAAGGAATTCACTATCTCACAGACCATCCACATTTAAACTCTCACCTTCCTCCACCACTCTAAGAACAAAATGGGAAATCCAGATGTTCCTCTCTGCATCTTCACTGGGGATGTCAAGATCTGTCCCAGAAGTGAGTGCATATGTAATACTGCCATTTTTCATATACATTGTTATAATTCCCCAAGAGTTTTAAATGATATAAAGCCCAGACCCTTTTTAAAGCTGCAGTTCTGAATTTCTGGACCTAATTTTCATCCATTACTTTTCACCAATTGTAACTACACATGCAAGAGAAAACAACTGCTATGCAGTATTGACAATGGTGACCTTTCAACATTCATGAATCATGTTATTCTAAAAAATTAGACAAGGACTGATCTTCTGATCTTTTAAGAGATCAATTAGGAATCAATAGCTGTCACAACAAAATGAGCAGTGAGTTTGTGAGTCGCAGTAATAGTCAGAAATGTGTCTATTAACTTCCTTTTATAAAAGTAAAATCAATTTGATGAAATTGAAATAGCTCATGGGAAAGGATGAGTTTTAATGCCATTCTTCTTTCATATACATTTTGGGGAAAATGTTTCAAAATTGTTGAAATGTCCTGCTTCAGGATTTTCAAACAAAATCTATTTTGGAGCATCAAAATGATGGTTCATTTTCAAAATTCAGGTAAACTATGATAAAAAAGTTAAAGTAAAACATTTCAAAATATAGAAACAAAAATGTGATTTTAACACAACCAAAAATTTTATGTTGGATTTTTGCTTTATAAGAAATTTCCAGGTGGATTTTTTTCCCCCTAATTTGGGATAAGAACATCTTGGAATATGATGGAGCCAAGATAAAAAAATTGCTGTCAGTTCTGCTAAATAGGTTTGGTTCTGGCTGAGATCCTAGACCTTGAAATACATATCAAAGTCCCAACTCCAGTTCATTTTGATTAGGCTACTTGCCACTGTAAGAGATAGGATGGTGGCCTAGATGGGTGCATTCAGATTAGCATGCATGTGCAGGTTGTAACACTGAAGACCCATTTGTGGCACGGCAAGCCACACTCACCATACATGTAGGCATTTGCTGCACTGCTAATTTGCAGCATGGCAGGGTTGTTTGGGTTTTTTTGATACTGAGAGATCCAGGTGTCAAAAAAACCTGTAGCAGAAAAAGCGATGTGGCACACGTGGCTGCAAAGTGTTCTGCCCAAAACCAGAGCCTGGCCAGCTGTAGCCACAGTATTTGTTCATGGGAAAACACCATCTGGATGCACCGAATGAGCCTTTGGTTTGATACCATCGGGGAGTTTGTATATTCTTAAATCCCAGGGTGTTTGCCTGAATTGCCCATGTGGTTCAGGCAAGGATCAGAAAGCAGGCAGCCTAGATGCCTTGGAACTATTACATCTGGAAAATAAAGTCCAGTGAGGCTGGTCTCAGTCTCCTCTGTGCTGTGGGCAGATGGTGCATGATAGACCTGAGGTATTCAGAGGCTGTTTCAAATTTAGGGTGCTGTGTAGCAGCTAGGACTGGTTACTTCTGGTCCTGGCAGGATGCTGCCTGAAATACAGTACCCCTCTGAGAGTTTGAGGTGTTCAACCAATTCCCAAGGGCCTGAACATGACATACTAACATGAGTGTAATTTATATGACTTTTCTACACTGATGTAGGGTACAATGATGTCTGACATGAACAGAGAACACAGTCTCCCAGGGTAGTTGCTACAGTAGATGTCTCTATGCCTGAGTTCAGTGTTTGTACAATGGAGACAAGATTGTGAGGTACTCAAATATTGTATTACTTAGGTCAGAGAAATGCCATAGTAGATAAACTGTACATTTTAATATACATCACCCTGAAATGCAGAGCACCAACTGCATCTGCTATAAAAACACGTATAATGGAAGGAAAGGGCATATTAATCACTTCTGGATTTTATTCATTAAAAACCTTGAGTTCCAAAATCCAACAGAATCTGCACCAAACTTTTCTTCTGTGCATCCCATGGAGCTGCATAAATTAGGAGGCTTCACCACAACATTTGAGGTGAGGTTGCTGTAGGATACACAGGACCTTGCATTCAATAGGCAACAAAGCTAGAGAGACCTCATTTTCCATGAGTCACTCCAGCTCCTGGCCAGGTGACGTTAGGGCAGACAGGATTATAAATGTTGCTGGTTAGAAGCAGTTTAATGGATTTAGTTGCTATGTCCAGAGCCCTTGTTGGGAAGTGTGGCATATACATCGGATCAATCAATAAATAAATAAATATCCTTAATGCTCACTAATCCCCCTGATAATGAAGTTCTTGCTACCACATATCAGAGCTGAAAAGGGAGGCAATTTCCTGTATTGTTTAAAAGCTCTGAGGTGGCCTGCACAATGCAGCAGAAAAGTAAACATAACCTCCCTTGGCACAGTCAAAACAAAAAACCTCTCTCATGCCTCTCTTATCCCCCACTCCCCCAGTCTGCTTTCATCCCATGCTAGCAGCTGGGTCTTGCTGCTATAAAGGCTGGGATATTACAAATAAACGACTGCAGAGCTTTGTTCTGTTCATATTTTTTGCTGGTTTCATTTAAAGCACAACATGTTTTTGCCTCAGTTGTGGTCTCTTTCCCACAGGATTTCCCAGCAGGTGAAAACTTCTCTCAGCTTAACCATTAAAAGCCAGGCAATGTCTGACTCAGGGAAAAAGCAGACACTGACCTTGTAAAAAAACTTGTGTACTGGTAAACCATGGATAGGGTTAGCCTTTTAGCAGCTTGGAGACGTGAAATTACAACTCTGCAGGGATTTTTGACCTTCCTCGCTTCTCCATATATGAAAACCATCCCTTATCCCTGGACTTTTTTGTGATTCATAAAACTCTGAACTCCAAGATTCATGAATAACAAAAAAACCAGAAATATCAAAAAATACTGGTCAAATTTTCTGGTCTGTTTTATGCAGGAGGTCAAGATGATAGTTATAATGGCCTGTCCTGGTCTTAATCGCTATTGAAATTACAAGAGAAAATGAATGGGTCCAAAATGAACATGGATTCTGAATTTGAACCAAATCATGCCACGGCTGTTTTGCATTTGTAATAAAATATAAGTTTTCTAAGTGGTATGTTTTACTGTCTCTTTGTTAGCTATTTCATAGACAAAGCAAACATTTTTGCTTCCTGGACTTTTTAGCTTATACTCGCAACTTTCTACTTTGTCATCAATTTTTTTTAGCTGTTCACCTCAACCAATGGCAATTTTGTTGCATAATTTAGCGAGTGCTTTTAGAGTTTTGAAATAAAATGAATGTGACAACTGATGGGTCTGTAGGTCAGCTGGGTGATAAACTAAAGAAAACCTTTCTAAGTTAAAGTTTCCTCTTTGGCACATGCTTTGAGCTAGCATGGAAGATGGAGGTTTTAATTTAGAAATAATGGTGATATGTTATCAGAATTCCAGTGAAAACAAATCAAAATGACATTGGGAAATGCTGAAGATTAAGAATACACTGCCAGGGAAGAATTATGCAAATTAAACTATCTTCATAGAATGAATGAAATAATGCCCACCACATTTTCAGATTTTGATATGAAATTGTTTGAGGTTAAAATGCTGACTAATGTGACTCTCTGCTCCTTGCATAAGAAGTAGGAAAGAATGGGTTTTTTTGAGATATGTTTTTTTCCCCCCTACCCATCATTAGCATACAGCAGGGGCGGGCAATTATTTTGAGCAGAGGGCCGCTTACTGACTTTTGGCAAGCCATCGAGGGCTGCATGACAGGCATCCCAGGGCAGATAAATATTAATTTTCTAAATTTCTTAGGGGCTCTGTGGGCCAGATAAAATGGCACGGTGGGCCGCATCTGGCCCCCGGGCCGCATGTTGCCCATCCCTGGTATACAGGTTGCATGAAGAAAACAGTGAGAAAAAATGTTTATTTTTACTCTGGTGAGTTACTCTTATAGGTTGAAGTATTGCCCTTTGTTTAACATAGTAATGGTTAAGTAAATGTGTAGTGGGACTCAAGCCAAAGGGTCACACTGGGGTGGCTGCCACACTCTCAGCAGGTGTTTAGCCCCACCTTTTTATATCCTGCTTGTCATGACTTCCTGTTAATGAAAAGGATATCAAGAGGTGGTACCTGACTGTAGTGCAGCATAGGTCTTGGTGTCTGGACACCTTATGTGGGGCTCCACCTCCCTACACCCCAAGCCCTCGGTGTTCCTGTGATGATATCAGGGTAGGCACTTGGTTTTCTAGGCACCTGCCTTCATGTATTGGAAGAAAGGTCTGACTCAGGAAGCAGAACCAAATGATCTGGGACCAACATGGGCTGACCAAGCCCTGTCACTTTGGCGAAGGTCTACTGCCAATGATGTCCATACCACATCAGAATTGATAAAGTAATACAACATAAATAAGGATGGCTGTCATCTGTTCATGGGCCTAGCTTTGATATTATAGTATATGTCCATCTGCTTCTCAGGCAGCTAAGGCTCTTTGGGGTTCACCCCCAGTCACAAGCCTGATTCACAGGGTGGGCCTGTATCAGGCCAACCCCTATGAATAATTAGGGACCATGAGCACTATCAACCCCCATAAGACCCTTTCAGGAATGTGGCATCCAGCATCTGCCAGGTAGTCTGGCTCCTGCTGTGTGAGCCAGAGTTGGGCTGGTCTCTGATGAGATGTCCTTGGCTCCAGTGGAGGGAAGTAGTGTATTTTGGTACCTACTCCAACATCTCTTTCCTGGGGCTGACGCTGTCCTATAAGAGAAGTTCTAGGTTGACCTGAAGCAATCCAGACCCCTGCCCGCCCCCGTGTGCCCTACGGCTGCTGCCAGTGGCTCATCATTGTCTGTAGGTACAGCCTTTAGGCTCTAGGCCGTGCTGGGCATGCCAGTCACTTGCTCTTGGCCCTGTCCAGGCTTCATGTCGAGGTGGAGCCCAGCTTCCTGCTTTCAGCCCTACTTGGAGGACAAGCACATGAGGGATGAGGTTTCCTGCCACTTCCTTGCCCTGCTTGTGGGGGAAGCATATGCGCAGGAGGGGTGTGCTGCCTGCCCATGGGCCTATCGGTCACCTTCAGGATAGCCCAGGACCCCACGGTGATCTTTGCCCTGATGAGTACAGGGCTGGGCTGGGTCTCTGCTACAACATGTTTCTACTAAAAACGGCAAATGCAAGGCCTTCAGGAATTTGAGTGCTTTGGGTAGAGGGGCAGAATTGCAAGAAAGATAATGGGCTCTATTGCAATTTTTTCCTTCTAACTTCAACACCCTAAAATTTGGAAGGTAGTTTTGTTCAAACAGTGTAACAGGTCTAGATCAGTGTCTGAAACTGCCTCATTCACATTGGCGGTTAGAACCAATTTACTGTTGTGGAAGTCTTTTGCTATCTCTAGCTGTTTGACCAGAAATCCTACTGTGCAGCTGAAAAACTTTTACTGATGAAGTTTCATCAAAACCAAACTATAGTCAAGACAAGTAGTAGTTTTCACAAATCTCCCTTTTCCTACAGAAACAGTTTTGTCAGAAAAATCCTGATCAGCTGTAACTCACATTCTACTTACATTCTGATCATACTTCCAAACTGAAAGTTTCTTCTCTAATTAGTAATGAAACCACGTATTTACATAAACTCAATTAGGTTTCATGATTAACAGTCCGAATAAGTATACACAGTTCATCATTTGTCATTTAAAGGGACATACTCTATTTCCAATTCAAAAGGAAAAGAATCTTAAAATTGAAAAAAAGAAAAATTTCTCATGGGCACTCCTTAAGTAAAATACTTTGTCACCAGATTTAATTTTTTTTTCAATCAGAAGCATAGTATGTGAACTACAGTGTTTAGTTTTATTTATTTTATTCTATTCCTGATATCCAATTTAACAGCAACCCACAGCATGCAGGCATTAGTCAGAATAGAACATGAGGTAATAAATCATTGTCTACAGCCAGGCTATAATTCCATAGCTTCTGGTGAGGGATATTTTACAGATAACTGCTTTATGACTAGGAAGCAGTAATGGCCTAGTATGGAGACAGTCATTGCATCAGGAAGCACTAAATCAAATGGCAGTATAGATGCCAAGAAGAGATGTTACTGATTAGTCTTTTCTCTCTTACATGCATCAAAAGTTACTGTCTTAAATGGAGATGTTGAGCTTTGTGGACAGAATTCCTATAATGGGGCATTTACACACCCAGAGGGGATAATAGAATTGCTCCTACATTTTAGCTGGTACCTCAGAGTTCATCACAAGCTGCACTCCGGTCATTAACTAAGCAAAATACAGCTCTGTCCTTTATGGAAGCATTGTTACTAGGATGAATTCACTTTAAAAAAATGACATTAAAACATTTTCATAATGACAAAACATTTTATTTTGACCTTTTAAATGTAATGTTTCAAATTTTCATTTTAATCTGACCTTTTTCTTTCTAAATGTATTTGGCTTGAAGTTAGAAACCCATGTTAAAAATGCTAAAAATGTTTACCATATTTTCCAGTAAGCAGTGATCTAAAATTAAAGTGACAACAACAACAAAGCTACATAACAAAAAAAAAGATCATTAAAAGAAAAATTTGAATAAAAATCAATAAAGTATTTATTTTAGAAATGTTTGTTTTCAAAATACAATCACTGGAGGGGAGGTTCCTAGTACATAGGTGCACACTGTACACTGCAAAATATGGTTAATACAACAGCAATTTAATTTAGTATGTAAATTAACCCCAAATTAAATATTTTTCATATGCGCATGGTGTGAGGAATTCTGAAGTTTTTGTTTTTGTTCACTTCCAAAATTTCAAAAAAAATATTACATTTATAGAATTCCCCACAAAACCAAAAGCTGGTTCTGAGGAAGCTCAAATACCAAGGTCTAGCCATCTTCTTTGCTTGACAAAATTGAAATGACACCATTACCTGAGCAACTTTCTCCGAGATGGCAGGATGGTTGGATTTTACCCCATAGCACATATATACATAAAAAAAGTGAGGTTGGGAGTGCTGCAGAAAATAATCCCCACAATATCTTTCACATTTGACTCAAAATACATTTCAGACATTTAGATTTTCCAGGAATTTATCAAGATGCTCAGCTCCCCAGTGTCCAGAGTAGAATATCCAAAATCTCTTGTGAAAGTTTGCTTGCACTATTATTATTCCCCGCCAGACCCTAAGCAGGACATGCTAGACATCATCCAAAAGAGCATATTGCCACAGGATTTCCAGCCTAGTTTTGTGAAGGCAACCTGGTTGATTCAGACTCAAATCTATGCCACTACCTGATGCTGCAGTGCACACCCCTGCTTGTACGCTTTGCAGCAGGGCACATCCTGCTACTCCATGTGCTGTGGGAGGGGAGGAGGGAGGAGACTGGCTGGGTGCCTCCGCAAGGGCTAGCCAGCAGGCAGCCCCTATGCTGAGACATCCCGTGGCCTGGCCAGCCAAGGAGGGACACACAGAGACAGGGGAGCAGGCAGCCGAGGACTCCTTGTGCCCCCATCTCTGCCCACTGTGGACCATCTTGTGCTCAGGCACCCTACATCCCAACCAGCCACTCACAGCTGACTTGGGTACAGTGTGACTCAAGATGGGGGAGCAGGCAGCCCTGGGTTGGGGGTTCTGTAGTGGAGCTCCTGTGCTGAGCCATGGGGAGACAAGGGGGCATCCAGCTCTGCACCTCAGCCAGCCAGGGAGTGGCTCTCTGGTGTGCACGGTGCCTCAGCACAGGAGGTCTGCCACGTGCAAAGATGGGGGAGTAGGCAGCCCTGGTCTGCCTGCTCCCCTGTCTCTGCATTTGTCCTGGCACACATCACTTTGGCATGGTTTGCACCACTTTTTTCAGGATTTCTTTTTTGGCTACCAGGAAGTCACAATAGCAAAAATTTTCCCCAGCATTGCAAATTAGCAGTGCTGCACACAGATTAACATGCAGCTCATGTGGTTTGTGGCACCACAAAGAGGTTTCTGGTACCACAAATCACATGTGCCTGCATATCTGGATCCAGGTTTTAGTCCAACATTGGAAATTCAGATGATTTCTCAAACAGGACCCAACTGTTGCACTTTCTTCAATTTAGTAGGTGGATCTATGAACAATGAGCCAAATGCAGCCCACAGGTAAGTGGACAGCACTGTACTTAATTGATTGGTCCACTCCTGTTTATACCAGGCTGAAATCTGGCCAACATTCATTCTTTCAACAAATACAACAAACAACTGAAAGGAGCAAGGCTGTACAGCATATGCCAAAGCTTTTATGTGAAAAAAATAGAATAATAATGTCTCATTTTTAGGTCACTTAGCTATTTTTCTTCTACTCTAACATCCACATTAGTGTCCACCCTATACTAATCAACACAGAGAAGTGGATCTGCAGCCAGAAAGGGACTCTTCTGCTTTAACAAAACTATTTTTTTCTACTTAGACCCATTTACCCAACAAAACCTGACATGAAGGTTTTAGGACAAAAAAAATACTAAGACTCGGTCAGCTGCCAGTTCGCACTAAAAATGGGGAAAATTAAATGCTCCTGATGGTTAAATTGCTTCCCTACAGAAGGCAGCAAACAGAAATCAGGGAGGGTCATGTGCATGGAATGTTTGGGGAGTATCAGGCTGCTTACTCTCCACCTATGAGGAGATAAAAAGACGACTTGGATTTCTACAGAAAATGTGACTCACAGTAAAAGCAACAAGAGGCCTTTTGTTCTTCAAAAAATGAAACCTAATGAGAAAAATATATTCCTAGTCACATGACATAATCTAAATAGGGCTTAGTAGATTTAAAGACTGGACACTCGATCAGTACAAACCCCCTAGCTCCCCTGGAGCTGTGCTAATATACACAAGATGAGTATATGGGCCAGATCCAAACTGATAAACTAGATGTCTAAAAGAGGTTCGGTGTCAGCACAAAAATGATGTAGGACCACTGATTTAAAAGATTCATCTCTAACTGTTCTGTTTAGTAGCCATTACTAGAGCCTTGGATTTGTCTATTCATTTGAACCTGGCTATACTACCTACCTTTACAACCTCCTGCAGTAATGAGTTCCATGAGTTAACTACATACTGCATAAAAATATACTACTTGATTTTAGATCCGTCTCCCATTAATTTTAGTGGGTGCCCCCTGTTTCTAGTATTCTGGGATTTGTACCCTGGCAGACATTACCTTTAAGACATGATTAATCAGTTAATCACTTCTAAACTAGTAACCTGGATGCACCTTAATGAAGATGGCCTGATAAAACAAGCAACAAAACATATTTTGTTTAATAACTTTGAGGCTGGTTCTCATCGCACCTTAAATTACATGTGTGGAGGGCACAGGAGCACCAATCAAATAACTTCTGCTCCCAGTCTTGGAGTCATATTGTTGGTACTGGATTATGACCCAGATTCTTTGCTCTGGGTGGACCCAAACTCGCAGACTGACCACAACTTCTTCCATTTGATAATAGGTAAATTTTATTGAGACACAGTGATAGCAGATAAGAATAATATAGGCAAGGCAAACAAAATAAAAGCCCCTCCCTCCCCGCTTTCCCCCCAGATTCTATATCTGCTAGTCCTAGGGTTCACAGAGGGAAGGTATGTCTGACAAGTATGCAAGCTTCACCCTGTTGTTCTTCAATGTCAGCAGCCTGGAGGTCGAGAGCCGAGGCCCAAGGCTCACCGTCCACCCCAGTGGGGTGGGTGAGACAGGCTGGTGGTGTGCCTTCTGTGCATGGCGGCCTCAGGTTCTTTCTTTGGGGCCTTTTGATGCTCTGAAATCCCTCCTTTAGTATTCTTTCTCCTCCCGATGCATCTTCATCTCTGCATTCCATTAATTGCTTTCCCTGTGGTCATCAGGCTGTCCATTCTGTTCTGTCAGCATATTTCTTTGTTTCCACAAACCAATCACATGCACACATATTAATTTGGTCATTTACACCAATGTCTTAATTTGGGCATGCCCCAGCCTCCTAATTTGGTCCGTCCACCAAAACTAGAAATCCTAAGGCCTTTGCAGTTGGACACTGTGACCTGGTGCCAATGCTGCAAGCCTTTCATGTTATGGATACACTGTTCATGTTTTTCCAGCCTGTTTACGCCTGCTTGTCCATTGGCCTCAGACATAATGTCTACCTTGAAGGAAACTTTGCCAGAAACAGATTTTTATAAACCAATTAACCCTTGCTGTTTCCATGGACCATTGTTGTAATGCAATATAAAATTCAATCTACTATACCTATAACCCAGTTCCTAAAATAGAACCTCTAAATATGATTTTCTAAGCCATCAACATCAGAGTCAAGGTCTCTGACGTGCCCCCAAGGCTGGGTGCCATGATTGGCTGTTGCTCCCAGACTTGGGGTGCACCACAACCTGTGACTCTGAATGCACCCCTAAGGCTAGGAGCCTGTCAGCTGCTACTCCCAGCCTTGTGGATGCATTGAAGTCTTTGAGTCCACTGCACCCGGGAGGATGGGAACCCTGATCAGCTTATCTTTGCACCCAGCCTGTAGCTGCACTCTGGAGGCTGGGAGTGACAGATGATTGGGGCTCCCAACCTGAGGGGTGCATCAGAGTCAAGGGCTCTGGTGCATCCCAGAGGCTGAGAATAGCAGTGAGCAAATCGGCACTTCCAGCCTCAGAGGTGCATCAGAGCCCTTGACTCCAATATGCTCCCAAGGATGGGAGCAAGGAGTAGCTGACTAGCTTCCTATTTTCTGGTGCAGGAGAAACCCAGAATCATGGTCCTGGGCTCCCTCTGTGCTGGCAATATGGTGCCATGGGGATCTCATATGCAATCTCAATCGCACATCTTGCTTTACATGCATAGCATGGCAAGAAGCATGATTTCTGGGATCATACATCAAATCCCTTTAACTGTACATCTGCCAGAGGCCTTGGTGAATAACAATTCACTATTCACTTTGTTCACAGCCTTCAAGATTCTACAGACCTCCATCATATCCACCCTCAGCCTTCTCCTTCCCAAACTAAAGAGTCCTAGTTTTTTAATCTCCCCTGGTATGACAGCTGCTCCATACCACCATACCTCCATATCTCTGTATCTTGATTGCCCTTCTCGGTACCCTTTACTAATTCTACTACATCCTTTTTGAGATGCAAACGCCAAAACTGCACACAGAATTCAAGATGTGGTTGCATCATAGATTTGTATAACGGCATGATGATATTTTCCAATTTGTTTTCAATTCCCTTTAATGATGCTGAACATTTTATTAACTTGTTTTGTCATTGCTAGAGAACTATCTACAATGACTCCACATTCTCTGGGTACATATAATGGAGCTTGTTTTCCCCCATATGCATTACTTTGCACTTATCATAGAATCATAGAGAAGTAGAGCTGGAAGGGACTTTGAGATGTCATCTAGCCCAACTCCCTGCCTGAGGCAGGATCATCCCTATCACAACAACATAGTCAACTTTTACACAAAAACCAAGACATAACAACTTAACCTGTTACAGATAAAGCAGGGAGACCAAGGCACTCAATGTTCTGATACTTCAAAGATTCTTCATATATTCTCAAGGGATCCCGGGGCGAGGGGGCAAGCATCCAGCTACAAGGAAAGCAAAAACCACCACAGTCTGTACCAATCTGACTATGAAGTAAAATTCCTTCCTGACTCCAAATATGGTGGTCAGTCTACCCTGAGTGGAAGGGCAAGACCCCTAGCCAGGAATCTTTGACATTAAGTCCAAGCAGGAGCACTAGCACATTACAGTCGAAATCTCCAGCCTTGGCTGCAGCCAATAACCAGTTCTGCTAAGGAAGGCTTTAAAAATCCTGGCGCATGTGGCAGCATAGGGTGGGGTGAGGAGCAATGTTCCCTCTAAGGAGCAGCAGTCCGTGAGCGCACTGCATCAGTCCATGAGCGTATCATGTCAGTTTGGCGTGGGACACTTACTGAAGGGGGCTGAGGGCTGGGGGCTGGAAGCTGGAGCTGTGGGCTGGAGGCTGGGCCCGAGAGGCTGGGGGCCGGGGACTGGAGCTGGGGGCTGGGGGCCAGAGGCTGGAGCTGGGGGCTGGGGCCGCTGCCTGCCCTGAGTGAGACTCCGCTGACTCTGGGACACTGCTCCGCTCCCCAGCCCTGATGCCATGTGCCTCCTTGCTCCCCGAGGCAATGGGTGGGAGTGGAGCAGTGTTCTGGAGCCAGCGAAGCCTCACTCGGGGCAGGCAGCGGCTCCTCCCCAAGGTGTGGCAAGGCAGGGATGGAGGCTGGGGTCGGGGGCTGGCGTGGGCTCTGCTGGCTCTCGGGAAGTGCTCCACACCCTGGCCCTGATGCCACGTGCCTCCTCACTCCCTGAGGCAAAGCGGGGGAGCAGAGCAGTTCCCCAGAGCTGGTGGAGCCTGCACCAGGCTCCCACCCCCACCTCCCCTCGGAGCTTACCTTCAGCTCCTCTCCCGGTGCGCGGCCTTGGAAAGACTGTGCGTGGCCGCGCACATGTACACCTTAGAGGGAACTTTGATGAGGAGGGAGGAATGCTCTCCCCCTGCAGCAATCCACAGAACTAAAAAGCATGGGGAATACCCATAGATGTACATAGCCATAGCTATGCCCAAATCATCTCCAACCAGTGGCTGCCCAACCATTTCTTGAACACCTCCAGTGATGGAGAGTTCACAGCTTCCCTAGGCAGTCTACCCCATTGCCTCACTGTTCTAACAGTGAAGGTTTTTCCTAATATCCAATCTAAAACTATTTTGCTGCCATTGGTCCACTTCTTCCTCTCTGCATCAAAAGAGAAAAGGTGTTTTCAAGTGTTTGAAGACTGCTGTCATGACTCCACTTACATGCATTTTCTGCAAGTTGAGTATGCCTAGTACCTTCAGTCTCTCCTCATATGACTTTCCTTCTATGACAGGGGGCCATCCCAGGGGCAGTCATAATGTTGGTCCACCCACCTGTCTAGAGAAGTCCACCTGCCTGACTTTGCTGCCACACCTTTCTCATATTTTAATAGTTTATAGGCAGGAGGCTGCCATTTATATGCCTTAATGCCAAGGGTGTAATACACAGCTCCGACCTTCCCTTTACCATGTCCCATGCCTCACAGAAGGTATCCAAAACCACTTCCAACTCCCCCTGCCTCATTGCTGGGCTGCACTTGGCCTCTGGCCCAAGCCTGGCCTCAGGCATCCTGAGACATACCTTGCTTCAGCCTCTGGCCCAACTTGGCCTCAGGTGTTCTTAGAAATACCTGAGCCACTTGCCTCCTCTCTGGGGCCTCTATTCATACCCCATCTCTGGTTCCTTGCCTCTCATTAGGCTCCTTGCCTCTCACACTCTACTGCCTCACTGGGATTACTACTCTGCCCCCTCACTGGGGCTTCTGGCCCTTGAGCCTCAGGTGTCTGTCATCATACCTGGACCTCACTCTCAGTCTCAATCACATTCCGGCATTGGGCCTTGGGCCCTCCTGGCACCCATATTGTCACCCCAGCCCCACTCTCCCAGATTTTGGCTTCAGGCCCTCCTGGCCCCATGCTGTCACCCAAGCCTGGTACTTTTCTCTCAAGGTGTGCTTCCCTAGCCTTTCTCTCCACAGGTTCGCCCACAAGGCAGTGGGGACTGAGGACTGGTGTGGCATTTCCTGGAGACTGCCCTGCCACAGGCAGCCCCACCACACCATCCAACCCCAGAAGAGGTTTTAGGTCATGCCCCAGGGTCAGGAACTTTCTCCATCCCCATAGCTCCTACCCTGGCCTCCAGAATGTTCCTGGGAGCAGTAGATCTCCAACGGGACAATGGCACCTCAGCATCATCCCTGCAACAACTGCCAGCTCTGCTGCTCATGGTCTGGTCTTATACCCGGAGTGCCCAGCCCCCCAGCAATCAGGCTGCCTCCAAGGTGCCATGTGAGCTCTGCTGTCACCTGTAGGCTGCTTCATAGCCTGCTCAAGCCCTTAAAGTGGCAGGCACCCAAAGGTGCCCTGCCACACCTTTCAAGCTCTTTATAATTTTTGTTGCCTGCCCCTAGACCATCTCTAACTTTTCCACATACTTTTTAAAATGTGGAGCCCCAAACTGCACAAAATATTCTAGATGAGGCCTAACTGGTGCCACATAGTGAGACACTATCATCTCCAACGTTTTCTTACCTAATGCTTCTATTGATACATCCCAAAACTGCATTCACCTTTTGTGCAGCTGCATCATGCCACACTGTAAATTCATGTCTGTGATCTACTAAGACTACCAGATCCTTCTCCACAATGTTTCTCTCCATCTAGGTGTCAACCATGTTGTGGTATAGCACCTTAATGCATAGCACCTTGCCCTTGTCAGCACTGAACTTCATCCTGTTAGCTCCAGCTCACTTTCCAATCTGTCAATATCCTTCTGCACTGTGTTCTGTGAGGAGTGCTGTCTAGTCTCTTGTTGTATGTAATACACCATTGCTCAGATTGATCTCAAGTTACCTGATTTTTTCCCCATTTCTTCTTTTTTTCTTCAGTGGTGAGCCCCGATCTCACCTGCCACATCTTGATGCTAACAGATTATACTGGGAGGGTATGACTTAAACACCACTGAACGAAGGGGTTATCAATCAATTCCCTTATGTTTTGAATTTTCTCATAAAAGTGAACTGGTTGACAAAAGATGAAATCTCACAGTTTGTTTTTTATAATACCTTTTATTAGGTATCTATCTAAAATTTTTACATTGATTTCTCTTGTTTCTTAGGTACCATCATATCCTGGGCTGAAAGAAGTAACAGAATCTGGTTCCTTAAGCTACTGTTCGCTCTTTTCTCCAGTGGAGGTAAGTATTAAGTCATAAATACTTCTCTAACCATCACACAATAGACTCAGGGATTTAAAAAACCCCAAAATGTATCATTTCTCTTTCTGGTTTCTTCTTTATAATGTTGAGCTAGCCCAACTCACTTCTTGAAAAGAAATATAAGAAAAATTTTACTTTGCACTGTCGGGCTCAGTCGACTCTTCTGGCTCTCAAAGTGACTCCGGCTCCCAGATTGTGCTCCTGATGATGAATCCTACATCCACATCTCCCAATCCATCGCAGCTCTCCAGCTCCTCCGGCCAGACATCATTCCACTCCCCTCTGCCCCCACATTCCCAATCACCCTTCTCTCATTCCAGCGTGCCCTGCCTCCTTCCTTGTCTTCGTTTGGGGCTCTCCTGCTCTCCATGGCTGCTGTAGCTTCATGGAGCAGCTGCTCTGGAAGTGTGGCTCCCTTTTTTCCTCAATTGGTTCTTGCCAGTGTATGATTCATACCGTCACCGTCCTATCTCTTTATTACACATCTTCCCCCTTAAGACTCCACTAAGCACCTTTTTTTCTATTTCTAGATTTATGTTTCTGGATGTTTGTTGACTTCGGTTTACATTCAATGCAGGTTCTTCTGATTGGCATGGAGATAAAAAGTCCACCACCACATTGGTCTGGCTGGGCCTGTATTTGATACAGAAATGAAAAGGTTGTACAGCTAAGGCCCACCGGGTAATCCAAGCATTGTCAGTCTTTGTGGTCTGTAGGCACTGATGCTTAAAGCGGTTCGTTTCTCTGGAGGCCACCAAAATCACAGACACACACTCATTAGATGGCACAAAAGGTATATTTGCAAATAGGGTCAGAGCAGAGTCAAAAACTCAGATTACTCTGAACCCACCAAGGAATTTTGCAGGCTGTATTTATCTTTTTCCTCCTGGGCATGTGTGCAGAAACAGGAACTCTTACAGCCCACTTCCGTTTCATACAAGCATACATGTGGTTACATCACTACATACATCGCATGTATAGTATAATTAACTACTTAAGTATGCAGGGCGGAGAGGTAAATATGCATCAGCTAATTAAGCATGCTCAGAGACTACTATAGGTCACCAAGAGTTCAAACCCCCCCTCTTTCAAGGACACAGTCAGTTGAATTCCAGCTTCTGTAATCTGTATGAGAAAGGCTAGGGAGAAGCTGGGGGAGAGTCTGTGATTTAGTATAAGAAAAGTTGTGGCAAGGCTGGGAAAGGAACAAAGTCCTTAGCAGTGTTTCTTTCTTATCGGGTGCAAGATGCAAGCTGTGCATTTCTAACAATACTCCATTTCTAACAATATTCCCCCCTCAAGATGCTTTCTGCTCCCCATTTTCATTTAGGCAGATCAAGATAATTACGAGGAATTTTTCTGAGTACCATGACTTTTGCTACAGTCTGCACTTTGAGGGGGACTGCTGCAACTTGCATCCCTTCAACTGTGGTGGTTATCAATCCAGTGAGACAGTACTCTCCTAATGCCACTTGGGAAAGATCCCAGCTGCGGTTCTCATCCCATTCTTGACCAGTACTCTTAACATCCGCCTTATCACTTACCAACCATTTTGGGCCAAAGGAAAAGCCCTCCAAGGCCACTGTTCTCCAGCCTCTTGGAGTCCCCCACAGGCCCAGCAGTTGGTGAGATTGAAGGTACCTGCAATTCTTTCCATCATGTCAACATACAAATTTGTCCCTGGGGGAGCAATTGGGGAAAGCGGGGATATAGGCTGGCGGCTAGGGCTGCTCAATCCTGCTTCTCTTACTACATAGATAACAACAAGGCATATTAAGATTCCCACCATATTCTCCCTTTCTTGAGATCAAATACAGCCTAAACTTTTTCTTTTTACTTTCTTGTCTAATTTTCTGAACTTTGATTAAGCCGTCTCAGGCGCACTTGGAGATCACCAGTAGGTTTACAGCTCCACTTGCTGGCTTCTTGTTCCGAGGACGACTCAGCTTCCGGAGTGAGTTCGTCCTGGGAGTTGGTGTCCTCTGACGCTCGTGGATGTCGTTTCACACGGGTATGGTGTATCCAGCGGTCATGGCCAGGAATCTTTACAGTGGTGTGGGTTGTTAGAAGTACCTGGAAAGGGCCACTCCACCTCTCAGTCAAAGGTTCCTTTTTCCACCGCTGCACCAAGACCCAGTCTCCCGGGCAGAAGTCATGTACCGGTACGTCTAAAGGCAGATGCTGAAAGGAGGCTGCATACCTGTGAAGAGAAGACAAGACAGACTACAAAGCAATAACATACATATGAAGCTCGCTATTACCTAATTCAAAAGCTACATTTTCTCGCATCCTGTGGGTAAGACTCGAGGGGGCTTGCCAAACATAATTTCATATGGGGTTAATTTAATGCCCCGTCGGGGAGTGTTTCGAATGCAAGTAAGAGCTAGCGGCAATGCTTGAGGCCACTTAAGGCATGCTTCAATACAGATTTTGGTGAGTAGAGTCTTTAAGGTCCTATTCATGCGTTCCACTTGTCCTGAACGCTGTGGTCTCCATGGTGTGTGTAGTTTCCAAGTGATCTTGAGAGCTTGTGTGACTTCTTGAACTACCTTTCCCACAGAGTGTTGTCCTTGATGGATTCAGGCAGAGAATACCGGGGAATGATCTCCTGCAACAAATACTTCACTACTGCAACAAATACTACTACTGTAGTCTCAGTGGCAGTCCTGGTGGGCCATGCCTCGACCCAACCAGAGAGCTGGTCTACCATGACAAGTAAAAACCCATGATGTCCGGACCGTGGGAGCTCGGCAAAATCAGTCTGCCATGCTTGTCCAGGGTACGCTGCCCAGGGTCTACCTCCCATTGGCACAGGGGGTTTCCTTCGAGGGTTTACTTTCTGGCATGTGATGCACCTGGTAGCAATTCACTGAGCTTCTACATATAGCCCTGGGGCTACTGCTTGGCGGATCACTAGATCACCCATAGCCAAGCCTCCCATATGGGTTCTTGCATGAAGCTGATGCAGCACTTTCCGAAGCAATGGCCTGGGTATCATGACCTTTCCTCTCAGTACTATCCACCACCCCTGGGAGTTCTTTTTTGCACAAGCCTTCTGTGCAAATTTATCTTCTTCAGGGGACTAAATCCCGGACATATGGCCATATGGCATGGGACAAGGCCTGCCTGGATACTTCCTCCACTTCTCCACCAATAAATGCGGCTTCCTTTGCTGCCGCATCAGCCTTTGCGTTTCCAAGCTTATGCTTTTCCTCAGCAGCCTTCCCATGGGCCCGCACATGAATGACTGCTACCTCTTTAGGCTGGTGGAGTGCCTCTAGTAGCTTGATAATCTGAGGGCCGTTAGCAATTTTATTCCCAGAAGCCGTAAATGAAACCCCTTTCTTTCCACAATAGTCCGTGCGCATGGACCGTAGAAAAAGCATAGCGAGAATCAGTGTATACATTAACCCACTGGCCTGTCCCCAGCTGTAAAGCTCGGGTGAGCGCAGTGAGTTCCGCGGCCTGTGCCGACCATGAGCTTGGCAATGACTCCCTCCATACTACCTTATCCAAGGTTACCACTGCACATCCTGTTCGTCTCTTTCCATCGATGACAGAGCTGGAGCCGTCTATGAAGCATTCAGCATCTGGGTCTTCAACTGGGTCCTCAGCAAGATCAGGCCGCACCGGTGTGGTTTGATTCAGGACCTCAAGGCAGTCATGTGTCGGTTTCCCTGGCTCCGGCAGCAAGGTGCAGGGTTCAAGGCAGTAGTATGTTTGAAAGTAAGTCCTGGATTAGAGAGCAAAAATATCTCATACCGTGATTGTCTGGAGGGGTTGAGAAACTTTCCTCCCTCAGTCCCTAGAATCTGGGGAACTCCATGTGGGGTGTGTATTTCCATATCCGCACCCATGACTATCTTCTGGGCTTCTTCAACAACCACTGCTGTGGCTGCCACAGCCCGAAGACAGGCTGGCCACCCGAGTGCAACTGGATCTAGAACCTTTGAGTAATATCCTACGGGTCTCCAGGTTGGGCCTGATGGCTGTGTCAGCACCCCTGATGCGACCCCTCGATTCTCATGAACATACAGTCGATATGGCTATTTACTATTTGGGATGGCCAGGGCAGGGGGCTGGATTAATGCTGCCTTAAGTAGATCAAAGGCATGCTGCATTTCTTTATTCCATTTCCATTTAGTGAGACTCTCCTTAGTCAGTAAGTCATACAGTGGTCTAGCCTTTCCACCATAATCTGGTATCCATAGTCGACAGAACCCAGTTAGCCCTAGGAATGCCCGCAGCTCCTTGGGTGACTTAGGTGAGGTTAGACCTTGGATTGCCTGTATGTGATCTGCACTCAGGGCTCTGACTCCTTTTGAGAGCTTATATCCCAAAAATGTAACTTGAGGCTGACATATTTGGGCTTTCTCTCTAGAGACTTTATATCCTTTTTTCCCTAGAGTGTTTAGCAGTGACCTGGTGGCTTTCTCGCAGAGTTGCAAGTTTGGGCTTGCAACTAGCAGGTCATCCACATACTGGAGGAGAGTCACTGCGGGGTGTGATCCCTTCCACTCCTCCAAGTCTTTCTGAAGGGCAAGTCCGAAAATATGAGGGGCTGCTATGAATCCTTGTGGAAGAACTGTCCACATGAGTTGGGCTTTATGGAAAGTATCTGGATCCTCCCATTCAAAAGCAAACATTTTTTGACTTTCTCGGTGAAGGGGAATGGAGAAGAAAGCATCTTTCAAATCTAGCACTGAAAATATTTCAGCTTCCCCCGGTACTTGTGTCAAAATCGTGTGTGAGTTCGGGACTACAGGATGGTCTGAAAGGATCTTCTTATTTACTGCTCGCAGGTCTTGGACCAGTCTGTATGAGACCCCATCTGCCTTCGGCACTCCAAGAATGGGGGTATTATATGGTGAGGACCCTTCCACTAGCCATCCGCACTTCTTGTATTTCTCTATTAATGGCTTGAGTCCAGCTCTGGTCGCTCGGCTGAGTGGATACTGCTTTACCCGAACGGGCCCCTCCCCATCCTTGAGTATGATCCTTACCGGGGAGACCGACTTAGCTCATGCAGGAGTTCCATCAGCCCATACTGAAGGGTCTACTCCAGTCATGTGATCTTCAGAACTTACTACAGGGCGTCGGTCCTCCAGGAGGGCCATCTGATAGTTCGAGCTCTGCTTGACAGGTAGCTGGACCACCATCTGGTCGTCTCTGAAAAATATCTCAGCTTGCAATTTTGTGAGTAGGTCCCGCCCAAGTAGGGCAACCGGTCAACTTGGAGAATATACAAAGGAGTGCTCAAGCAAATGGTCCCCCACTTTGGTGAGAACTGGCTTACAAACAGGGAGTCGGGATTGTGTTCCCTCAATCCCTTCCACAAGTACAAGCTGTTCACTAGTTCCTGCACAGGGGGGATTTTCTGGAATCATTGAAAATGTAGCCCCAGTATCCACCAAGTCTTCAAAGTTTTTGCCACCAACCCTAATGGTTACCATGGGATCTTCTCGGGCTCCAACCCGAAGGGTAGTGGTCTTAGATCCCCGTCCCCTTCATTCTGTGTCCTCACCCTTTTCCTCTGCCCGCATGAGGTGACCTCTTGGTTCACCCTCTCTGTCCTTCTTTAACTTTGGGCATTCCCTCTTCCAGTGTCCTTTCTCCCTGCAGTAAGCACAAACGTCTGCTCCCACTCTTTCTCCTTTCCCTTTCTGCATCCCAGCCTTTCCAGGGTTACCTCCAGTTATAGCAGCTGCCAGCGCTGCCATCTGTCGCTGAGCCTTTTTATCCTCCTTGCGCTCCTGCATATGCTCACAATTCCCATATACCTTATATGCAATTTCCACCAGCTCTGAAATCGGTTTCCCAGCACCTCCCTCAGTTTTCTGTAACTTCTTACGAATATCAGCAGCGGATTGACCAATAAGCATAAGCTTTACCATGCGTTGATTATCTGGGGCTTCTGGATCTAGGTCCGAAAACCTGCGGAACGCCTCATACAGCCTCCCGAGGAAAGCTGAGGGATCCTCTTCTCTTCCCTGTCTCACTTCATACAATTTAGACAGATTAGTAACCCGAGGCACTGCCTTCCCCATTGCTTCCACTATAATCCCCAGATACCGTGCACTCAGCTCTCTTCCTTCTGCAGTATGATTATCCCATCTTGGTTCCTCAACAGGGCAGGTATCACACAAGGTACGACCAGCAGCTCCCTCCGCTTCTACCCTGGCTGCTGCAATGCGCTCTGCCGTCCCCAACACTAATCTCCTCTCCTCCGGGGTCAGGAGGGTTTGGAGCATTATCTGGACATCAGCCCAAATGGGTCGATGGGTTTGCCCAATAGATCGAAACAGGTCCCTCATTTTTTCAGGGTCTTCACGAAAAGAGGGGCTCTGATTCTTTCAGTTAAATAAATCTTAAGTACTAAATGGGGTGTAGCAAAAGTTGCATTGCCCCCCTTTCCGATAACCTCTCGCATCGGGCAATTCAGCACCAGCTGTAATTCTACAGTCTTGTGCAAATAATAGCTCTTATTCCCTGATTCAGATGGGGCACTTGGCTGAGGCTCACGCTCTGAATCATTAGGTATGCTTTGATACGCCGGTGGTGGTTTCCCTGAGGGAGGGAGCGGTGGTGCAGAGGGACTGGATCCTGAGGAGGTGTCTGATTCATCCTCGCTATGTGACAGGGTGACTGGACAGCGGGTCCGATACTCAGCCAATTCAGAATTCCCCCCCTCATTAGACTCAGGGCGTACAGGTGGTCCTCCTCGAGTCTTTCCTTTAACAACCATCACATGAGACTTTACTAAGCATTTCTTAATCCAAGGTGGCTGATTTTGAACCACCCACAACCAACAATCGATATAAGGAAATTGATTCCAATATCCGTTCTGCATAACTATTTCATGGATAGCTATCACTTCTTTTACTACAAAGGATCCTTTCGGGGTCCAGTGGACCCCAAATGTTGGCCACTTGAGTTGACAAAACTTAATTAAATCACCCTTTTCCATCTTCACTCCATAATCTGCCTGCTTTGCAAATTTACTGAAGTTTTGTAATATATAACTTAAAGGCATATCCGAGTTTTCTACACGGGAGCGACCTGCACCCATATGCCCACAAAAGTGCACCCAACGCACACCAAATACCAAAAGATCCTAGTTACAGACGGTTCGCATATACCAGGCCAAAAATTTCCCAGTATTAAACCAAATCGAATGCGTCTTTGTTCCCGGATCCAGACCAAATTGGGGAAGGGAATTCATATACTCATTCAGACACCCCAGAGATCTCGATCAGAATGCCAGAATGTGTGTCTGGCGTCCTCAGAAACCAAAAATTTTGCACGAGAGCCTTTAATCTCTCAGGTACCCCAACTCACGTCTCAAACCCCCTGGGCGAGCCCAAAAAGGCGGCTCGGTGCGCACTCCCCATGGTGGCAGAGACGATCTTGTCACTGAGCCCCGAGGTGATCCAGAGACGTCCCATCTGCCAGTGCCAGATTGATGTTTAAAGCGGTTCGTTTCTCTGGAGGCCACCAAAATCACAGACACACACTCATTAGATGGCACAAAAGGTGTATTTGCAAATAGGGTCAGAGCAGAGTCAAAAACTCAGATTACTCTGAACCCACCAAGGAATTTTGCAGGCTGTATTTATCTTTTTCCTCCCGGGCATGTGTGCAGAAACAGGAACTCTTACAGCTCACTTCCGTTTCATACAAGCATACATGTGGTTACATCACTACATACATCGCATGTATAGTATAATTAACTACTTAAGTATGCAGGGCGGAGAGGTAAATATGCATCAGCTAATTAAGCATGCTCAGAGACTATTATAGGTCACCAAGAGTTCAAACCCCCCCACTTCAAGGACACAGTCAGTTGAATTCCAGCTTCTGTAATCTGTATGAGAAAGGCTAGGGAGAAGAAGCTGGGGGAGAGTCTGCGATTTAGTATAAGAAAAGCTGTGGCAAGGCTGGGAAAGGAACAAAGTCCTTGGCAGTGTTTCTTTCTTATCGGGTGCAAGATGCAAGCTGTGCATTTCTAACAATACTCCATTTCTAACACCACTTTAGAGGAGCAAAATCAGCAGGCATCCTGGTTTTCCGTGACAAAAAAAATCACAAATTCTCTGATAAAAAATTGCAAATTCATTGATAAAAATCACAAAATCCATGGTTAAAATGAAATGCCCCCCCACAGCCCTGCTGGTGTCCCTCACTCCCCCCACAACCCCCCAGCCCTGCCCCTGGGGGCCTTGCTGCTAGGGCTATGGGGCCAAGGACCCAGGTCTGCAGGCCTCTGCCCCCAGTGGAAGGCAGCAGCTGCTACAGCAGGAGCATGAGTCGGCTTCCCCCTGCTGCTGCCTGCTGCAGGCTTGGGCAGGGCCAACTCTTAGAGGCAGCATGACTCCTGGAGGATAGAAGGGACCTGCACCCCCAAGATCTGTCTGGGGGGGGAGGGGCAGGGCAGATGTGCACTTCCTCATGCATGCAGAGGAAGTGTGGCCAGGAGCTTGGAGCAGCAGGCAGCCTTTGTGCGTGGCCCTGCTGCACCAGTCACACATGCTGCACTCTGGAGAGCCTGGGAGAGGGCAGCAGGGCGGGAAGCACAGCTTTTGTGACCCAGGGTTTGCAGCTGGCCAGGCACTCCGGTTGGCAGGGGGTTTGCAGCCTGTCTGCTCCCAGCCAGAGTGCTTGGCTGGCTGGAAAACCCCACACCTCCAGGCCAATTGCAAACCCCACTTCCCAGCTGGAGTGTCCGGCTGGGAAGTGCCAAAGCTGACTGGGGCCTGAGAGAGTGGGGAGGTTTGCAGTTGGCTGGGAGCATCGGGGGTTTCCAGCCAGCTGAGCATTCTGGCAGGGAGGTTGCAAACCCCTTCCGGGCTGGAGTGCCTGGCTGGCTGCAAACCTCCCAGCTCCCTCAGCCACCAGTCAGCTTCCCCCTCAGCCCTGCCCCACGACCTCCAAGCCCCACTTACCTCCAGCAAGAAGAGTGAACCTGAAGCAGTCTGTGGTAAGTGTGTGTGTCCGGCCCTGCCCTTCCCCCCGGTTTCCCTGACCCTTTTGCAAACAGCTCCAGGAGGGTGGGACTCTGCCAGCCTGCAGAGCTCTTTGCAGAAAGGGGGAAATCCATGGGTTTCTCTTCTAAAAGGGAAAATATGTATTTTCTCTGATAAAAATGGGAACTCTGTGGTTTTCTGTTTTTCCATGGGAAACGGAAAACCAGGATCCCTGATTATCAGTGATTAAGGTAAACTCCCGGACGAGAAGATAATAACAGAAATACTCTACCCCCCACTTGATAGCTAAACGTTCTCATTTGATTGTTGCGAACCTTTGTTCATGGGGGTTAAGCTTGTGACTGGCATAGGCTATAGGCCGGTCTGCTCCTTCATGTTCCTGTGATAATACTATTCCCAGAGCTTGACTGGATGCATCTGCCTGCAGGACAAAAGATTGCTTGAAATCAGGACTCTGAAGTACCACTTCCTTCCTTTTTTTCCTTAATGGGTTCTTGCTGGCGTTCAGTTCATACCGTCATCGGATTTCTCTCATTATATGCTCTCTTCCTTTAACAAGTTCATGGTCCTTGTCTTGTTGACACTGAAATTCATCTGCCACTTTTTTGCCTGCTCAGATTTATGAGACCTTTGTCAGCAGAAGTGCCACACACACATTCTCTGCAAGGGTTCCTCAGCTTAGATACCTACTCTCCACAACACACTTACCCTTAAGCCCCCTATTTTTTATAGGTCCCAAGGTCCCACCTTGATACCGATCTTAGAATATATAGTTCAGAGTTTCTAGGGTCGGAAGAGACCTGAGTAGATCATTGAGTCCAACCCCCTGCCATGGCAGGAAAGAGTACTGGGGTCAAACAACCCTGGCAAGGTGTACATCTAGTCTCCTCTTAAAGACCCCCAGGGTAGGAGCCAGCACCACTTCTCTTGGAAGTTGGTTCCAGATCCTAGCCGCCCTGACCGTGAAGTCATGCCTCCTGATATCTAGCCTAAATCTACCCTCTGCCAGCTTGTGACCGTTATTCCTGGTCACTCCTGGCAGTGCTCGAGGGAACAGGAATTTCCCTAGTGCCTGCTGCTCCCCCCTGACTAGTTTGTAACGGGCCACTAGATCCCCCCTCAGCCTTCTCTTGTGGAGGCTGAACAGGTTCAGGTTCTGTAGCCTCTCCTCATAGGGCCTGCCCTGCTGCTCCCTGATCATGCGAGTGGCCCTCCTCTGGACCCTCTCCATGTTGTCCACATCCCTCTTGAAGTGTGGCACCCAGAACTGGACGCAGTACTCCAGCTGTGGCCTGACCAGTGCCACATAGAGGGGGAGGATCACCTCCTTGGACCTGCTTGAGACGCATCTGTGGATACATGAATCCCCACACTGCCAGCCCATGTTCATCTTGGAGTCAATGATGACTCCAAGATCCTTTTCTGCCTCTGTACTGGGACAGCAGGGGTTAGTAGGGAGGAGGAAAGCAGCTGTTTGAATTCATTTTTTCCTGAAGTTGATTATTTTTGGTTGGGGGGGATGGAAATAGATATTGGATTTACTGTAGGCTAAGTAGATTGCTTAATTCGGAGAAAGGTAGCAGTAGGAGCCTAAGACACAGACATTTTGGTGTATCCCATTATAAGTCTAAAATAACTAACTACTGGTACATAAACTCAATGTACCATTAATACTCTTATTACTATTTCACTTCCACTAGTTGGTGATGCTCCTTCAAAAGCCCTAGCATCACAGCATTCATGAGCCATGCTTGGTACCTCGAGGCATGTAGAAAAAACATTTAAAGCTCTGTCTGTGGATGAATCACTGATTCTCTGAATCAGCATTGAATCTTCAGATTCAGCTGAATCTAATCAGGGATGGTAATCCAAATCAACTAATCAAATCACTGTCCCCAATTTGAGCCAAATCTGAATCGAATCCAGCCCATTTCGCACACCCTTACTATTTGGCTGTGGATGGACACTTAATCTCAGCTACACTGCTATGTTGAGACCTAGCAGCCAGACCCGTCCCCCCCTGCCCCAGCTCCTACTTCACCCAGCCCCCAGGGAGCCACGTGACTGGAGCCTTGCAAACAGGCTGCATAAACAGGTGCGCTTGTCTGCCCCACGTGCAAGTTAGCACAGGACTTCATGCAGGAGGTTGAGCGGGAGGGCCCATGGCCCTGCCTGTGACCCCTGGGGTAGGTAGTCACAGTTAGCCAGACTACCACCAGTAAAATGTAGATGGGCACATGCCAGAATGCAAGGGTCCCCTCAGGCTCTGTGGCCCCCTGCTCTCGCTCCTCAGAAGCCTCAACCCAAACAGAGCCCATGGTGCTGGGCTCCACGCAGATGGAGCCTCTGGCTCTCAGCTGTGGGGGCTGCCTGACACTTTTTCAGCCTCTGGGGACTGGGAGCATGGCCACCTCCCCTTGTGAGGTCTTCTCCCTTTTGGGGTCTCTGGCACACCAGCTGGAGGAGCTCCAGGCCACAGTCCAGAGACTGTGTCCCATCAGGGATGGTGAGTCGGAGATAGACTCCTATTACCAGGCCCTTCACCCCCTGGAGGCAGAGGATAGGCCAAGGTCACCTGCCAGGACAAGGGAGGACTCAGGGACCTCCCATGCTGCCCAGCCAAGGGGTTGGACCAAGGTGGCCAAGGGGCCAAGGCCCGCCACACCAGGGTCCCTGCCCTGCTGAAGCTTTGCAACATGTATGAACCTCTTGCAGCTCCAGTTGGCAGCACAGGCTCAACTGTAGCTACCACTCCTGCTCTCCCTATGACAAAAGACAAAGTGTTTGTCATGGGAGACTCCATCCTGAGGGGGACTGAGGGGGCAATCTGCCGCCCTGACCACTTAGCCCAGGAAGTCTGCTGCTTCCTGGGAACCCGTATCTGGGACATTGAGGAGAAGATCCCTGAGCTCCTCCAGCCCACTGACCACTACTCTATGGTCCTTATCCATGTGGGCATGAATGACATGGCTCCGAGCAATCCCAGCTGGGTCATGAAGCACTACAGGGATTTGGGAGCAGGGCCAAAGGGGTTGGCAGTGCAGGTGGTGTTTTGTTCGATGCTCCCTGTCTCAGTCTATGGACTGAGGAGGAAGAGGAGGATTGAGGTAGTAAACCAAGGACTGCAGAGCTGGTGTCATTGGGAAGGTTTTGGCTTCCACGACCACTGTCCGCTCTTTGGTGAGAGAGGCAGTGAGCTGCTGGGACAGGATGGCATCCACCTCTCTCCACTGGGGAGGTGGCTCTTCTCAGCCAGACTGACTGACCTGCTCCACCAAGATTTAAACAAAGCCCGTTGGGGGATAGGGGGACTACTGCCACTTCTGGCCTGCTGAGCAACCCTTGGAAAGCCAGATGATCAAGGCACCCCTGCCCCAGCCCTGAAACAAGCTGTGGGCAAGGTAAGGGCCCCTAAAGGGACACTTGCCTGCCTGTACACAAATGCCAGGAGCTTGGGGAATAAACAGGAGAAACTTGTCCTCCTGCTTAACACAAATAATGATGACATCATAGGGATAATGGAGACCTGGTGGACTCCACCCATGACTGGACCACAGATATAGATGGCTATATCCTGTACAGGAGAGATCCAGGGCACAAAAGGGGCAGGGGTGTAGCTCTGTGTGTCAAGGAAAGCTATGTGTTCCTGCATGCCAACATTGGCACCCAGGGTGGATGACTGGAGGCCCTCCGGGTTAAAATCCGAGAACATGGCACAGGGGACACAATGGTGGTAGTCTATTACAGTCCTCCAGCCCAGGATCAAGAGCTGGACCAGGAGTTCACCAGGGAATTGACTGAAGCTGCACGCTCCCGGTGCATAATTGCCACGGGAGACTTCAACTACCCAGACATCTTGTGGGAAGAGCACTCAGCCAAATCCAAATGGTCAGAAAGCTCTCTCACGTGCATGGATGAGATCTATCTGACTCAAGAAGTTTAACAGGCCAACAAGAGGTAATGCACTGCTCAACCTGGTACTGGCTATGAGGGACAACCTAATCAGGAACCTAATAATCGAAGGGAAGCTGGGTGACAGCGACCACGAGCTGATCACCTTCACCATCTGCCATAAAGCTGGCAAGTCAGTCAGCAATACAGAAGTCCTCAACTTCAGGAAAGCTGACTTTGACAAGCTCAGCAGGCTTGTCAGTGAGGCCCTAAGGGACCATGACTCAAAGGGGAGGGGAGTTCAGGATGAGTGGTTGCTCCTCAAGGAAGCAATCCTGGATGCACAAGCAAAGTCTATTCCATCTCAGAGGAAAGGCAGCAAAAAAGCACAGAAGCCCCCTTGGCTCTGCAGGGAACTACCGGACCTCCTGCATCTAAAAAGAAAGACCTACAAAGGATGGAGGACTGGCTCCACCTCCAAGGATAAATATTCTGCACTGGTCCAGACCTGCAGGGAGCAAACCAGAAAAACCAAGGCTGTGACTGAACTCCAAATAGCTACTGGTATCAAAGACAATACAAAGTCCTTTTTTAGATATGTGGGGAGCTGGAGGAAAAGCAAAGGCAACACTAGACCTCTGCTAAACCAGATGGGACAATTGACAGCTGATACCCAGGAAAAAGCCAACTTGCTAAACGGATACTTGGCATCAGTTTTTCACCAGTCCCAAGGGGCGCCCCTGCCCATTACAGGATGGGAACACCTGTGTAAAGGTGATACCTTATCCTCCATCAATGCTGACCTTGTAAAGGAACACCTTGAGAGGCTGGACACCTTCAAGTCAGCCAGCTCTGACAGTTTACACCCCCGGGTACTCAAATTGCTAGCAAGCTCCATAGCTCAGCCTGTGGCACAGATCTTCAAAAACTCCTGGTGCTCTGGTGAAGTACCTGAAGATTGGAAGAAGGCCAATGAGGTGCCTATCTTCAAGAAAGGGAGGAAAATGGACCTGGTGAACTACAGGCCCATCAGCCTGACCTCTATCCCGGGGAAGCTATTAGAAAAGATTATCAAAGAGACCATTCTTAACAGACTGGCTGATGGCAGAATCCTGAAGGATAGCCAGCACAGGTTTGTTGCGGGTAGGACTTACTTAACTGATCTTATTTCCTTTTAAGACCTATCACCTGGACAAGGGAGAAGAGATTGATGTCGTATATCTTGACTTTAAAAAAGCCTTCAATCTGATATCCTATAATCAACTCTTAGCAAAACTGGCCAACTGCAGCCTTGGCTTCATCACAATCCACTGGCTGGGGAAGTCAAATTGTCATGGTGAACAGTGACCAGTGGGGTCCCTCAATGCTCATTCCTTGGGCCAACACTATTCAACATCTTTATTAATCATGTGGACATTGGTATCAGAAGCGGACTGAACAAGTTCACTGACGACACCAAACTCTGGGGTAAAGCGTCCACACCTGAGGACAGGAGGGTGATCCAGGCTGACCTTGACATGCTCAGGAAATGTGCAGACAAGAACCTGATGGTGTTTAACGCTGAAAAATGCAAGTTTCTCCACCTTGGGAGGAAAACCTGCAGCATCCTTATAGGCTTAGCACTGCTATGTTGGCTAGCACTATAGATGAAAAGGACTTGGGGGTCATGACTGACCACAAGATGAACATGAGCCTCCAATGTGATGCTGCAGCTAGTAAAGCGAGCAAAACACTGTCTTGCATCCATAGATGCTTCTGAAGCAAATCCTGGAACATCATTCTCTCCTTGTACTCAGCCTTGGTGAGCCCGCAGCTAGAGTACTGCGTCCAGTTTGGGGCTCCACAATTCAAAAAGGATGTGTAAAAGCTTGAGAGAGTGCAGAGGAGGGCCACATGCATGATCACACATCAGGAAAACAGACCTTATGATGAGAGACTGAGAGCTATGAGACTCTTCAGCATGGAAAAGCTCAGGCTCAGAAGTGATCTGGTGGCCACCTGTAAGTTTATTAGGGGTGCTCACCAGCATCTGGGGAAACATCTGTTCACCAAAGCGCCCCAGGGGATGACAAGGTCAAATGGTCACAAACTCCTCCATGACCATTTCAGGCTGGACATAAGGAAGAACTTTTTTACTGTCTGAGCTCCCTAGGTCTGGAATAGACTGCCACTAGAGGTTGTTCAAACACCTACTTTGAACGCCTTCAAGAGAAATCTGGATGTTTATCTTGCTGGTATCCTATGACCCTTGCTGACTTCCTGCCCCTGGGGTAGGGGGCTGGACTCGATGATCTTCTGAGGTCCCTTCCAGTCCATTCTCCTTTTGAGGATATCAGGACTGGGGCATTGTTACTGTTCATAGGGTGTCGCTCTGCTGGTCAGGCAAGCCCTGAACATAAACAAGAGAGAAAGGAAAAAGGTGATTGAGGGAGAAGTCACTACAAGTCCCCGGATAGAGGGACCATGCCCCAAAAGGAAACAAAGTAAAAAGAAAGAAAATAGAACCCAAGGCAATGAAGTTAGGACTTACACAAGAGCAATAGATGCGAAGTTACTCAGTTAAATTGAATTAAGGTCTGGGTGGGATTCTGCTTAAGTTGAAATTCATAGTTAATTGATGCAAATGAGTAAGGATAGCCTTGCTCAGTGCAAGCTGATAATGGATGTAAGTTTAAATTTGGATAAATAAAGGAGATTGTAAACCTGAATGGGATGACATAAGGCTGTAATTTCAAATTAATGGTCGATAAGTTAGGTGCCCTATAATGAAGAGAAAAAGGAGAAGCTAAGGGTGTTGCAAAAAAGATCCTTTTTCTCAATATAGATTGTGGACTATTATGATGGTAGATAATAATTAACACCTCCTGACTTATAACATTGAATATTAACCAAGATGTGGCAGGTGTGAGTCAGTAAATACCATTATACTATCCAGCAGAACAACCTGACGTACAGAAGGGGAGGAGAGTACACCAGGTTAGAGGCTAAACCCCCCACAACAAGTGGTGCATTGGCTGGGAATTTAACAACGGCCTACATTGCAAGGAATGCATGGAAATGCAGCCAGGCACAATGGGGAGTCCTGAACTGCTTCAGCAAACATTACATTTGGTGAGCCAAGTGCTTCCACAACAACAACAAGTAACTCAACAAATTGCTCTTGAGGACAAGTGGCTCCAGCAGCAAGCATGGGCTCAACAGAATCAAGTGGAATTAAAGTTACCCAAGATGGCTCTGCAGGATGACTTGGAAGCCTTTTTAGAGAGTTTCGAAAGAGCTGCATTGCCTTGGGATTAGATCAGAGCAGACAGGCTGGCCAATTGGGTGTATTACCGATCAGAAGAGCACAAGCCACTTATCAACCTATGCCCCAGGGTGAAGCAGTCGACTATGACGCGGTAAAAAAGGAGATTGTGTATTGCTTGAATATCAACCCCAAGAGATACCATCAAGCCTTTTGAATGAAGAAGCAAAGAGAGGACGAGTCCCTGTGGATCCTACTCCAATATTTAGCAGATCTATTAGACAAGTGGTTGAGACCCCAAGAGGTATCCAAAGTGGATCTGTGTGATCAAATTTTATTGGAACAGTTTTTAATGGATCTGGATCAAGGTACACAACAGTGGGTGCATTGTCATTGCCCTAAGTCATCTGCCAAGGCGCTGAGATTAGCCGAAGACTTCGACAGCATACAACGAGAAGGCAACCGAGAACATGGTATAAAAGGAAGGATGACCACCATATTCAGAGACAGAACATAAGGAACCCTGAGAACCAATATGACCGACAATAGTGCGTTTCTGATGTGGATGGGTAGGGCATATGGCGAGAGGATGTACAAATGCTCCCCAACAAATTCAATGTGGTCAGGAAACGTCATTTGACACCAGGATGCCACACAATGAGCAGAGGGACAATGGACAGGTAGAACTGATGTACTGTAGTATGAGTAAAACAGGAGGGGAGAGACCAAAAGATAAACCAACAATTTGATGCCCCTCATTCCCAGTTCAACTTCTATTATATAGGGTCCTTTTGTTCCACTGAAGTAACAGAGGTCAGACCCTCCGTTGCAAATAACCTTCAGAAAGCTGTTTTGGAAATGTAGGCTGGGTGGTGAGAAATTTTGAAAGTCATCCTCACAGTACACACACATGTGCATGAAAATATGAATATTTTGAACAGAGAGAATAAATATTAGCTAAATCTGATTAAAATTGACTGTTTTTATTCTCAGACCTGAAGAAGGGTACATTGTACCCAAAAGCTTGTTTAAGTCTCTCCCAATCATGCAGTTAATCCAATAAAATATATTCCACAAAAATCCATGCCTTCACTGCAACATTTTAACTCGTCTCTCGTTTTGACTAAAATAAACAATTAATGAAAGACATTTGATGAGAAACTATAAACATTTATTAACTACTTGTTTTGTGCTTTTTATTTTCAGTTAAATTATCAAGTTGTGAAACCAAAACTAACCCCCTCCTAAATATATATTTACCCAAAGCTGAAAAAACATTAATCAAAAACTAATTTTTAACAAATTTTATTGGAAAGTTTTTAAAAAAAATCTATATACTTTAATATATATTTCTCTGTGATAAATAATTCAATATTTTGATCACTGTTAGATTTAGCTTTTGAAAAAAATTCCCCAAGTGTTTATTATTCCACTAGACTTTGATTTTGACAGCTATTTAATAATAATGTATACTTTTCATTTAGTACTTAACACCCATATATCTTGTAGTGCTATGCAAAAGGGATCTGTGTCAGTATCCCCATTTTACAGATGGGGAACTGAGACACAGTGAGATGAAGTGATGTGCCCAAGGTCACCTAACAAGTCTGTGGCATAGTTGGGAATACATTAATTTCCCGAATTCCAGTGCAATGTTCCATCTATTAAGAAACACTGACTGCAGTTACTTCTCTTGCAGGCTGTACATCCCTGAAGTAAGTAGCAGAACAATCAAACTTCTCAGTGAGGTGCATATGTCCATTTATTTTCACTTGGTCTTTTGGGGATATTTCACATCATATCCATGTAGTTATCAGCTTTAATGGGAAGCTGAAGGCTCATTTTAGAACCTTATCAACCTCAGGAAGAAACCCATATTATTCCTTAAGCGCCCATCCCCCCACAACCCCCTTCTGTTTAGGGCAGACTGCATAATACATTTTATGATACCATCCAAGATAATACACTTAAATATTCTGAAGAGGAGTGGTTTACTGAGCATGATCTCAAATCACATTGCACCTTCACATTACTTCTCTCCTCTCTGCTGACCTCTAGTTATATCTATATGGGTTTTGATCTCTTTAGACCTTACAAGATGAACAGCCAGGGTCAGTCTTTTGTTGGAAGATCAGCAAAGCAAGTTGCAGTGCTCTGTGTAAATGAAATCAGCACTCTAGTTTGACTGAAGAGGGTGCTCTGCTATTACAGGTGCTGTCTTTTGGATACGATGTGAAACAAACATCTTAACCACTTGTCAATAAAGATCCCCATGATGTATTTCATAGCTGGGGTGTTAATTCCAGAGTTGCAGTCAAATTCCAGTGTTGGCTGTTAAATTCTGCCTCTTTAAATTTGCTCTGCAGTTTTCGCTGGATACAATATTCTTTATTTCCTTTCTTATTCATTTGTACAGTATTAATGTGTGCCCTTCCTTGCTTTCTGACTGGTCAATGCATTTCAGTGGTGTGTAGATGTGTGGCATGATCTCTACATATATCTCAACTTCTTTAACAGGACATTGTTTCAGATCCTCAAGGCTCTATAGGTACATAAGCTCCAACTGAAATCCAGGAGAGTAAAGTCCTTAACTTCCTTGGCAGATACAAACCATTGTGATCAGCAGTAAGCACTCCTGGACGTGGAGTTTTCAGTTTGTTTTTCAAACAAAAAAATTGGGGTGGGGGGGGGGGATTGCTCCAGTCAAACTGAAAGGGACATTTTCTCAAAGATTACCTGAAATGAAAAAAAATTAAACTTTTCATTTTGGTTCAACCCAAAATATTTCTTTCAACATGAAACAAAATATCTTATTTATTTTTGGATTCTTCAACCCTCTTTACTTTTAAGTTAATTTTTAAATAAACAAAATGCCATTTTGAAATGAGTCAAAAAGTTTCATTTCAATTCATAGATGCTAGATACTAGGGTTGGAAGGGACCTCAATGGATCATCAAGTCCAACCGTCTGCCCAGTGCAGGAAAAAGTGCTGGGGTCATATGACCCCATCTAGGTGCTCGTCCAGTCTCTTCTAGAAGACCCCCAAGGTAGGGAAGGGCACCACTTCCCTTGGAAGCCTGTTCCATATTCTGGCAACCCTAACGATGACAAAGTACTTTCTGATGTCCAACCTAAATCTACTCTATCAGCTTGTGGCCATTGTTCCTGGTTATTTCAAGGGGTGCCCTGGTAAACAAAGCATCTCCTATTCCCTGCTGCTGCCGCCACCTGGTGAGTTTGTATACTGCCACAAGATCCCTACTCGGCCTTCTCTTGTGGAAGCTGAAAGGGTCCAGGTCCCTCATCCTTCCTCACAGGGTCTTCCCTGCAGGCCTCTAACCATATGAGTGGCCCTCCTCTGGACCTTCTCAAGATTGTCCACATCCCTCTTGAATTGTGACACCCAGAACTGGACACAGTACTCCAGCTGTGGCTTGACCAGTGCCGCATAGAGCAGAAGCATCACTTCTCTGGACCTGTTCGTGATGCACCTACTAATGCATGACAAAATGTTGTTAGCTCTGCTAATTACTGTATCACACTGACAACTCATATTCATCCTGAAGTCAACAATGACTTTAAGATCTCCTTCCACTGCTGTGCTGCTGAGAAGGTCATCCCCCAGCCTATAGGTGTGTTGGTGATTCCCTCTCCCTAGGTGCAACATCTTACACTTGTCCTTGTTGAACTGCATCCTATTGTTCCCTGCCCACTTCTCTAACCTGTCCAGGTCTGCCTGGATTTGGTTTCTTTCCATCAGTGTGTTTGCTTCCCCCCCGCAGTTTTGTGTCATCTGCGAATGTGGACAGAGCGATTTCCACACCCTCATCCACGTTGCTAATGAAGATATTGAACAGCACTGGCCCAAGGACAAAGACTTGGGGGACCCTACTGTCCACATCTTTCCAGGTCAATACCAACCCATCTACGACCACCCTCTGGGTATGACCCTTAAGCCAATTTGTCACCCACATGACTGTATAATCATCCATAGCACAGCCATGCAATTTGTTTATGAAAATAAGATGTGATACCATGTCAAAGGCCTCCTTAAAGTCCAAGTCAGCTCCTGCATCTAAGCATTTAATGACCTGGTCATAGAAAGAAACAAGGTTAGAAACCTTCTCTGATGCAGGCATCTGTTATGAACCCATGCTGGTTGCCCATCAGTATTATCTTACCCGATGGATTCCTACAAATGTGATCCTTGATAATTTTTCAAGGGTTTTCCCAAGGATAGAGGTGAGACTAACTGGTCTATAGATATCCTTCTTCCTCCCCTTCTTGAAAATAGGGACCACATTGGCCCTTTTCCAGTCCTCTGGGGCCTCACATGAGCACCATGAGTGCCAGCGGCTCTGGCTAATTCTTTCAGCAACCTTGGAAGGAGCTCATCCAGTCCCGCTGACTTAAACACATCCAGCCTCTCCTAGTGTCTCTTTACCAAGTTGGCGCTGACACTAGGTGGGCTGGTGTTCCTCCTGCTTCTAATGCATTTCAGAGATTTGTCTAGACCTATGCTCAAGAATACAGAGGCAAAAAACTCTGCTTTGTCCTTCCTATCTGTCACCAACTGCCCTAGTCTATCCTGCAGGGGTCCTACGATGCCCTGCGCCTTCTTTTTGCTCTCTATATACTTGAAGGACTTCTTGTCCTTAATTTTTGTCGCCAGCTTAGGTTCTAATGCTGCTTTGGCCTTCCTGACTGATTCCTTGTAAGTATGAACCAAGGAGGTATACTTCTCCTTGGTAGCTACCCCCCGCTTCCACAGCCTGTATGCCCCTTTTTTTGCCCTTAGGCTTTCCTAGATTTCCCTGTTTAGCCAAGAGGGCTTCTTGGCCCCTTTGCCCCCTTTTCTATCCAATGGATTGTCTCCTTCTGTGCCTGAAGGATCTCCTCCTTGAGGAATGACCACCCTCCCTGGACTCCCATTTCGCCAATGCTCTTGATCTTCAATGCCCAACTAACTAATCTCCTGAGCACATTGAAGTTAGCCTTTCTGAAGTCTAGCTCTTCTGCCCTGCTGGTTACTTTTCCCATCCTTTGCCAAATAGTGAATTCAGTTAATTGATGATCACTATCCTCTAGGTTACCTCGTACCTGCAGATCTGCCACCAGGTCATTCCCCATAGCCAACACCAAGTCCATCAAGGTATTCCCCCTACTGGGATCACATACCTCCTGCATTAGGTGGAGATCCTGTATGCAGGTTAAGAACCTACGTGAGCAGTTAGTCCTAGCTGACTGATCCTCCCAGCAGATGTCAGGGTAGTTTAGGTCACCCATAACAACCATGTCCCTTGACTGTATGGCCTCTGAGAGCTGCCCAGAGAATTCCAGGTCTAGATCATCCTTCTGGTGTGGCAGTCTATAGTAAATCCCCACTGTCAAGTCCCTTTCCCCCTGACCCTCTTGTAACCTAATCCACAGTACTTCAGTTTGGCCCTCTTCTGATCCCATCTTGATTATACAAGATGTATATTGCTCCTTAACAGACAGCAACACTCCTCCCCTCTTTTTACCCACTCTATCCCATCTGTATAACTTATAACCTTCAACACCTACCACCCAGTCATGAGTAGGGTCCACCAGGTTTCAGTTAGCCCAACCAGGTCAAAGTTGTTGCTTGCAAGCAGGAGTGCAAGTTTCTCCTGCTTGTTCCCCATGCTCCTAGCATTAGTGCAGAGACATTTAAGCACCCCCCAGGTGCTCCTGGTACCCCCTGTCCTGATCTTTATCAGGCCCCTTAGTGTTTACCTGGGCTGATCCAAGGCATGGCTCATGGCTCTCTGATCCTAGGTTTTCTTTGTCTGCTGGATCCCCGTCCCTCGATGAACCTAATTTAAAGTCCTTCAGATGAGATCAGCCAACCTGTAAGAGAACAAACTCTTACCTTTAGAAGAAAGATGAAGACCATATCGTCCCAGGATGCCTCTCTCATGGAAGTGTGGATTATGACTGTAGAAGCCAAAACTCACAAGATGGCACCAACTCCAGAGCCACAGGTTGACTTCTCTGATGCAGGCATCTTGGTGTTGATGGCAACTGCTGACAAGAAGGATCGATGAGAAACTGTCTGTCATTTGACAAACCAAAATATTCTGACATTTTGGAAATGCTCCCCCTATTATTTTCTAGTTTATAACTACAAGTTCTCAATGAATTTGGTTCAGCTGTGCTTGTAAAATCTAGTCCCAATAGTGAGTAGCCATGTAACCTTGAAGACTAACTGGTTCAGAAAGGTATAAGCATTCACAGGCAACAGCTGACTTCATCAGATGCTATTTTCAATGGACTAGCCTGTTGTCTAAGAAAGCCTATGCCTCTAAATCAGTTAATCTCTTTATGTGCTACCATGTGCTGCCTTCTGCCTGATTTCAGACTAGTACAGCTAACTACCTTTCTGAGATCTAAGGAAAGGTACTGTGGTACCTGAAAACTTGTCTATGTCCTTCCCAACTATACAATTGGTCCAATAAGATATTCCCCACAAAAATATTTGCCTCACATTTTTATTGGACCATCATGGCTACAGTAACATCCCACTTCTACTTTGCATTTTTTTTAAGGATCCATCCAAACAGTGTTCCCACTCTGCTTGCCTGCCTTGTGTACTCACAGTATTGTTGCCGGCACAAGGTGCCCGAGGGAGGCAACAATTGGGTTCGTTGCCCGGTGTGCGTCGCGCCAAATAAACACACTGGGGGAGCAGACAAAGTTTATTTGAGCTCAAGTAAAAGGCACAGGGAGACTGTATAGTCTCAAATCCTGCGCACCTAACCCTGCAACAGCGGGATCTTTATACCCCGGTCAGTTTCACTGTCAATGATTTTCTACCAGCTGGCCTCCCTCTTTCTCCCCTTTCCCTCCTCCTTTCTCTCTCCGAGCGGTGCCCTTGCATTCCACAGATAACAGTTTTAGCTCACCTGCTTTCCAGAAGGACAGGAGATTGCAGGCGCCAAAGAAAGGGTTACAAAGGTTGGGCAAGGGGGGGGGGGTTTGGCTCTTCTGAGCCTGGAGCAGAAGGACTTCCTCGACACTCGTGGTCTTCCATCCCTCTGAGTTACCCAGGGTTATGCCCAGTGACACCAACAGTATTAAACCTTTAATATCAATAATAAACAGGAAGTATCCATTAGCCATTTGCTAAAATTCCTTCCCCTCACAGTTAACTGCCAGTGGTCCATCTGTTGCTGCTTTCCAATCAAGAAGCAGCTTCATTTCAGTGGTTAAGTGATGCTTGGGTATAGATAGACTGTAAAGTGCTTTCAAATGTATTGGGATGAAAAATTTTTTGTAACTTTAAGAGGTTAATCAAGGGCTTCAAATCAAAGATGCTAAAGAATCTTCACATTTCTGCTTCTACCTATAAGTCTCTACATTTTCAAAAGCTTTTAGAATGATGTGTTACAGAGAATATCTATGGGTCATTTTTCCGGTCAGTCATTCTTCACTGGATTCCTCCCAAGTAGGATCAGGTGGCACTTTTGATGTTAAAATAATTCAAAGGGCAACAAAGAAGCCCCCAGATAGACAAACCAACAAGGAAGTAAATTGGTTGTTAACAGATTTGTCCTCACTAGATGATTTTTGTAGACAGTATAGACAGAGTAATGCAAGATCACATTGCAAAGTGGCCTGGTATCAGATGAGTCCATCAAAAGATATTACTTCAGCTAAATTGTCCCTGGTATTATTTATTTTTGTAAAGAATAGCACCTTCTTCACACAATCTGTTCTGTCATTTTATTATACGTTGAATATACCCAAGATATGTGTTCAACGCCCTATACTAGCTATAATGAGAGCAGTATATAACAATGTCTCCTTTCTTTGTACAGGGTGCATTAAAAAACACTTAATGAGGCAAAAGATTGGTTTAAGTCTGAAGCTTTTCTACTGTATTTCACTGAATAAAATGAGTTGGCTTTGTTTCAAAACTAGCACTCCTGTGGCCAGAGACCAAGAAACCTCATCTTATAACCAGGGATCTGGGTTTTCTGTTCACCATGGAAAAACATGGTAAAAATGGATTTCCTTATTTTAAAGAGAAAAACCCAGATTTTCTCTTTTTTAGGAGAAAAACACAGGAAACAATGGGTTTCCCCTTGCTGGCCAGCAGAGTTCCAGTGTGCAAAGGACTGGAGGGAGCAGGAGGAGGGCAATGAGGCAGGGGGTGTCATGTGCATGTGCACATGTACACACGCACATGCAGCCAGGTAGCATGAGAGAAGCTCCTGCAGCTCCCCACAGGGAAGTCAGGGATGGTGGATTGAGGCATCCATAATGAGGGAGAGAGTTGGGCGGAGCTGGGGCTGGGCCTGAGGTTGCTTCCCAGCTAGGGTGGTGCATGGGGCTGGGGGCCTGGGGCCAGGGTTGGAATGCGTGGCTGCAGGGCCCAGGCAGGGAGTGGAATGGAGCTGCAAGCTCATCTGAGGGGTTGGTGATGGGGGGGGCTGGCTCCCTGTCCCTGCACACACTCCTGTGAGAGTGATGGGGGGGCACATGCCCCCCAAATTTGTGTGGGGTGGGGGTGGATATGGGCTGCCCACTGCAGGCTCAGGCTCCCGGCCCTGCTGTCCTCCCCCTGGGGGCCTTCTAGGTGCAGCAAGTGGGACCCAACGGGGCAGGGCAAACTGGGGCAGGGAAGCTCGGTGCCACTGACAGGAGGCCCATGCTGCCATGGCAAGGCACCCCCTGCCTGCACGGAAGCAGCAGGGAGCACAAGCCCATGTCACTACCTCTGATGCTGGCAGGTGGGCAGCAGGTGTCTCACCACAGTGGCATGGGGCTTGTGGTGGCAGCACTGAGACTTTCTGCTGTGCTCTGCCCTGCAGCACTGGTTTCTGCCCACTGGGCCATGGAGGTCCAACAGGGAGGGCAGCAGAGTGGGGAGCCCTGAGCCTGCAGCAGGCAGCCTGTATCCACCGCCACCACAAGCTCTGCTCCAGCTGTGTTGCCTATGGGGAAAAGGGGAGATAGGATCCGCTCTAGCCACAGCAGCTGCCGCCTCCCACAGGCAGTGGCCAGAGTTCAGGCACTGTTTGTGGGACAGGGGTCTGTAGACCCAGGTCCCTGGCCCTGTAGCCCTGGAAGCTGGGCCCCACCTCCAGCAGGAGATAGGTGCAGGGGTTTCTGGGAAACTGTACCTCAAGGTGTTGACAAGCAGAACTTGTGTAATGTGTGTATGTTAACATGCAGCAGGGTAAAAACAGCAGACATGGTAGCCCCTGCTGAGATCATGAAGCCTGCTAAGTTTCAAGGAGATAGGTGTAGGGTTTTCTGGGAAACTGCACATCAAGCTGCTGACAAGCAAAAATTGTGACACGTGTGACTTCATGTATGTTACGGCATGCCCTCACTGGCACTGGGGCCTCTACTTGACATGGTAGTTGTGCCCCAAAGAGGTCTCTTCCTCCCCTATAGCCTCATCTTGGTCCACCACTTTAAATAACAACAGGTAAGCACTACAGCACAGTAGGATTAGCATCTCAGGCAGCAAAATTATCAGAGAGTCATAGTTTCATAGTTTCATAGTAGCTAGAGTCAGAAGGGACCTAGGTAGATCATCTAGTCCGACCCCCTGCCTTGGCAGGAAAGCGCACCGGGGTCAGATGACCCCGGCAAGGTGCTCATCTAACTTCCTTTTAAAAATCCCCAGGCTAGGAGCCTGCACCACTTCCCCTGGAAGCTGGTTCCAGGCCCTAGCCGCCCTGACTGTGAAGTAGCGCCTCCTAATATCTAATCTAAACTTACCCTCCGCCAGCTTGTGACCGTTATTCCTGGTCACTCCTGGCAGCGCACGGGGGAACAGGGACTCCCCCAATACCTGCTGATCCCCCCTGACCAGTTTGTAGCAGGCCACAAGGTCCCCCCTTAACCTTCTCTTGTGGAGGCTAAACAGGTTTCAGGTCCCGTAGCCTCTCTCATAAGGCCTGCCCTGCTGACCCCTGATCATACGAGTGGCCCTCCTCTGAACTCTTTCCATATCGTCCACGTCCCTCTTGAAGTGTGGCGCCCAGAACTGGATGCAGTACTCCAGCTGCGGCCTGACCAGTGCCGCATAGAGGGGGAGGATCACCTCCCTGGACCTGCTCGAGATGCATCTGTGGATGCATGACAGGGTACGGTTGGCCTTCTTGACTGCCTCCCCACACTGCCGGCCCATGTTCATCGTGGAGTCAATGACGACTCCAAGATCCTTTTCCGTCTCCGTGCTGGCAAGAGGGGAGTTCCCCAACCTGTAAGTGTGGTGCCGGTTCTTCCTCCCCATGTGCAACACCTTGCACTTATCAGTGTTAAACCCCATCCTATTCTCATCCGCCCACCGTTGCAACCTGTCAAGGTCAGCTTGTAGCCTATTGCACCCTTCTAGTGCACCCACATCCCCCCACATCTTAGTGTCATCAGCAAACTTGAACAGGGTGCTTTCTACCCCCTCATCCAAGTCACTGATGAAGATGTTGAACAGTGTGGGCCCGACGACCGAGCCCTGTGGAACTCCACTGCCCACGTTCTTCCAGGTCGAGAAGAACCCATCCACTACCACCCTCTGGGTGCGGCCCTCCAACCAGTTGGCGACCCATTTGACTGTGTGGGCATCGACACCACAGTCTCACAGCTTTTTGATGAGGACAGGGTGAGAGACAGTGTCGAAAGCCTTCCGGAAGTCCAGAAAGACTACATCCACAGCAACCCCTGCGTCTAATGATTTGGTGACCTGATCGTAAAAGGCCACCAGGTTGGTCTGACAAGACCTGCCACTGATGAACCCATGTTGGTTGCCCCTGAGCATGCATTCCCCCGCAAGGCCCTCCTGGATGTGTGCCAGGATAATTTTTTCAAAGAGCTTACCCGGGATTGAGGTAAGACTAACTGGCCTGTAATTTCCCGGGTCCTCTTTTTTTCCCTTTTTGAAGATAGGGACCACATTGGCCCTCTTCCAGTCCTCCGGCACCTCACCAGAGCACCACGAGTGCTCATAGAGCCGCGCCAGGGGTCCCGCAATGACCTCGGCCAGTTCCTGTAGAACCCTAGGGTGAAGATCGTCCGGACCAGCGGACTTGAACACGTCCAGCCTCTCCAGAAGTACCCTAACTAACTCCTCGCTAACCCCTGGCCCAGGCGTGTCTCTCCCGGGGCCCGAGGGGGGCCCAGCAGGGAGGTGGCTGAACTGGTCCCTACTTAGGAAGACAGAGGCAAAGAAATTGTTAAATATGTTAGCTTTGTCATCTGGCGTGATGACTAAGTTGCCCATCGTGTCCTGCAGGGGCCCCACATTACCTGGGACCCTCTTTTTACCCCCTATGTATTTGAAGAAGGACTTCTTATTGTCCTTAATCCGGGAAGCTAGTCCTATCTCCATCTCTGCCTTGGCCCTCCTGACTGCCCCCCTACATCCTCGGGCGACTGTAACATAGTCCTTCTTGGTGATGACCCCATCCCTCCATTGGGTGTATGCCTCCCTTTTAGCAAGGAGACATTCCCGGATGCTCCTAGTGAGCCATGGGGGTTTATGTGCCCTCCTGCTCCCTTTGACCCTTGTTGGGATTACCTCCCTTTGGGCATGGAGGATCGTCTCCTTAAGGAGCAACCACTCACCTTCGACATCTGATTCCCTTCCCTTCTGGGTCCTCAGCGCTTCCCCAACGATCCTCCTTAGCTTTCTTTTCTTTCTTGCAGGAACTTCTTTTCCAGCAGCTGCCAGAGAACTCTCCCTGCCAGCCCCAGCCCTGGGCCTTAGATGTGCTCAGGACCCTACCTCCTTCTGGTCAGCTGACTGAGGACAGGTGCTAGGGGTGTAGGTTGTAGCTGTTTTGGCCTAAGGGCATGGCACTGGCAGACAAGGTTCTTTGGGTCTGATATACTTTAGTAGATTGACTGAATGGAGAAATATACCTTAGCAAGCTTTCAGGTTGAAAAATCCTCTGTCAGGTTGAGGAAGCACCTGCAGTTTGTGTATGTGCTGTTCCTGCATGGAAGGAATAGTAAATAAGTCAGAGGCTGACATGACATGCAGGCAAGAGAGCCAGTTGGTGAAAATGGAAATGGAGATTTCAGGGGCTGAGGGACAGGCTCGGGTGGAGGGGGGGTTGGGGGATGTAGCAGGTAAAAGTGGAGAGGTGCCTGGGGAGTCAGATATCCTGCAGGTTGTAGTGTCAGAATTCCAATGTCTACATTGAGTCCATGAGTTTCTGTATCTATGAAGTTGATAAAGTGCGGTTCGTACAGTCGTCTGTGAAAAGTGGTTTGTAAAGTCAAACAAGCACGGAACCTCGCTAACATCATCACCAGAAGCCAACTTCCTACAGCCCAAAACACACCAAATGGATCCAGATCATGCCACAACAAGACATGCAAAACCTGCCAAACAGCATCTCCAGTATGGAGATCTCTTCACAATACATATCTCCATCAGGGCACTTTGTGCCCTGATGGAAAATACATAGGAGACACCAAGCAACAACTGCACACCAGAATGAGTGTACACAGAAAATCTATCAAAGACAAGAACACCCAACTACCTGTCTCCAATCTCTCAGGCCAGATCCTCAAAGGGAATTTACAAACCACTTTTCACAAACAAGCCTATGAACTGCACTTCATCATCAGATTGGGCAGGGCAGGCAGCAGAGTGGGGGTTATGGGGTGGGGCTGAAGTCACCTAAAAATTCACTGTAGCCCCTGCTGCCTACCCAGAGCACCCCCCCAGTGCAGTCCCAGCCCCAGCCCCTTCTGTCCTGCCCCATGCAGGTCCGGGGGGACATGCCCCCCATCCCCTTCTGGACTAGCGGCGGAAGCAACAGCAAGAACTGCTGGTCAAGCCACCAGACGAGCAGCGCACAGTGGCGGGAGCTGCTGCCCCCCCTCTCCCTGTGCCCACCTGGGTAACACTTGCCCCAGCCCCAGTCCCTCCTTCACCACAGGGGGCATTGATCTTCCCCCCACCCCCTTCCCTTTCCTCTCCCCTTCCAGCACTTAACAGCTGCACACAGTATCAAACATTGTAAAGACAAAACCCCTGTCGGAATATTGAAACAGGGTGTCAATTTATAAACATCATAAGTGACGTTCATCTCAATTTGAAAAGTTTTAAGTCAAGAACTGCCTGTATAAGGCCCTTTCTCTGTGACTATCAGTAGCATACAAGCACATACACGTGTACCAGGATAGTGCTTACATTTCTTTCTCACTTCTTGTATTTTTTATTTATTCTTAAAATCAACTAAATATAATTCTTAGCTTGAGTTAGCCATTTCCTAGTTTTTTCTACATTTCACCCACTTTTACACTTCCTAGATACTCCCCATCACCTTGTCTTCTTATTTGGGCCCAATAAGGCCAATCTAGTTCTCCAGCTGGGTTACGTCAATAAAATAATCCTGCATCTACATCCAGTGTTCTAGAATTTGAAATCCTGTTATGCAGCCCAGCATACTCAAGGTCTGGCAGTTAAGAAATATATTGAAAATAGAAAAGAACAAAGGTCACATAGGCAAATAGCTTTATGTAAATAATAAAATCTTCTTTAAATCTATTAGATCCACTATCTTTCTAGATGGATTGTTAATGAGGAAAACAACCAGGAAATCTCTACTCCAAGGGCATTTTTAGGAGAATTCCCAGGGTGATCTTAGGGTTCTGTAGGAGAAAGTTTGAAAAGTTCAAGTGCAATAAAGCACTGAGGACTAACAATAATCTCTTTACTCCTCTTTTCTCTGAAGAAGAGGGCATAAGAAAAGGGAAGAGAGGCTGTAGGGCTGTTTCCCTTCCATGCTCTTTGACACAGTCATACCTGCAAAACATGGTCACTGCATCAGTGGGAAGCAATCTCCAATCCAAAGGATGTTTATCCCTGAGGCAGTGTCTCCTGAGGCAGGGTGATTCTGCACAGCTGCCAGTTGCAATGTTTTGGCTTGGGGGAAACAATCTAGCCATATGAATGTACAGAATTGAGCTAACTGTTTTACTGGAAATAGTATATAACATGGCAGTGATGCGCACATGACATGATATTGGTAAGGCTGTGACACACATCCATAAAGTCCTTCCTGGAAAAATAGAAAGGTACTAATATATGCTGCCTACGTGTAAACGAAGAGGCAGAACATAGCAATCACTAACAATTGCGATAACAAGTCAAGTAACTGGTGTAATTAAAAACCATGCTTTAAGGTACCCATGAGATCCCGTACTTAAAGAAGGAAGAATTTCCTTCCTCTGCACACAGCATTGCCCTGGGACATTATGGGTTGTTACACACTTCCCTATCTGGAATAAGTCACTGCTAAAGGTAAGAGTTTCAAAAGTGAATAGGAATTTTGACCATCTCAGTTTTTGGAGTTCCCACACTGAGAGGTTTGTAAGGGGCCTCTGTGATCAGCAGACTATGAAAGTCACTACTATTCAATTTATCTCAAATTGAGCCCCTATAATTGGTAGTCCTTTTTGAAGACCTCAGGTATTTTGCCTCCCTATGCCATTTTACAATAATTAGCATTTTAGTAGGTTTCTCGAGGAAATCTGAAGCACTAGAAAACCTTAGTTTTCCCCTACAGGCATCCTGTTGATACAGCCCTCCTTCATTCTAATTATCCAAACTGTGTATTATTCTTAGGTTAATTAGTCTCCTCAATTCCACTGCCTTCAGGATGAAGTTCTGCAGAGCATGTGATCTCCTGTGATTTCCATTAACAACTTTCCAGCATTCACAAACACAGATCACAGTGATTTGTCAATGTCACCACTGTTTCGCCACTCATTCTCTGCAGATCCTCTACATGTGGCCCTGGTGATTTACAGCAGTGGAGGTTCCCATGAGGCCCTGTAATTTCCTTTCTAGAGATCTTAAACTCTCTTCAGGTTACACAGAAGGAATTTATTTTGCATCCTAAAGTAAAAACTAGTGTGGAAAATAATCTTTCACTTTCTTATTCCTGTCTGAATTACTTATCTGAGAAATAGAGGATAGTACCAGCCTTGCTTACCAATAAATAAAAATACTTTTCAGCTGGTAGGGTCAGGATTAATTTGTGACTACTAGAGAGGAGAAAGATGGCTAAACCTGGGGCAGCTCCTTGCTGGGCATAAATCCCATATGCAGCAGTGTCACTTGAAGAGCTACATAGTGTTCATTCACTTTGAGGGCAGATAGATGGTGGAATATCATACAAACATTTGGCTCATACACAACTGTGAGAGGCAAGGATTTCCTTTTATTGTACAAGCTATCTAACTGGGATAGTTAGACAAGGCTTTGAATGGAAGACTTACTTCCTCAGGTCTGATCACCTAGCTCTTTGCACGTTTTTACACATGCTTTGTGGGTGAGGTGCAGGTGCTTTAATTAGAGTAGCTCTGAAACACTTTCTAATTAAAGCACCTGGAGCATCTCATATATCAGTGTCCACGTGCTTCAACATGGTGGTGGGGGTGCTTTATCTAAAATTAATTGAACAAGCTTTAGTTAAAGCACCCCCACTGCCATTTTGAAGTGGTGATAAGATACTGGGCACATCTATGCATGCAGTTTACTATGGATTTGACTAATTAGGTCCACAGTGAAGCATCACAATCTACAGTCTGCACATGCACTCCTATTAGGGCGCAGTAAACTAATTAACTCTGCTGTAAGATAGTGCTGCCTGACACAACTACTATCATACAGTGGAATACGTAGGTGCACTCTAATACACAGGTAGACTATGACTGGGGATGGCTGGGGGACAAAGTTGCTACAATGCATATGCTGCCTGCCAACTAGCCCTGCAAGTAGCACCTTGTGCTCCAGCCAGCCCCTCTACTGCCTGATGCCACCACCTGGAGCTTGGGGCTAACCCTCTGAGCCCCCTGCTCTGGGTCAGCTGCTCCCGGGTACAGCATATTCACGTGCATCGAAGACTGCCCTGGCTCCAATTGCTGTAGTCCTGGATGCACATATAAACGCTAAGCCCGGGAGCAGCTGACTCTGGCACAAACTGCCTTTTGAGTTTATTCAGGTGCATTAATAATACATGTAGGTGTGCCCATTGGGTTTTACAGTGCCTGAGTCAAATCCTTGAGTCTGCCATTAATTTTCTATGTAATTTAAAGAAAAGTATGTAATAATTGGCTTCAAGTCTAGCCAATTTTTAAAACAGGTTAGAAGTTTCAAGTTCAACATCTCACCCTAAGCATCCTTGCTACTTTTAAAATCAGTTCTCAATAATAGTTCCATATTTCCATTTTTTTTCTCTGTTGTTATGTTTAACAGACCCAAACAAGTAAGAGGTGGAACTTATGACCCTGATTATACAAGCACTTATGTTTATATTTAACTTTGTGTACATTCGTAATTCTGCTGAAATGGAAAATCTCATATTTGCAAAGCTAAGCACTTGTATAGGTCTTTGCAAGTTCAGGGCCTAATCAACTATAACATGGAAATAGTGAAATTGGCTATGCCACAATGCCTTTTTCATTTCTTTACCATCTAAGGCCAAGCTCTTATTTCTACTCCCAGATGCATTAAGTGGCACTTGATTCCATATATGTGGATTTTAAATCCTATCCCACACTACTTGGCTAGACTTGGGTTACTGTGCATGCTCAGAAACATATCTGGTACGGCCACTGTGACAGACTATGGGGTTTATTGTATTTTTCTGTTAACTGTGTTTGTGCTGTACTAATGTTATCAGTATCCTCCTTGACCAACTTATATAGCAGAGAAAAAATGGGTTAAAAACCTTAAAAGCCAGAGTTCCCTACATGTGGCACAGGACAGGGTGAATATACAACATTTGAACAGATTTGTGAATATATCAACACAAGTGAGATGATCTACAACACTAGGGAGGCTCCAGAAAAGCTGAAGAAGATAAGCATGACAGTGGATAAGGGAGTGTGAGCAAACACCTGTCTTAGGAAATAGTCTGAAGACAGAGAGCAGCTTTGGGACTTGCAGCTGGGCAACCTGACAAGGGAATAACTGCGTAAACTTTGGGTGCTCAGGGCTCTGCTGCTAGCTTGGTGACAGAGAAACTGCTTAACCTTTTGGAGAGGGCAGTCTTCTTGCTCTGTGGCCCTCGTCCCAGGAAATATGTAACCCCACTTATGTTACACATGCACTGCTCTGGTTATATTGATTATGGAATACACCATTATGGTGTACTAGCAAATTGCCCATCAAAAATGACAGTGGGGGGGGAGGTTGGCAGGGACAGAGTCCTGCATCTGGCACCCTCCCCGCCTCCCATCCATCTTAGGCCACTCCCCACCTCCCCCTGCTGCTTCGGGCTGAGGCCATGGCCACTCCCCCCCTCCACTTTGGGCCACAGCCAGAGCCGGCAACCTCCATGGTCACAGCAGTTGCAGTGGCAGTCACAGCTGCAGTGGCGGTCATGGCAGGGCACAACCACTGGTCAACCCCCCTCCCCTTCCCACTCCTCAGAGATTGCTTCCCACTGGTGCAGTGACCTTCCTCCCCTCTGCGTCCCCTTCCCCACCAGCTGTGAACAAGGCAAATGGGGGGCAAGGCTAGTGCCTCTGGCCTCGCCCCCCAGCTCTGACCCCAGCCCCCACTGTTATGGGGCACTCCGCCATGTGGGGCAAGGTGAGACCAGTGCTGTGCAGACAACACCCTGTGCTTCCGCCACCTCCAAGGAGCTGGGGGTGGGGGGCAGACCCCTCCATTGTGGCAGTGCTCTGGTCTCTGCCATCCCCCTCTGCTTCCAAGGAGCAAAGAGGGGGGAGTGAGGCCAGTTCTGCAGGCCTCAGTCCCCACTCTGCTGTCACGGCAGTGCTCCACCGAGGCAACCAGTCAGAGTATGAATAAAGCATTACAGACAGACAGACTAAGGCTTTTATAATATTAGAATTCTCTTCATCCTCTTATTAGTATGCATATTTGATGGTTGGGGGGCTATTTGTGCCTGCTTTTACTGTTTGGGGGGCCAAGTGTTTCAGATCTGTAACCCTACAGACCTTTCCTTACAAAAAATTTGGAGTTTATGGACACACCAATGTTGCAAAAGGAAAGTTCAGAAAAGGTCACTGATGAGTCAGCACTCATTTTGATTTGTTCAGAGGTCTACAGTAGGGTGGCTCTCAGTTCAAGTGCAGAACCAGCGTGTGTGAGAAGCAAAAGAGACTCCAGGTAGGTAATACTCCTTGGATAGCATTACAATTGATCATCAAATTTTCAAAGGGGAAGTGTACTTGAAAGCATAAGCCCCTGTAGTAGGTTCAAATATATACCTGTTATTCACTACTAAAAGAGATGAAACCTCTGATCTTACAGTGGAGTAGATCAGGGAATAAAAGAACTGGGATTGCATCGCCAACCTGCAGAGGAGCAGCAGAGCCCAATGGCAGGACAGTGATGACCCTTGGCAGCAATGAAGAGTGGCAGACCCTCAGCAGCAGAGCACTGGTGAGATCCTTGACTGTGGTGAGGAGCAGTGGCATAGTGGTGCTCCCTGAAGGAGGAGATGAAGGAAAAGAGACCCTCAGCAGTGGAACAGCAGCAAATTCTGGTGTGGACGTCCCCACTCAGCTATGCCATCTTTGCTGGCATAGAGAATAGAGCCCCTCGAGCAGAGCAGCGACCCCTGGCAGCAAGGAGCAGCAGGGTCTTCCTGGGTTGGCCTCTCTTCACGGTTTGCCACTTTTGGCTCTCATGGGTGGTAGAGCCCCCCCAGTGGCAGCACTGGGGGACAGCTGCAGGTTGCACTTGTTCTCCCAAACAAGGGATCAAGTCTAGAAGCTAGGTCCTTGAGTCAGGGCCACATAACATCTAGGGAGACCAGGGCCTCAGAGTAGGACGGAGTCAGGCCTCTCCTGCTGCACTAGAAGCTACGCCTAGTCTGACTTCGGGGAGTACTCTCAGAGACAAGGCAATGCTCCTAGGGCAGACTCTGCAAGAGGCACCTAGACATCTAACTCCATTTATACCGTCTTCAGATCCTGTTCTACCAGAGAAAGAGTATCAGTTCCATGTAAGTCCCCAACATTTCAGTCACATAAAAACAACAATGACTGGGGAAAGGATGAGGTCTCTGCTTATTTCCCCTGCTCCCAAAGCTATTTCTGCATTGCTTATTAAATATCATGGGATAAAATGAATAAACACTGGAAGTGGGAGTAGGGACCAAAACCCAAAATATCATCCCCCCATGCCAGAACCAAAGACTTTTGCATACTCTCTGTCTGATGCCACACATCCTCCTCTCTTGGCTGTCTAATGGACCAGCCTCAATTGGAGGTTTATAGGGCTGTGCCTAGTTAGTACACTGGTGGTGAGGAACTTTTCTGGGAAGTAAAAGATGTGGATTCAAACCTCCTTTGGCTTCTGAGAGCCTAGAGTCTGGAGCTCCTACTTCCTGGGCAATTGCACTCACCTCTAAGCTCTCAGGATGAGGGTGCTGCTCAGATTGGTATGGACCATTGTGGAGGTTTTTGCCTTCCTCTGTAGAGGCGGTGTAGCCCACTGCCCAGGATCTCTTGAGTACATATTGACAACATTTCATAGAAGCAGGACATTGGCTGCCATGGCTCCCCTGCTTTACCTGTGGCAAGTTAGGGTGTTGGCTCTGTGTTGTGTCAGGGTTGATGGAAACCTGAGGTAGAGTTCAGATTATGGAGTGTATAGAATTGTTTGAATAAGGATGACCCTGCCTCGGGCAGGGGATTGGGCTATGTTACCTCTGGGCTAGGGACAGAAGTTACACATAAACCAGTTTAAGTCATCAGAAACTATTTTAAACCTGTAACAACATAAGAATTCAGTGCACATAAACTAGTTTCAAAATGGCTGAAATTGGTTTAAGATAAACCTGGTTAAATGTAGTATCAGACTTAACAGATTTGGGTCAAATCAGTTTATGAAACTTGTGTCCCAGACCCCTTCCTGGTTCAAGTTAAATCAAAGTTCCCTAGCATCCCAGAATGCTTTGTAGCCCTGGGCTGGGCTGTCTGCTCCAACAGAAAAGGGCTGGAGGGGAAAGGGGGAAGGAAAGACTGCCCCCCAGGCAAACCCTGGTTCAGGTCTGGGCCAGGGAGGGGGTTTAAACCCCTCTTCCCCTAGTTAAACCCCACTTGCCCTGAGCAGAGAGCTGCCCTGTCCTGCTAAACTTACTGCTGGCTGCAACTGTGGACTACAAATCCCAGAGGTACCTGGAAGCAGGAAGAGGAAGTGATGAGCACGCCTGCAGAGTCCTTCTGCTGTGATTATGGACTGCAAATCCCTGAGACCTCAGGGGCAGCAGGAAGAGGAAGTGAACACAGCCCATGCTAGCTACATGCCAGGAAGCCATGCTCTAGTGCCCCCTGGCATCTGTCCTGAGCCACTGCAGGCACGTGACTGCATTTCCTGAATCAAAAGTAAATGTCTGCTCGGTTATTTCTCAGTTTAATTTCTGCAGCTTAGAATAACCTGCAAAGAGTGAATGGATTCATCCTTGGGCCTTTTGACTGTCTGTACTTAGCCCAGGAGGTTCCTTCCAGTCCTCCTCCTCACTTCTCAATGATGCACTTTTTCCCTGCCCCCACCCCCACCAGAGTTCCATAGTAGGACAAAGGTAATTGTGTAGGATACAATAGGATCTAAAAGTGTCACACATCTGGGAGGCAAAGCAGAATCTGAGCCTTAGACATTAAAGTAGCACTTAAAGTATATCTATACCATGTCCTCAGAGGTGTCAGACAGACATGCTCTTGACCACACTACACACATATTCCTAATCATATGAATCAAATCTAGAAATGTGGCAGTTAAGCTGTTCTGGGAGCATCCATCCTAAGCCCCTCTCAAGACCTCAGTCTCTGCTATATTTCCAGGGTTGTTGAGTGGGAGCTGAAACATCTGGTGACAATTGTCAGATAAAATATTTTGCCCCAAATGCCATATTTCTTGGTTAAAAAAAAAAAAAAAAAAATCCACTTAAAAAAAAAGGGATTTTTTTCTAAGCAAAAATATTTTGCAGAAGAAAGAACACAATTTTTTTTTCAATTGTGTGTTTCCCCCACTTTCCAAAAGACAATTGTTTTATAAACAATAACCAAGTTTAGGAAATGGGAAACACTTCAATTTCTGTATCTTCAAGTGGCCTGATTAATTACCAAAATATCTAAAAACTGGGATTTTTTTACACTGTCTCATACTTTCTGATCATTCAAATTTTGCCACTTGGCAAGCAGAGAAAAAAGCAGATTTCCCCCTTTTTCTTCCATTTTATCTTACCCGATTCATTTCTTAGGGGGAAAAAAATTAAAAGAAAAAGAAAGAAAAATACCTTTAAAAACACAACATTTAAAATAAAAAACAAATGAATATCTTCTAAAGACAAGTTTGGTTTTGTTTCATAGTATTATTTTGAAGTCTATGACTACAGGAAATCATCATTTTCCACCAATATATTTCCGTAGTTGGTTGGTTGTTTTTTTCCTGTGAAAATTTTCATGAGGGAAAACAATCCCATATTTCAATTAGCTGTTTTTAAATACAGGCACCTCAACAGAAGATAAACATGTTTAAAGGTAAACATGCCTTTTAAGTTAAGGGTGATGCATAACTATGCCTCAGTTTTACAAGATAAAAACCAATATAGGATCATAGGAAACTGGGGCTGCCACACTTTCACTAGGAAGCCTTTTGCACCCTCCTAGTCTGAAAGCTCTTCCTAATCTGTAACCTAAATTTCCTTTGCTGCAGTTTGAGGCCAATATAATCCTTTCCAGTAGCATAACTAGGGGTGGACGAGCAAGGCACCAGATCCAGGGGCTAATTTAGAGGAGACTCCAGAATGGCAGCCCCTGGGGAGCAAGTTCCACTGCCACAGCCCGTGCCATATTCAGGAATCTTGTGCCATGGGCAGCTGTAGCAGCCATAGCATATTCCTCCATCCAAGAAGAGCACACACCAACTACAGATGCTTCCTCAGCCTGACAAATGGTTTTTAAACCCAAAAGGTTGCTAAGAATTTTTTTTCCAACTATTTAGTCGGTCTAATAAAAGATATTCCTGGGACGACTGGTGGAAGTCCTCTCCACAAAAGGTTATGAACACTCCAATAATTGCCTTAAGTCTGTTAAAAGACTATAGTAAGTACTGGAAAAGTCATGCTAAGCTGAGGCTTGTTCACAACAAGTAAAAATCCAAAATCCTGATGCTGCAAGCTATCTATTGTTTCTGAAGAAACCAGGAGATATCCCGTCAGTATATCTGCTGTCCATAGGAATTTCAAGCTGGCTCCTAAATATCTGGTTACTCCCTAACCTTATGTGTTTCCTGAGTATCAATCAGTTTCCTGAGATGTTCCAAACCAGATAACCCCGTCAATAGAAAAAAGACAATTTGATTTACACTACTGAGAATGCTTGAAAGAAGCTGAACTGAGGGTATAAAAAGCTGTAAAAGCAGCAGCAAAAGTGTGTGTGTGCTGACACCACCCGCTTTCTTCTTGAGAGGCTAAAGGAGGAAGATCATCTCCCTTCAACAATTTGCTGAGAACTTGAAACTGTCAGCTTTGCAACCTGAGTGCCTTGGACTGGTGAGATCCCAGCTCTCTCTCTTTTCTCTTTTCTCTCTAGGCATAAATTTCTGAACCTGAACGGTATTAGTTAAGCTGGAGCTAAGTTTCCCCAAATACTTAGTGAAACCAGGGTATTACTGTAATTGTTTGGGTTCGTTTTTCCTTTGCATGTCTGTTACTACTAGTGCTATTATATATTTCTTATATTTAGCAATAAATAACTTTTATAGTTAAACTGGTGGTAACTGGGTATATTTTTCTTTCTCTACTTCTCCTTCCCCACTTGCTCTGCAGCAATGCTTCTTTTACCTAAGGTAAAGATCCCTGTGAAGTCCAAAAATATTGTGGGGTCTGCTCATCAAGAGGCTAAAGATTGGGACGTTCTGAATTTGAAACACATAAGGGGATCAGCTTGTACAAGCTGATTGACCCAGTTTGACTCAAACGTGCCCTAATGAACTGAATGCTGGCCTATGAGGGTGTCAACTGGACACCCAGCTGGATTCAGAGGTATTTTGTTTAACTGTGTGCTTGTGTCTGACTGCACCTTATTGTTGCTTTGATGAACTGATTCTTGGCATATGAGGGTGTCAGCCTGTCCATGCTGATCAACCCGGCTAGGTCAGGTATGTCATGTTAATCTGTGTATGTTTGTGTGTATGACTGATTTGGGGACTGGAGGAACCCAGCCCCACTGAAACTGAGTCCTGCAAGATAGCTCCATTGGGGGTGAGGGCTTCCAGAAGGGAGAGATACAGCTCCGTATAGAAACACAAGCAACACAAGCAGCACGTTAATAGAATTACCAAGACCCTAGAAACGTATCCCTAATAAATGAGCACACTCCAAAGTAACAGCCAAACCTGGTAACATCCTGAAGCTGGAGAGGGACAGAAAGAGCATCTAATGCAGGGAGACGGAGGTGAAGTGAGCTGCCTAAGGTCAAGAGGACGGTCTGTGGTGGAGCTGGGATGCTCTAGCCACTACACCACCCTGTCTCTCTGGGGCATAAGAGGCCATTGGAGCTGCTTCCAGGATATGGGGCAGGGCTGGTGCTATAAAGGACACTCAGGAAGAGGTGATAGTGCAGGGTTACCTCAGCCAGAAAGGCTTCTGAGATCCCTGGGCTGTGGTGCTTGGGGGGTCAGAGCAGGCAGAGGGTTTGGGGTAATCCTGGGATATCCAGCCTTTGCTACATCACAAATCAGTTTGGCATGGCTGCCTACATGGTTGGCAACTCATGATGTATGCCACCTGCTGAAGGAGATAGCTTCAAACAAAATTATCTGCCTGGTGAATATGCACCAAGTCATAGATGGCTTCAAATGACCAGTGGTTCCCGAACTGTGTCAGGGCCTTAAAGAGCACTCGCATCCCAGTGCTGTGCCCTGCAGGGAGGAGAAGGGCTTTCACAAACAGGAAAGGATATACCTGCAAACTGTGGTGGACCACCGGGGCTGGTTCGTGAACATTTATACTGGGTGGGCCAGAAACGAGGGCTGTATGACGCTTCAGTCCCCCATTAGATTTGGAGAGAGTCGGTGATTTGGACGTAGATATAGCTTTAAATATTTTTTCTATATACCTCCATGTAGTAGGGGCTCTGAACGCTGCAGTGCTGGGGCAGATGCAGCATCCCACAGAAGCACAGGGGGCTCCCCAGCACGCCCAGCAGCAGACCTGGAAGTGGACCAAAAGCACTTCCAGTCCCCTTCCTGGTCCACCTGTGAAGGCCCCCCCACCCCTTGCACCCCTTTAGCTTGGCAACTGGTGCCTCCTGGGCCTGGGAGGGGCAACCAGGGTCCCCTGTGGCCAACTGCCAAGCCAGGGAGGGGCACAGGAGGGCCCCCAGAATGCTCCCCAGCAGACCCTGACATGAACCAGAAATAATTCTGGTCCACTTCCAAGTTTGCCGTCAAGCACATGGAGGGCCCTGCGTGCTCCTGTGGGACACTCCATCCACCCCATCACTGCAGCAATCACAAGCCGTGCTGCTACCTCAAGGTATGTAGAAAAAACTTCCAAAGTTTTGCCTGTATCCAAATCACTGATTCGCTAAATCAGCATCGAATCTTCAGATTCAGATTTGGCCGAATCAAATCAGGGACAGTGATCCAAATCAATGGATCAAATCACTGTCCCTGATTCGTGCCGAATCCAAATCCGAATTGAAGAGGGCCCATTTCACACAGCCCTACCAGAAACTCCCCTTTGCCTGGCCTCATGGAAAAGGACATTAGACACTCAGCATGGAGGAGACAGTGATCCGTGGTGTTGCTGTTCCCCCAGTTATATTAGCAGATGCTGCCTACTCCCTAAAGCCCTGGCTCATGAAGCCTTATGGAGGGAATGTAACTGACCCACAGAAGCTGGTTTTTAACAACCGTCTGAGCAACTGCAGGGTGGCTGTGGAATGTGCATTTGGCTGACTGAAAGGATAATGAAGGGCACTTATGTGCTGGCTTGAGAGAGAGCCAGAAAATATCACGGCTTTTGTAGTGGAAGCCTATATGCTGCACAATATCTGTGAGAGCCATGAAGAGGTTTGCAAGGAGTCGTGGGAAGAAGAAGCTCAACAGGAAGTGGCCAGACAACAGAGATGTGTCTGGGCAGCAGCAGCACAGGGACTGAAGAGAAATCCTCAAGGAGAGGCTGATCAGGCAGCTCTTGTGAGTGATTGTCTGGCAGGATACATTGCTGAGAACACCACCTAGGAGTGTGTGTTCTTCCTCTTGGTTATGTTAAAATAAAATTCATTTACACTTTAAATCTGTGTCTATGTACAACAATGTGCAGTGTTGCAGATAGGGGGCAGAGGGGAGGATGGTCAGGGGAGTGGGGAGGAAATGTGGATTGGGCTAGGGGTTTGCTTCTTCCAGACTGTCAGTGGTTTGGGGGAGGGGGGCATTACACACCATCACCTACATTTGAATGAGCCCTTCCCCTGCCCCCACGTGGGTGAGAAGGTTAACAATAGCTCTTGGCGGGCTAGGCGGGTGGGGGACCAAGCCGAACAGCAACCCACATTTTCAAAAAACATTTAAAAAACATTTCACAACACACATCCAAAAGCCATATGTTGCACTATACAAATAGATTGACGGTGGAACCTGGGCGGGGAACGGGAGGGTTCCAGTGGGAGTCCCCATTGGAAACTTTATGAAGCTCAATGAGCTCGGGAATGCTGGAAAATGTAGTCCAAAAACACCAGAACAACAACAACAAAAAAGCCAGAAGAGTTTACCACCACCAACAACATTGACAGCAAATGCCAATCAACCGGGCGGCAACAAACACCCACCCACCCGCTACTCTAAACCCTGAACATTTTATGATATCACAGCAGTTATATAGTAAATAAAAGAAAGAGCACATAAATTTGTAACATGGTGGGATGGGAAGGGAAAGGAATGGGAAGGGAGGATTCACATGGCTTATCATAGAAGTAGGGTCGGAAGGGACCTTGTAGATCTTCAAGTCCAACCCCCCGCCTGGGTGAGAGAAAAACTGGATTCAAATGATCCCAGCCAGGTAGGCATCAAGCCTCCTCTTAAAGTTCCCCAGGGTAGGAGCCAGCACCACTTCCCTTGGAAGTTGGTTCCAGATCCTAGCCATCCTAATTGTGAAATAGTTCTTGTGGATGTCTAATCTAAACCTACTCTCCAATAACTCGTGTCCATTATTCCTTGTTATGCCAGGGGGCACTAGGGGAAACAAGGTCTCCCCAAACCCTTCTGGTCCCTCCTAGTGAGTTTATAGACAGTCACCACGTCCCCCCCTCAGCCTTCTCTTGTGAAGGCTGAACAGGTTTAGGTCCCACAGTCTTTTATTGTGGACTTATTGTAGACTCATTGCAGGCTTATCTTTGGGATGGGGACTGTGATGGGGTCTTTGGAATCGAGTACTGATCAGACTGACCGACCAAGCATAGATGGGTGCAAGTGACAAGGTTTTGGGGGTGACCGTGTCCGGGGCAGACTCCCAGTGATAAGCCAGGTTTGGGGATAGTGGAAGCCGGTTTATATGCACCTCCTACTGTAATACATTAGGAAAGACATTATGGGTGGTAGATTGGTATTTGACTCCAACTGCAGGGAATGACACAGGAGACTTAGCTCACTCAAAAGCTCCATGTCATGCAAACACAAATGCCATGTCATGCAAACACAAATGCACTGCACCAAAGAAAAGCTGCGTTAAAATTTTCAGGCTCTCTACATTAATGCCCATTTCATCTACACACGCCCTAAGTGGCCATTTTTTATTGTTGTTGCTATCTATTCTACAGGGCGTTGTTGAAACTTACATTCCCTATGCAAGAGCAGCTATTCAGGTTGACCCAAAGCAGCTGGACCAGTTAACTGGGTTTTGACTTGAGGATACCTGGAAAGTTGGGTGGGTGGGACATGTACATGGTCCTGTTCCACCCCCACCACCACCACCCCCCCAGTGCCAAGGCTCCATTCTGCTGTTTTGTAGACAAGCCATTAGGTACTGAAATTGATATGGTACCCTCATTGTGCCCTGAAAAAAATCCCTAGGCACCTAAATGTAGAAGCACCCCAGCTACTCATTTAACTCCTGTCTGAGCTCCACTGTGATCCAAATCAAAACTGGTGCAGTGCTTAAACTCCATTTATGTTCCCACAGGGGTCCAATCCATTAGACACTGTTAAAATACCAGAGGCAAAACTGGGCAGTTCTTGGTGACAGCGCACAGGGCAGCAGGGATGCCAGCTGCGTGGTGGCTAGGAGAGCACAGCACTAACTGCTGTTTTTCATCTCCTCCTAAACTGGTGCCTAGGGCTGGTTCCCTGGTTGCCCCCAGTTGCCCCAACCCCCAGTTATGACGCCATAGAGCAGTGGTTCTCAATCTTTTACACACCAGGACCCATTAGCATAATTATCAGCTTCCTGCAACCCGCAAACCATCACTCCCCAGCTCTGACCCACACAGTCTCTCTCTTTCTCCTTCTCCCCCATCCTCTGGCTGCTGCATCCAGCCCTCTCCCTCTCTCTCTGGCTCCTGGGGCTGCTCTTACAATGTTGTGTGCTCACCATGCCCCTGGCTGCATGCCAGCTCCATGCAGGATGCAGCCTGCACAAAGAAACCTTGTGATTCCCTGGGACCTCCCTGTAACCCTTTACAATGTTCCTGCAACCCACTTTTGGGTCATGACCCATGGGTTGAGAAACACTGCCACAGAGCATACCTAACTCATAGTGAGAGCCCTGAGATCAGCACAAGACACAGCTTATTTGTTCACCATCACTCAAAAATGCAGCTGGCAGTGGTGCAACCTACTTCTAGCAGTCACCTAGGGCACCTATACACATGCAATGAGGCTGCTCTGATGTGTTGTAGCAGACTGCATTGGAGCAGACTCGATTAAGTGAGTCTGCTGGAGCATGGTAATTCCCGTGCTCCAGCAGACTCCAGTATCTCATGTATTAGCATTCCTGCATTGATAAATGGCAGCAGGGGCACTTTAACTAAAGCTCATTCAATGATCTTTAGTTAAAGCACCTCTGCTGCCATTTTTCAGCATTGGGATGCTGACACGCAAGACATTCCGGGTGCTTTAAACAGACAGGCTCTTGGAGCCACTGTAATTAAAGTGTGATTGCCTGCCACTCCTGGAGCACATGTAAAAATGCCCCAGGGCTAAGTACACAGTAAAAAAGATCAAGGGTGAATTGACTCAATATGTGTAGGTTAGTCTAAAATGCACGGATTAGATTGAAACAGAAGTGAACAGACATTTACCTTTGATCCACATATCTGCAGTGGCTCAGGACAGAAGCTGAATGGTGCTAGAGCATGGCTCTCTGGCTGTGTGTTCACTTCCTCTTCCTGCTGCCCCAAGATCTCTAGAATATGCAGTCCAGAATTACAGCAGTAGGACTTTGCAGAATTGCTCATCACTTCCCCTTCCTGCTTCCAGGTTCCTCTGGGATTTGTAGTCCACAGTTGTAGCCAGTAGTTAGTTTGAACCCCTTCCCAGCCCCAGACCCCAGTGGGGTTTGCCTGGGGGGTAGTCTCCCCTCTGCAGACTGGACTGCATCCCCAGCTGGGCTTGCCCCCCATTGTCAGCCACCCTTAACTGCTCCAGCTAGGGAGCAGAAGGGCAGGGCCAGCCTGCTCTCTGAAGCAGACAGCACAGCCCATCCCAGGGCTGGAAAGCATGCTGGGGGACTGTGATTTAACTTGAACCAGGAAGTGGTCTGGGGTAGAAGTTTCATAAACTGGCTTGACCTAAATCTGTTAAATCTGATACTGCATTCAACCAGGTTTATCTTGAACCAGTTTCAGCCAATTTGAACTCACTCAGAAAGTGGGAGGCCTGGGTTCTAGGTCCCTCTTGGCCCTAGGAGATTGAAAACCACATCTACTGCTGCCTAGGAAAGCACCCTAAGTAGAAAATGTGAGGAGGAATTTTTTCCTGTCCTATTGTTATACATATCAGGGGTTGTTTTTCACTTTCCTCAGAAGTATTAGGCAACAGTTTCAGTGAAGGCTAGGGATTTTGACTTGGGTGCACCAATGCTCCTGCTAGAATTAAAATCTGGAGGTTCCTGGCTAGAGGGTCTTGCCCCTCCAGTCAGGATCACCCCAGTCGCCACATTTGGAGTCAAGAATGAATTTTACCCTTTGGCAAGATTGATACAGATTGTGTGCGAGTGTGTGTGTGCATGCACAGGGAGGGGTAAGTTGTCTTCCTTTGTAGAAGGGGATGTAACCCTCTTTCTTGGATCTCTCAAGTATATTTTAATAACCCTTGCAGCAGCAGGACACTGACCACAAAGTCTCCCTGATTTCCCTATGGCAAGTTAGGGTTCTATGTCTTGTATTTATGAGACAGGGTTGATGGTATAGTTTTAATAATAGGTTAGACAAGGATTTGTATGGGATGGTTTTAATAGGGATGATCCCAACAGGCAGGGGATTATACTAGATGACCTCCAGAGGTCCCTTCCAGTCCTACTTTTCTATGATTCTATAATGTTACGATCCTATGAACATCTCAGTTTGGATCTGAGTGTAAACATTTTTTAATATCCACCCCCACCCCCAGGCATCCTTGGCATTTTTGGTACCTCGACCATTTTAAATATCTAACCCTAAGAACTTTAGCTCTTTGGCAAACCCCAACCTACATCCACATCAGTCTACGTTTGTAGAAAGAACAAACAATAATTACATTAAAGATGTGACCCAACTGATTTTTTTTTCCGAATGCAGTTTGCATATTAGCCCTGGAAGGATAATTACTTATAGTTTGTCAGCCAATCAAAAACAAAAGCTCTGCCAACCAATTAGAAAGAAGAAAACAGGTTGACCTGTGATAGACTAGATATACAAGAAGAAATATTTGCTTTCCTCTTTTTAACTCAAGAAGATTGATTCCACCTCTCCTCCTTCCACAAACACACACTCAACACCCTCATTCATTAAATGGTGAGTGCCAGAAAGCTTCCCATTCAGGTCTGCTTCTAATCACTGAACCATGCTAAATAAAAGCCTGTTCACAAAATAAGCTAGTATGGGTCAAAGGTGTGTAGGGCAGAGTGCATGAGAACTTCCCCAAGCCCAAGGAAAATGTTTTTAATAGAACAAATCTGACTCCTGAAAAAAATGCAGCTAAATTCAGGGAAGGAGGGAAAAAGAAACGGCTTCTCCACCAGCCATCCTGCTGCCTTTCCTATTACAGCTATTAGCATTCATTAATGAGAAACACACCCCTCATGCTTTCAGGACATTTGATCTTAGGATCCCAAACTGCTCTGTAAAGGGGTACAAATGTTAACTTGGGTGAACAGTTAAGAAATCTTCTATAGTTGCTGTTTTCTTTCAATTAGCTTGTGTTGTTCTGTCCCAGCTCTGGGCATCTCAGTTTCCCCATCTGCAAAATAGGAATAATGCTACTGAACTCCTTTATGAAGTGCATTGGGATATACATGTCAAAGCTGCTGCAAAAGAGCTGAGTATTTCTATTTATCATTGTCTCTTCCACTTTGTTTCACCTTCTGCAAACAGATGAATGATTAAGTTGTACTAGGGCAAATGCTTATGCAAAAGTGTGAACATTCTGGCCAATTCTTATTAATTATCACTTTTTCTCCATATTTCTCAAAGCACTTTACTAAGGTCAGTAGCATTATCCCTATTTTACAGGTGGGAAAACTGCAGTACAGGTAAGTGAAGTGACTTCCTGTAACAAGCAGATGTCCCAGGGCTGGTCTAAACATAAGCCCATCCACTTGTCTCTGGGCAAAATGCCCACCTACTTCACCCACCACACCTTAGATGATACAATAGAACAAAGTTAACAAGGTGGGAGGCTGCCCCTTTACTTGCCCTGGTGTCAAGGGTTTATATACCTGGCTCCAACCATCCCTTACTGTGACCCATGCCTCGCAGATGTTCTTTGGGCTCCCAAGCCAGTTCAATTCAGGGCTCCAAATCCCCCCAGTAACTCTGTGCTCCAAGCCCCACATGCCCCACACTGGGCTTCTTAGTATCCCCAAGCTTATCCCCTGCCTTACACTGGGCCTCAACAATCCCTAATCTCTTCACCCCAGGAGCTTCTTGTATAGCTCCCTGAAGGCTCAGGGCCTCCCTCCCCAGCCCCCTGGAGCTGTACTCCTGACTCCTTTAGTGTAGCTTCAGAGCTTGCAGTGAGTCTGGGCTCTGCCCCAGTTCCCTTCCTGACCTGAGGACCTGCCTCAGAACTCACTGCGAGTCTGGGCTCTTGTTTTGTCCTTCATGGCGTGCTCTCTTAGCCTTTTCCCTCCACAGGGTCACCTGCAAGGCAGCAGGGGCTGCGGCTTTCTGGCACCCCATACTCGCCCTTCACTGGGGAGGCTGCAAGTATAGCATTTCCTGGAAGCTGCCCTGCCACAAGCACTACATCATCAAGCCCCAGCAGAGTGTATTTTTAGGTCCAGGAGCAGGAGCCTCCAGCCATCCCCATAGCTCCTGCCCTTACCTCTGATATGTCACAAGCAGAAGCACCCCCCCCCTCCAGGTTGTTGTTCTCCCAGCTGCTATCTGCAAACTACTGATGCTTTAGTGTTCAGAGCCCCTGTTCTTATAGGACACAGCTGGGCCCTGTTCCCAGTCAGGCTGTTGTGCCCAGTTGAGATTGCAGACATTTGCAGGCTGCTTTGTGGCTGCTCAGGCCTCTGCAAGTAACAGAGCACACCCTGTGCTCTGTTACATTTGCCTCTGGTTATCCATCTGGTCAGTGGCACAGTTAGGGGTAGAAACCAGTTTTCCTGAGTTCTAGTTTAGTACTCTATCAGCTGGACCCAGCTAATTTTTAAATCAGTCCTGTAAAAATTAGTGCCAGGTACTCTTGGTCCCAACCTGGAATAACAATATATATATTTCACCTGATATATATATATATACAGGTACTCTTGGTCCCAATATATATATTGTTGTTCCAGGTTGGGACCAAGAGTACCTGTGTGTGTATATATATATATATCAGGTGATTTATCGTGTGTGTGTGTGTGTGTGTGTATCAAGAGTGCGTGTATATATGTCTATCTATCAGGTGATTTATCCAACTAATTATGATTCACCAAACCACAGCATTGTTCAATTAACCAATGTTTTTTTCCCCTTTCTTGGTCCATACATGTAAAAAGGTATTCACTGAATTAAAATAGCAAATATATATGTCATTCATTTTTGTGAAATCTGCCCTGTCTGAAGGTTTCATAAATGGTAATCATAATAATAATGATAATGGAACCTTATAAATGGTAACCAGAAAGGCTGAAGCAATCCCATATGTATGCAGGTCACAGTCAAGGAGATAAAGAATCCCCTTGTTGAGATGCCCTGAGAAGAATTTCATAATTCTGTGACAGCATGTATGGCAATAAATAAACCTCTAAAGTGATTTTGGTTGTAGTGCTTTTTTTCTGCAACAACTATATCAACACATTTGTTCCAAGGGCTGTAGTATTAACAGAGGAAATGGGACCTTTTGTGTTTTTCTCACAGAATGGGCACCTACATGAGACACCAAAAGCACAGTAGACTAATTCTATTATGTATTAGGATGTCACAGCAAAAGTCATGAGTAGAATTAATCTATTGTGCATTGGTGCCACCTAAATGATGTGCACTAGCGCTACTGCACAGTAGTGCCATTTACAGTGCATTAAGTTGGTACCTGTTATTATAGGAACTAAATTTAATGTGCCATAATTATGGTGCATTAAAGCACATGTAGATGTGCCCACTGAGTATCAATGCCAAGCTGTACCTTAAAAATCTCACCATCCCTGTTTTATGGTCTTGCTCATAAATCTACAAGGCTACAGGACAAATGTGGCTACATTTACTGAAATTCCTTTTCCCTGCCTTATTATTATTCATTGCCTTGTGTGGCAGAAAGCCACCTTGGTTTCTCCCCAAAATCTCTGCCCTGTGACTATGTGATTAGAGGGGCCAGCACAGAGGATTCACACCTCAGCCTGTCTCTTTAGGTAACCTGAGCTGACTGCATTCCTGAGGGGGGGGGAACCTGCTCCCTCTGCCTACGTGACTGGCATCAGTTACCTGGGTGAGGGGCATCTACCTGGGGAGCTGGAATCTGCCTGGTAACAGGTGATGTATTTCAAATTGGTTGGCTGACAGCCAACTGGGGCTGGCCTCCACTGGCCCAGGTGAATGAGGTCACAGGGGCTATATAGGTTTGGGGGGGCGGAGGAGGCTCTCTTTCTTTGGCCATGAGGTGAAGCAGCAGCAAAGCAGGGGAGACAGAGAAGCCTTACCATCTGAACCTAGCTCTCTCTCTCACCCCAAGACTCCAGAGGGGAAGCTGGAGAACTCTGGAAGATGCTTGTGAGTAAGCTACTCAATCGGATTAGATATTTAGCTGGCAGTAACACAGATGCGTGATCAAAAGGCTACCTCAGCCACACTGTTTGCTCCTTAGGATTTCTAAGATATTGCTCAACCCTGTACCCTAATTTACCCTACCCCTTGTAATCAATAAAGTTCTCCTTTTTGACTGGTGTGGAAGACTTATTGAGGGGTGGGTCTAAATTATGCCTAAGAGACCCCTTAGGTCTGCAGACTAAGGGAGACTTTACTTTTTGCCCCCTGACTTGGGGAAGTGCCCCAAGCGCCTGTACTGGGTCAAGTACCCGTTGGACTATTAGGCCTGTGTTTCCCCGAGGACACAGGGCCGAGACAGTCCCTTCTCGGGGTGGTGGCGGCAAAGTTACCCCCAGACTAGTGAGTGTGCTCCGGGAGAGGGGTGGCCAAGCATAAGGTGCCCCTAGGGAGGCATTCGGAGTCTGGAAGGTGGTCGGGCACAAGGATGTGGGCGGCTCAACGCAGGAGCGCCCCCTACTGGCCCACCACACCTTGAACTCCTCAGTCTTCCTACTACAGATGATATAGACTATAGTGTGAGAGGGCAGCTCTGATTCTTTATGAATACATGGGAAGTAAAGCAGATCAACCTTATTCTAACATTTTTTCATTGAAAAATGCAAATTCAGTCATCTGTAACATATGAATCCAGATCTGTTCAAGTAAATGACATGTATCAGCAAGTAAAGAAAAATTTCAAATAAGTTAACTGATTTCATCTCAGCCTTTCCCCAAAGAAACATGATATCTCAGTTTGGAGCAACATTGCCTTTAAAAAGTAATCTTAACTTTTATTTTTTAAGACATGTTTTATGTAACCTTATAACGCCAGCAGACCAAATATTGTGTTTCAAACAAAATGTTTGTTCAACCCAAAACATTTTAATTTTTTCCAGAATTACATTTCACCAACAAATTTAAAGTGTTTTAATCCAGGGCAACCCAAAATAACTTTTTGTAGATTTTTGGTTTCATATGTGACTTACAGTTCTGGTGCAAAGATATTGCCAGAAGCCTTTCTGCTCTAATTCCACAAAAAAAAAGGGGGAAAAAAAGTCTGAACTATCTTTAGATTTCTACACCTGGGTAGGAAGAACCTACACCATAACTACATGATGGGTGGTGGTACACTGGCTGGCACAGCATCTGAATGGGACATGGGGGTCACAATCAAGCAGAAAATTAACATGAGTCAACAGTGCGATGAAGTCGTCAGCGGGGAAAACAGAATTCTGGTGTGCATCAGCCGACATGTTGCCAACAGATCCAGAGGTCTTTCTCCCTCTCTATTTATCATTGGTGAGGTCACAGCTGGAGTACTGTGTCCAGTTCTGGGCACCGCACTTCAGGAAGGATGGGGATAAACTTGAGAGGGTACAAAGGAGGGCCACCCATATGATTAAGGGCCTGGAGGACAGGCCCTACGAGGAGAGACTCTGGGTACTAGACCTGTTCAGTCTGGCTGAGAGAAAACTGAGAGGTGACTTTATAGCCACCTACAAGTACATTAAGGGTGAGCATCAAGATCTAGGGGATCAACTCTTGGTAGCCCCTGGGAAGACAAGGACCAATGGGTACAAGCTAATAGAGGGAAAATTTAGGCTGGACATTAGAAAAGACATTTTTCTGTAAGGGTTACCAGAATCTGTATGTACCAGAGGTGCTGCAGTTGCCATTCTTGGAGGTGTTTAAGATGAGGCTGGTTAAGTAACTTGGGCTTGTTTGAGCCCAATAACTTCCGGCCCATGGCAGGGGACTGGACTTAATGGTCTTGCAGATCCCTTCTAGTCCTTCAATTCTATGATTTTTTTATTCTTCTCTTTTTAATTTTTTTTTCTAGAAACACTTTCCTAGAGATAGATTCACCAGCGAGCAAGTAAGTAAGAGTAACGATGACCGGAAAATTTTAATCTGCTCTAATTTGACTGAAAGCAAAAACACTAAATCCTCAAAAAATAAATTTTCTGTTCATTTTGTTAAAAAACAAATGTTTCATTAAACACGTTTCCTCACTACCAGCTAACAGTCTTTTGCTCCTATCTCTTACTGAGGCATCAGACCCCATAAAATACGTTCCCAACAGATACGGCACCCAAAATGTTACTACCTTAGTCTGCTGCAAATATATGTAGCAGGTCTGGGAACTGAGCACAGAAGATGCAGCTTCAAGGACCTAAGCTCTGGCTTCTTCATGAGATATCCTTCAGTAATAAAGGCAGTGGCAAGAAAACTACAGATGAATGTATGTCAATAGCACTGTTTTAAAATAGAATCTTCCAGAGAGTCTTTTCTCTCATCTCTTACTGCATCAGGGCCAATAACTATCCAGTGAAATTAGGGGGTAGCAGTTTTTTTTAATTATACAGTTCCACTGGGATCATTAAAGGTATGTGGGAAAGAGAACAAAAAACCTGCAAACCTTACCAATGGCATTAAGACTAACTAAAAAACCATCTGCTTAACACCCCCATCCTTCTACATGTGTGTATGTGTGTGTGTGTGTGTGCGCGCACGCGTGTGTGTGTGTTTAGAAATGCTGTGATTTAGAAAATTTCACGCTGGGTTGACGTCTGTTGTGAAATATTTCCTTACCTCATTAATAACAACAATAACATTAATAACAATAATTAGTACATCTATAAAAACTGACATTTGCAAAATGCTTTACATACGCATATACATACATCCTAACTACTTACAGCAAACCCCTTTTCTTTTCACAGCTAGCTTGAGCAGATCATGAATACAACAAATTTGCCATTTGAAATTATTTAATGGATATTAGTAGGAAATAGGTTAAAAGTATTAAGAGAAAGTCCATTTTTACTTAACATGAAGTCAAGGCAAATCCATGGAGGCTGGATCTATAAATAACTGTTGAACAGAATCGCTGGAGATATTTCCCTCAGCAGTTCTAGACAGGAGATAGATCCTTCTAATCAACAGGGGGATCCCAATCAATTAGTCGATTGTGGAGCCTCTGACAGTTGATCTCAGTCTGGGGGGTGCCGCATGTGTATGTGCGCTCAGCCCCCCCAGACTGAGATCGACTGTCAGAGGCTTCACGATTGGGAGTGACAGGATGCATGTGTGGAGCTGCTGGGACACAGTCTGGGAGTAGCGGGACAGCAGAGGGACATACAAGCTGGGCTAAGCTGTGTCTCCTGCTACTGGGGCCAGGCCAGGTAAGTAGGGTGATCTAGCTTTGTGCCTTGCCGCGCTGTGGTGAGGGATGGAGTAAGGCAGAGGCAGGCATGAGTGGGGCCCCAGCTGAGCCAGGTGAGGGTTGGAGCCCAGGCAGCTCACCCAGGGGCATGGAGGGGCTCCCACGCTGCATGCACCCCAGTGGAGGCCCGGGGTCCACATGCCCTCCCAATCTGTGCATGGGGCAGAGGCGGCTGCCACTGCACAGTGGGTTTTCTGCCCCGAGCCCCATGCACAGATCAAAGGGACATGTACCCCTGGGCCTCCACCAGGGTGCATACAGCAGTGGGAGCCCCCCACACACACACCTGGATGAGCCACCCAGGCTCCAACCCTCCCCCCTCCCAGCCCAGCTGGGGCCCCTCTCAACTGGTAGCAGGAGGTGCGGGGGCATAGGCAGTGGAAGGAAGGGATAACAGGGTTTAGGCCCCCCGTGTACAGGGCAACAGTAAGGTCACAAGGCAGTCTGGCCATGGGTTTCTGGTAGCTGCAGCAGGGGTGGGGAGAGGCACACGCCCAGCAGTGACAGGAGGAATGGAGCAGGATGCAGCGCTGCACAGGTGAGGCAGGAACAGGACTGAGCTGCGAGCAGCTCATTTGGGGGGCATAGGGAGGGAGGCATGTAGCCTGAGAGGGCATGGGGGGCGGCCCTGGATCTGCACGCAAGCTGGTGTGGGCTGTGGCGGCACCTGGATCTGCAGCTCTGCAGTGCTGGCAGCGCTGGGAGAGGGTAGGATGTCTATGGCAAATTTTCAGATACCTACTGCCCTCTCCCCCACCCCCTTCCAGTGCTGCTGCTGTGCAGCCAGAGAGCCTGGCACTGCCCTGGCCCCAGTCCGTCCCAACCCACATGTAGATCTGGGGGCACACACTCCTCATGTCCTCCAAGGCTGTGTGCCCTCCTTCCCCATGCCCCCTGGACAAGCCGCTCATGACTCTGTCCTGAGCCTGCCCCAGCTGTGCAGCACCAGCCCCTGCTTCACCCCCTCATTCATCGCCATGGGGAGTGACAGATCAAGGCTCTAGCAGTGAGGGAGGGAGTGGGGCACAGGCAAAAGCAGGGGCTAAAGAGAGTGGGGGACAAGCGAGGCTTGGGGGGCATGTACCCCGGGCCTCTGCTTGTTCTACCCCACAGCCTAGCACAGCCCACTCCCCCCAGCCCCTGCTCATGCCTGTGCCCCGCTCCCTCCCTCACCACTGGGGCCCCAATCTGTCCCACTCCCATGCCCCTTTTTCCTCTCCCTGCTCCTTCCCCCACAGGCTTACCTGTTGGGGGGGGCATGCCCCCAAATAATTTTTTCTCCCTCTACTTCAATCTTCCTTCTGCCCTTCCCTCCCCACAAACTGACCTGCATAACAAGGGGCGGTGGGTGTGGCTGTGTGTGTGTGTGGGGTGGGTGGTGGCACCGGGTAGATCTTGGGTTGCTTTTTAATTAATACAGTGTTCTCCTACCCAAAAAGCTTAGGTACTACTGCTATAGATACAGCTGGTTCAATTCTCTCCCATTTGTCTGAGCCAGTATGGCACTTCTTGGCTAAGTACAAACAGTGAAAAAGCCTGAGATGGAATCAATTCAATATTCACAAGTTTCTCTAAACTGCACAGTTTGAATAGATAACAAATTGAACTGACATTCACTTTTCACTAGGGAAAGGCAGGCGGAGGCCTGTACCGACCCAGGCCAGAAGGGTGGGGCGTGCACTCCAGCCTGTTCCCACGGGATGGTGCGGGGAGGGGAGAGCTCTGCACTCCTGGTGCCAGCCTCCTAAGCTGGGCTTCTGGCCACAGAGAGAACCGCACACCTCTCCCCAGGATGGTCTGGGATCCCACCCAGGTCTGGTCTGCCCAGCTGTGTGGGAAGGCAATGGTAATTCCCCCTCCCGCAGTGCCAGTCCAGTGCAAGCCACTTATGCACAGGAAAGAGGGGGAAGTAAGTTCCCCCTCCCAAGGTGGCTTCTGACCAGGCATCTGCCTGGTCCAATCCTGCCCTGTATGGAGTGTTCTCATCCCTGCTGCCTAGCATAAGTTCCCAGAGCCACATGGCATGTTCCACTGGAGACCAGCACTAGCAGCAGGCAGCAAGACACACCAGGCAGCCACCAGGACTTGTGTTGGCTAGCAGGGGTCAGTCCTTCTTTCTGTGGAGCCAGACCAACTAGGAGGAGAGGGGAAACTACCTGGGCACAGCACCCCAGCTGGGAAGACCCCAGTTTGGAGGATCAAGACTGGGCTTGGGGACTTCATTCCTCCCTCCCCCCTGTGCATAAATGCCTTGCACCAGGGGGAATAAATTCCTTGCAGCAGGGCAGACCAGGGAGATTCTAGGCTAGCCCGGGGAAACCCCTCAGAGGCTGGGGCTCCCCCCATGTGGGCAGACACCCAGCTCAGGGCCAGCACTGGGAGTGGGAGACTCCTTTCCCCCTTCCCACCAGTGGGTCAGTGACACACTCTGTCTTATCCTGGGAGAGGGGAAGGGGCAACCATCGCAGACCAGGGCTTAGGACTAGGGGTAGGGGGGCTCTGCTTCCCTCACCTCTCTTCTCCCTCCCCTTCCCTTTTCCCCCTGCTGCCCTGCAAGACTAACAGACACTGGTAGGACCAGGCTGGGGAGCAGAGTCATTCCTCCCTCAGCTATGTGACAGCCATGAGACAGAGCCAGTCCCAGCTCAGCCAGAGCAGACACAGCTGAGGTTAGCCAACCTGCCCTGTGAGGAGGGCTAGTAGAGAGTCCTAATGCATCCTGGGAGGCTGGAGGACTGAGACATAACTTGAGTTGGGAAGGGATCTGGGACAGAAGTCCCATACACTGGTTTAACCTAAATCATTTAAGTCCATCCAGGTTTATCTTAAACCAGGTTTAGCCATTCTGAAACCAGTTTATGTGCACTGAACTTTATTTCTGTTACAGGATTGAAGTGGCTTCTGGTTTATGTGTAACTTCTGTCTTTAGCCCTTATGATCTTATATATTTATCTCAAGAAAGCATGTCTACACACCACATGGCAAGCTCTTTGCTGCAGTATTATAACTAGGGGTGGATGATTGGGGTATCAGCCTTGGGCACCTATTTTGAAGGGATGCAAGTGCATCAAGATGTTGTCAGGATCCTGAGACATGACAGTCTTATTGCATCAGAAGTGCATGCAAATGAGTGAAGTCTCATCAGTTTAAAACACAGTTAATGCTCAGTTCTGTAATTATCCGGTTTGATAATCGATCAAAGATCTGATTTTCAGAGCTTCTGTGCACATGTCTCTCCACTGATTCCAAATGAAATTTTGAGGCCTCTGAACCATTGTGGGTGGAGAAGAAAAGCACTCAGTGGGCACATCTACACAAGATGTTTAGTTCAGAGTTGACTAATTATATCCACAGTAAAACTTCACCATCTACATGTGTGGTGCTATTAGGATGGAGTAAATTAATTGCCTCCTCCATAGGATAGAACTCCCAGATACAGTATGCCTACCAGCCAGCTGTGCACTGAAGCACTCTTGTGCCTCAGCCAGCCCCTCCACAGCACACTGAACTGAAACAGAGCAGCCCCAAGCTAGTATGCTGACCTCCAGGACCCCCTGCCAGTTGGAGCTGCACTGTCCCAGCTCAGTGTGCTGTGGTCCCAGGCACACATCTAAATGCTGCATCTGGGAGCAATAAACTCCAGTGTGACTGTGCCAGAGTTTATTCAACTGCATTAATTTCACATGTAGATGTGTCCAGTGTATAAAAAACCCACACACATGCATTGTCATTTAGCATATGGCAATGTTCATACAAGAATCACATTGCCAGCTTGCCTCTGCTAATAAAGAGTCAAAAATCATGACCAGAAATCCACACAAACGTTTAAAATGGAAAGTCTGAAATGTGACTAAACAAGTTTGTCATTCCTGCCTGAGTGTGGGTATAGTGGGATTTATTCTGTTGTCACTTAGAGTGAAGTAAATCAGAAGTAGATCCACTCTATTGAGATCAGTGGGATTACACAGGTGTAAGTGAAATCAAAATAAAACTTATTTTTTGGCTGGATACTTGATCTTAAATGCCATCTATTCCAACATCCCTTTTGTTCAATAAATGTGCACCATGGCTGTCGCTTCAGTTAAACATAAAGTCACAGTAAACCAAGGGAAGAATCCTAGCCACATTCTAGTGGACAGCATTCCCTCTGAACTGCTACAGAATGACATGGCACAGGATGAAGAAAGCTGGGTGTGTTTGCTCAAATGGTTGACTGACCGGAAAGCAAGGAAACAAGCAGAGACAGGCAGCTAGGGGACAGCCAGGAGACAGGAACAAATTCAGCACAAATGCAGGAACCCTGGGTTCAATGCAAGACAAAAGTTACTGGAAAAGCTGTTGCAAACTCCCAAGTGAGCAAAGATTTTACTGGGAGAGATCCCATATGGAAATAAACACATGCTTGAGTCCGTGCATTCCAGATAAAGTCCATCAAAACAGAAAGCTGTCCTTGTTTGTGAATGGCTCCTTATTCTTGAGGCCCGGTTGGCAGCCAAAATGGATCAAACTTAGGGAATTTGTGTCTCAGACATCAGAGCATTAGGAGAGCCTGGAATTATTTATCTTTACTACTGGTCAGTCAGGGAGTGTAGATTTTCCCAACCACATCTTGCAGTACCACTGTTTAAAAAAGGAAAAGGACTATACAGGTTAGCTTTGAGTGAAGGCTTTGAGTTACATCTAGTGTTTACATACATTGTAAGCACAGTATTTAGACAACTATTTATAAATGTGCAATTAGTTTATTATTAGAACAAAGTGATTCTGCAAGTGTCACTCATGCAATGTCAGCATGGGTGATTTTTCTGGCCTCAGAAACATAAGACAGTTTTCCATCTGTGGCTGCACTATTCTTTCACAGTGCACTAAAAAAATGCAAGTAGTAATAGAAACTAGGCAATCTCGCAGCTTTCCTTAGTGAGGATGATCTTCAGGGTGTCAATGGAAACTTGTAATTGCTATAAAAACTTCTACCATGCAAAAGGATCACAGGCAGACCAGTGAAAAATTTTCCATCACCACTGTTTTTCTTTAAGCCAAAATAGAATTTTCAAATAAATGACAAGTTTCATTAAAAATGTCTGCTTTTTGCAGAAAATTTGGACTTATCAAACACTTACTCACACACATACACACACACAAACACACACACATGCATGCATGCAGAAATATTTCTGGTTTAGTGCAAAAATTGAATATTTTAGTTCAGAAATGCTGCTACAATACTTCATAGGCATTATACTGGTAATTTCAGTGTTTTGTGATGCAGAAGTGGAAGCTCTGGGCCATTATGGGAGAGGTGATCCAGACAGAGCAAACACAGAAGAGAATATGCATCCCAATGGTGGTCCAAAGATTCCCATCACTGAAAGAAAGGGGAACAAGAACAATGATCACTTCTTTTTCTGATTTCTTTTATTCCAGGCACAATGCTTAGGCCAGATCCAGAAAATAACTTAGACACACTGCCTTGCCTAATTTTTAATAACCTCGGATATCCAATCCAGAACATATGTTAGGTGCCTGGGTACAATGCATGGGGTGAGATAGGCAATTTCAAATTGGATCCACAACAGTCATCAGTACTGAACTGGAAGCCACAAAGAATTGCTGAGAGGAAGAGTGTGTCTTCAACACTTATTTTACCCTGAGCTGCTCAGACCCTTTTCCTGAAGTGTCTATGAACTTTCTTGCCTTTTAAAACAAGGTGTCCCTCTCTGATATAATATTCTAGTAACTGGATCACATATCCAGGATGAGTAGATCTGATGTGAATTATTCCTCTACATAGAGAAAGGAAACCTATATCTCCAACTTCCCATGAGTGAACCCTAACTACCAGGCAAGGCTCTATTCTGGAGGGAGGCCACCCTCCACCTAACCCTGAAGCTGTGGAACTACACAGCAACAAATTTAAAACTAAATGACCAAGAGAAAAAGCAAGAAGGAGCTGAACTCTCTTCCTCACATGGTGAGGGGAGACACAGGTTTTGGCCTCTATTCTAATAACTGTTTATGTACAGATTCATAGATTGTAAGGCTGGAAGGGACCTCAGAAGACCATCAGGTCCAGCCCCCTGCACCAAGCAGGAAAGATAAGTGGGGTTGGGTGAACCCACAAAGATGACTATCCAGTCTCCTCTTGAAGATTTCCAAGTAGGTGATTGTACCACCTCTGACAAACTTTTCAATACAAGACATTCTTTATTCAGGTCTCTGGTTATGGATTTTCCAATGTAAGTGACAGATTTTGGTATATTCCATGTTTCAGTAGTGTAAGAGTAAATGTGAAATGTAGCAATAATCCTTTGAACAGGGAACCCAGGTCTCCTCCCCAAACTGGTGAGTATCCTAATTCCCCAACTATGCCCATACCCATGGAGTCCTAGGCCTATTAATAACAAAACTCCCATTCAGTTCACCAAAGCCAGTTTTTACAGTTTAATTTACCACAATAATTCAAATCAAAGTTGTGTTCAGGTCATACCTGGAGGTGAATTTTCGTATAATAAGAAGAGTCCTTCATTTGTTTTTTACAAATGATAAAAAGATGGTAGTGCTTAGTTTAGTGCTTTCAAAAAACAGCTTCACAGTTAAGTGTGTAAATGGCTAGTCTAGACCACTCCCAAGTCACTGCACTGCTCTCCCCGGGCCGCAGCTCCGCAGTGTGTGGGGCAAGGGCTGTATGTGTGGAATGGGAGTGGGGGGAGCATGGAAGGTCCCAAGCAGCCCCTTGCAGGCTGGAGCTCTACCGGCCTGCAAGCGAAAAGCCATGGTTTCTCATGTCCTTCTTTAAAACAGAATCCATTTTTAAAGTTTGCTCATGACACTTTCATATATTCTTGGAACTCACTTTTGGGTCACGACCCCTGGGTTGAGAAAAGGTTTTTTAGTCCAATCATGCCTAGTCTATATAAAAATAGTATGGTTGAGAAGCTGCAGTCTGGAGAGATACCTCTGTTTGTTTGAAAAGGACTGTAGCAGTTGCAAAGTGATTTGTTTATAAACTGCTTTCATTAATTCTATTTTCTTACAGCATTTTTGTGAATTTTACAGTGAAGTAAACAAGAAACCTTTCCCACTGCTACTCCTTATTCAGCTCTGTTACTTCTTTCATGACCCTCATTTAGTGTTAAAAATATGTTTTCCTGAAAGCATTCACATTGAGCAAAAAGGGTGAAAATGCTTACATTGTTCCAGGGTAAAAATAACTTTTCAGTGCAGGATTCTAGGCCTAGTTCAATTCACTGATGGAAGCCAAAATCTAAAACTCACAAAAGCCTGCAGGGGTCATTTCACTGACTTTTGTGAAAGCTGGAACAGGCCCTAAAATGAGTTTAGCTTCAGTCTCCAATTCTGGAGAAAAGGTAAATAGCACATGGGTATAAATTGTTCAGGAAAGTTAGGCAGGGGACAAGAGAAGGAGGAGTCATTCTTTATGTAAAAGAGCTGTATGATTGTTTAGAGCTCCAGTATGAAACTGGAGACAGGCCTCTGGGTTAGGGCCAGAGAGGAGAGCAATAATAGTGACATCATGATTGGTGTCTGCTGTAGACCACCAGAGCAAGAAGAGAAGGTGGATAAGGCTTTCTTCAAACAGCTAGCTCAAATTTCCTGATCACAGGCCTTAGTTCTCATGGGAGATTTCAGTCACCTTGACATCTGCTGGGAGGGCAATACAGCAGTTCACAGGCAAGCCAGGAAGTTTTTAGAGTATTGGGAACAACTTCCTGGTGCAAGTGTTGGAGAGGCCAACTAGGAGCCATGCTCTTCTTGATCAGCTGTTCACAAACAGGGAAAAATTGGTGGGAAACAGGGGCACTGCATAGGGATTGCACAGGAATGCACATGCACCCCTTAAAAGCACTGGTGCACTCCCTACCAGGCTGCACTCTGTGTTTAGCCGGTGGGCAGGGGGACAGGTGAGAGCACTGATGCCCTCTTCCCCCCGTGAGTGCTAGCTGGAGAGCGGGGCTGCCAGCAAAATCAACCGCACTGCTTCCAGAAGTAGCCCTGGGACTTCTAGAAGCAGCATGGCCGCTTTCATGGTGAGTGAGATCAGCTGCAGGACATCCCCTGGTCAGTGGGACTGGCCACCGGGCCCCACCGTGGTTGCTGACTGGTGTCAGGTGGGGCACGTGTCGTCCTCCCCCCTTCCCCCCTCCCCCCCCACTCAAGAAACACCGGACATCCATGGTGGGAAATGTAGAAGTGGATGGCAACTTGGACAGCAGAGACCATAAGATTATTGAGTTCAGGAGCCTGAGGAAAGGAAGTAGAAAGCAGAGTACAGACCCTGGACTTCAGAAAAGCAGACTTTGACTCACTCTGGGAACTGATGGGCAGGATCTCCTGGGAGGCCCTTGTGAGTGAGAAAAGTGCAGGAGAGTTAGCTAGCTGTACTTTAAAGAAAAATTATTGAGGGCACAGGAATGAACCATTCCAATGCACAAAAAGACTGTTAAGTATGGCAGAAGACCAATTTGGTTTCTACAAGTATGTCAGTATGAAGAGGAAGATCAGGGACAGTGGGGGTTCCATACTAAATAGGGGAGGCAACCTAGTGGCAGGTTAGGTAGAAAAGGCTGAAGTACTCAATGCCATTTTCACGTCTTTACAAGGAAGGTCAGCTCCCAGACTACTGCATCTGGCAGCTCAGTAAGGGGAGGAGGTGAGTAGCCAACAGTTGCAAAAGAACAGGTTAGGGACTATTTTAAAAAGTTGGACATGAGCAAGTCAATGGGGCTGGATGGGATACACCTGAGGGGTTTGAGGGAGTTGGCCAATATGATTGCAGAGTCACTGGCCATCATCTTTGAAAACTTGTGGTGACTCGGGGAGGTTCCAGACAATCAGAAAAGGGCAAACAGAGTGCCCATCTTTAAGAAAAGGAAGAAGGAGGATCCAGGGAATGAAAGACCAGTCAGCCTCACTTCAGTCCCTGGAAAAACCATGGAGCAGGTCCTCAAGCAATCAAGCACTCGGAGAAGGAATAGGTGATTAGGGAAAGTCTGCATGGATTCACCATGGGAAAGTCATGCCTGATCAGCCCAATTGCCTTCTATTATGAGACAATTGGCTCTGTGGATGTGGGGAGAGCAATGGATGTGATATACCTTGACTTTAGCAAGCCTTTTGATACACTTTCCTACAACATTCTCATGGGCAAACTAAAGAAGTACAGGTTGGATGAATGGACTGTAAGGTGAATAGAAAAACTGGCTGGGTCATTGGGCTCAGAAAGTAGTAGTCAGTGGCTCAATGTCTAGTTGGCAGCCAGTGTCAAGTGGAGTGCCTCAGGGGTCAGTCCTGGGGCTTGTTTTTTTCAATATCTTCATCAGTGACATGGAATATGGGATGAAGTTCACCCTCAGCAAGTCTGCAGATGATACCAAGCTGTAGGGTGTAGTGGATACACTGAAAGGTAGGGCAAGGATTCAGAGAGACCTAGACAAATTGGAGGACTGGGACAACAGGACACTGACTAGCTAAGCAACAGCTCTGCAGAAAAGATTTTGGAGGTTACAGTGGACAATAAGCTGAATATGAGCTAATAATATGCCCCTGTTGCCAAGAAGGCTAGCAGCATATTCGACTGCACTAGTATAAGCATTGCCAGCAGACCAAGGAAATAGGGCGTATTCCCATTTATCTCAATGGAATTACTCATGGTGTAAGCTTGAGTCTCTGACCAAGGCCTCCATGGCTAAAGAGGAAAATGGTGAGGAATTTTGTCCCCAGAATGGTAACTCAAACCCAGGTTTGATGAATTTTCACCACACCATGATTCCTGACAGATGGCCTCAGGGCTGATTACCCAGATAGCACCAAGTCAGATCCCCAACCCCAGGTGTCCCCACTCCTGGAGCAGTTCACCTGGCAGACCTGGCTTGGAATCAAGGATTTGGTACTTCTCAGGTTATTATGAACTAGAAGGACCAGGGCCAGATAAATACCTTGCAGACACACTCAGGGCTTTGTCTTCTGCAGTAAGGTGATGACATAAGAATCTCAACTTCTGCTGGTGTTGTGTTTTTTTGGAGGAGTGTCCTTTTTCAGTTAAGTTGTGCTTCTAGGCCTCATGATTGTGAAAAAAGCCCACTTGAAAATATGACTCAAGTGTAAGTAGTGTAAAAACATCTGTTGGAGTCTGCACACAACCTGAAATAACAGTTGTGGGCAGTGAATTCTTCATTCACTTAAATGTTCTTAGAGAGATTCTGCTGATCACCACCCCCAACAAAGGACTCTCAGGGTCGCATTGTTCTTATTGCAGTTAAGCAATAGGTTTATTCAGTAGTCAACTCACTGTTAACCTCAAGTTACCAATCCTGCATACACAAAGTAAAGCCCCTAAATTCACATTTGGATCCATAAATGGAGAAAGAGTAGCTTTTAATCCAAAGATGCCAAGCACCCTTTTTTGATTAAGACAAAAAAAGATAGACCAAATACCTTGAACTAATTCAAGTCAAGGACATACAACCCAGCCTTCAACTCCTGCTAATGAATTTCTTCTTGTAAGGCAGGGATAGCAAATTTGTTAGGCCCTGTGGGTCATACCCAGATTGAAGGGCTTTTATAGGCTGGATCCAGATCACAGGGCTTCACAGTGGCTGGATTACCCGTGAGTGGTAGTAGTGGTGTTAATCCCTGTGGCTGCTGGAGCTGCATTTTCTGTGCAGCTATAGAAATCAGGAAGTTAACACTGCTGCCACTTAGTGCCCCCGGTGACTAAAATCCCTGGGCGTTTGTACACGCCACAGTATTTGATCCTTGTTAATTGAACATGCCTAAACATTTTTAACCCAGGTTATTTTGGTGCACTGAATTTGTGTTTGCATGCCACAGGCTTTTGAAGGACTTCAGCCTCATGTGAAATTCCCTGCAGATTCCGGCAGGGAGAGCCAAATACCAATCTACCTTAGTAATGTCTTTCCTAAAGAGTTACAGGAGGAAGCACCTTTTCACTGGTAAACCGGCCTCCCTCCAGTCCCCACCCCCTATCTCCTGCAGGGAGTCTCACGCAACCCCATGGTGATCCCAATGGCAAACCATATGAATCATCCCCTCCCACCCCTTTCCCTTCCCCCATATCACAAAGTAATGAGAATTGATGTATATATGATTTGGGTTTTTTTATTGTATAACAGATATGATATTCAGAAATATATAGGGGTGAGAGTAGCAGGTAGTGCCATCCCAGGTAGTTGGCGATTGTGGCAAATGGTGGTGGCAAGGTGGACTGGTGTGTGGGTGTTTTGTGTTGCATCACCGAAGCAGATGTGTGCCATGAACACTTAGTGAACATTTACGTGGGTGTACTAATAGCATAGTATGGTATGTGGGGGGAGTGGAGAGGTGGTGGCAAATCTGACAGCTGTTAGTTTTTTGGCTTTTTAGGACTACATTTCCCAGCATTCCCAAGCTGCCAAGTCTTGGAACAGTTTCCATGGGGATGCGTCAATGGGGCTGCTTCCCCTGCTCCTCTTCCCTGCCCAGGTTCCACCATGAATACCTGCCACTTTGTCTGTTTGTTTAGCATGGCATATGGCTTTTGGAGGGGTGTTGTGAAGTGCTGTTGAAATGGTGGGTTGTTGGTGGGCTTGGGATGGAATGCGCGCCCCCCCAGCCACACTCTGGCCAGAGTCCTCCAGGCTGCTCATACCACTTGCTCAACACAGCCGCCCCCACCAGAAAACAAGAGGTATGATTAAACCTTCCACAGGACATGATTTAAGCTGGCTAGGGGCCGGTGTGTAATGACTCCCCCCTTAAACAACTGCCAGCCTTGGAGAAAAAAAACCTCTACCCCAGTCCACCTCCCCCACCATGCCCTGCTAATCCTCCATCCCCTGCTCACTACCTTCTTCCACACACTCCTCCAGACAGACACAGATGTTTATGTTTTAAATAGTAAAATAATTTATTATAAATCAAAAGAACAACCACTGCTAGTTGTTGTCAGTGTCCATATCCATAATATGTGCTGCCAGGCAATCCTGCACAAGTGCCACTCTAACCGCTTCTCCTTGTGGATATGCCCTCGGTCCCTGTGCTGCTGCCCGCCCATGTCTCTGTCCGGCCACTGCTGTCATGGTTCTTCAGCCCATGATTCACTGAAAACCTCTCTGCAGGTCTTACAAATGTTGTGGAGCATGCAGACTATCACTACAAAGGCCATGATATTTTCTGGCTCTAGCTCAAGCTAGCAGTTAAGTGCCCTCCATCGTCCTTTCAGTCGGTCAAAGGCACATTCAATGGCTGTCCTGCAACTGCTCAGATGCATGCTGAAAAGTAGCTTCTGTGGGTCTGTAATGTGCCCTCTATAAGGTTTCATGAGCCAGGGCTTTAGGGGGTAAGCAGCATCTGCTATTATAAGTGAGGGAATGGCAACACCACCTATCACTGTCTTGTTGACTCTGGGTGCATACTTTCCTTCCTCCACAAGGCAAGGGAGTAGGGAATTTCTGAACATGCATGAATCATGCGCGCTGCAGGCTCACCTGGTAAAAATGTTCTTGAACCAGCTCCAGTAGTCCACCATGGCTTGCAGGATCATGAAGGCAAATCCTTTCCTGTTTGTGAAAGACATCCCCTTCTCCGAAGGTGACTGCACTGGGATGTGAGCGCTGTCTAAAGCCCCCACACAGTTAGGGATCCCCATGGCATTGAAGCCATCTATGACTTCCTGAAGATTCCCCAGGAAAATAAAGTTGTTTGCAGCGATGTCCTGCAGCAGCTGGCATACCCCATGAGTCACCACCTCGGCCGTGCAGGGAGCCACGCTGAACTGGTTTGTGATGTAGCAGAGGCTGAATGGGGTGGCCGGTTTCATGATGACCATGGCCACTCTCTTGTCCAGCGGGATGGCCCAATGCATATTAGTGTCCTGCCTCTCAATTTGTGGTGTCAGCATCGAGATGATATGATAAAACATCTCCCTTGTCATTCGGAATGTCTCCAGCCATTGCTGGTCATTCCAAGTGGTTAGTACAATTTCCTTCCACCAGTCCGAGCTGCTCTTGCAAGCCCAGACCATGCAATTGCTGCTCCTGAGGTTTCTCCACAGAGCCCAGTCAACTTCCATTTCTTCGCATGCCTCTTGGCTGTCCCAATCCTCAGAGTATATCTATTTTCTTTTTTGCAAGGTGCCTGTACATGCAGCCCTGTCCTCATGTAAAGCCTGGAGAAATGCTAACAATGCGTACTTTTATCATCATTATCTGGCAGCGCTGCATGTCTTGTATTAATTTCAATAGTTCAGTCAGCAGCACTATTATCTCCTCCTCCTGCTCACCCATATCCTCCAGATTCTCCATGTCGGAGGAGTATTCACTGCCTTGCTCTCCCATTCCTCATACATTTCATCTTGAAACTCCATTTGGTCCCTCTCCATCATCAGCTGCTTCTCACCAAGCGGCTGGGGGGGAGGAGGGGTTTGGAGCTCTGTCTAGCTGCATTCAATGCATTTTTAACAAGCAACTCCAGGGCACTGGGCATTTGTACAGACTTTGTTTGGTCCTGAGATAAGAAACAACTTAGATGTTCCGATGCATCATGACTTTGTTCAAGATAACTGTAAACATTTAATTCCGCAATGGGACAGATAAAAGTTTGCCATAGTCCTCTTCTGTTAATGTAGGACCAGCCAAACTGGGCCTGTATCAGCTGAATATTTTCACAAGGTCAGTGAAAACAGACTGTGCTTCTGCAGTTGCAGCAGCAATAAAAAATTGGCCTTGTTTATGGGACTAGGGAAAGACAGGCAAAAACATGATCAGGCAGGTATGATCAATTTTTGCAACATTACAGGGCATTAAGCAGCCATCCCAATGGACAATGGCCTTATTTGGTCCATGCTCAAGCCCATCATCATATCTGTGTTCATAAATGGGGTGCTTTGTCACCTTTGGGTGTTGTGTGACACAAGTGATGACTTCACGATCTTGAGTATGTGGAATTTTCCAAAATCTCATGCAAGGCATGTGTATAAAGCTGATCCCCAAAATTTTGCCAGTGACCTTTCCTGAATCCAGTTGCTGTTGGCCATGAACTGCTACCCCATATTTCAGAAAGCCAAGTCCAGCAGTATGCAGGTGACCTCCAACACCCATGGACCCAACTAGGCCTGGAAAGAACAGCAGGACTTAAATGACATTTGGTCTGAACAAAAGATCATAGACCAGCTGGAAATTAGGAGGAATAAGCCTGTTTATATAGCCGTTGCAAAAGTAATGCAGGCATGAGGGCACAACTGGAACTGGACCCAGTGCCAGCACAAGATCAAGGCCCTGAGATGTGAGTTTCACCATGCCAAAGATGCGAACTCTCATTCTGGGGAAGAGCGCACATTGCTCCTTTTTACGACTGTCATTCTCTCCAAGGATGCGGGTAAGATTCCCTGTATGCAGTCTTTCAGGACTGGCATTGTGGAGGAGGAGAGCACACCAACAGAGGCAGCTCCTCCTGAGGGTGAAAATGTGAGCATGTCGTGGCGGTGGGGAGACTGGTGCATGTTCCAGGGTGATGGGGACTGCCAACAAGAGCGGTATACCTTGGACTTAATCCCAGGGTCCCTTTTGATCCCATGGACTAGCACAGATGATAAGGTGGAGGAGGAAAAACAGGAAGAAATTAAAGCAATTTGTCTTCCCAACACTCAAATCATCATCTTCTGTTCCCAAGATCCAAGCAGATGCACAACCAGTGACTTGTAAGTATCTTGTAATGTGCCTCTTGCCACCAACTGGCAGGCACTACTCAGGTTTGTACAAGTTGGGTTTGTGTGGCAGAGGGGGAGAGAAATTCAGGTGTCACTGGAGGTGAGTTGCCATGCTCTATCAGTGGTGGTGGATGAAGGGTATACACCATTTTGTTTTGGGTTTGGATAGCTGGTGTAACCCAGGCGGTACTCCAAGAGGTACCCCCTCTCCAACTGAAGGGATCAAAACAGGGGCACAAGCAGTGTGGGGGGTGTAAGGACTCTCCTCCCCCTATAGAGCAGAGCCAGACCACCAATGGGGACTTAACCATATACCTTGTAATGAGAGAACAGTACTGAGAACATAACCAGTATAAACCAGGGGGTATAGGGACACTACAATGCCCCAAGGGGGCAGGATTAAAAAAGGTTAGACACTTACAAACATAGATATATTCATCCAGTTGTCAAAAGACAGGGTTAACCAAAATATAAAACACAAACAGCAGAACAAACAATAGTGGTTGGTGAAATATAAAAGGCACAAAATACAAAATGTTAAATAACAAGGAATATAGGGCCTAGGTACCTGGAGGGGGAGAAAGGGAGGAAAACACAATGATCCCTTTCCACTGCAACAAGAATTTCTCCGTTACTTCACTCACCTCAAGTCACCCCAGCTGGGACTTGGATCTTCCATGTGGTAGACAGAAACTCTACCATACAGCCAACAGTGCTGATACTGTGCCAAGCTGCTAGGGGTCTTGGCCTTCCAGAAGCCCTGGCCTCACGTCGAGCTTCATGGCCTCTGATTGGGGGAGCTGGAAGCAGAGCTGAGAACCTCTCAGATTGCTGCTCAGATCCTTGCTGGAGCTGGGGAGCCTCTCCTGCTGGCCACAACCTCTCATAGGGGATCCTGGAGCCCAGCAGGGAGCCGCTCCTGCCGGCCACACACCGCGCTGCTGAAGGTCCCACTGCTGCCTGCAGGTCCCGCTCCTTCAGGTGCTTCTGGAGCAACTGCTCCTGCCCCTCTGGCCCAACTCTTTGAAGCTCCTTCCTTGTGGTTCCTCTCTGGTCTCCCCTGAGTCAGCTGCGCTGCCCCTTTTATCCCCCTCCAGGTGACCCAAGGGGCCAATCAGGGGACATGGAGAGTGAATCTCTGGGGCCTGATTGGTGAGGGAAGGGAATCCCAAGTCCTCCAATCATCTTTTACCCCTTCAAAACCCCTGGGCCAAATCATTACCAGATTGGTGAGGAAAGGGAATCCCAAGCCCTCCAATCATCTTTTACCCTTTCAAAACCCCTGGGCTAAGTCACTACCAACTAGCCCATCACACTGGTAATGTAACAGACACCAAACTAATTTTTTTGCTTTAATTGTTTGCAGCTGACATGGTCAGTAGCAGCTGGGGGCATGGCTCTGAACCAGGCATTTGTATGTTTTGGGCAATATGAATGGTGCCCCACTCTTGCAAGGTTTCTGTGCCAGCAGGCATTTTCTCCACTGCAGGGCAGGGGTGGGGTTGTGTAGTTTCCTCCTCTTGGGGGAAGGAAATGTCACCAAACCAGGAAGATTTTTTTCATTTGTTTACCAGCTACCATGCCCACATCAGATCACATGAGATCAAGCATTGTAAAGTCGAAACTTCTCTCGCTTTGTAGAATCTCAGAACAGCAGAGACTCCCCATGCCTGAAGAAGGGGGACTGCGCCTGAAAGCTTGCCAAAAACTTTTCCAACTACTCAGCTGGTCTAATAAAAGGTATCATATCTACTCAAAAAACCTTGCCTGCCATTTGGCAAAGCCAGACACTTTGCAAAGGCACTCAAAGGGGTGCTCTCTGCCCAATTTTTTCTGCCTGCTGGGGAGGGGCACTGGCTGGCTCACCCCTCACAAGTCTGGTTTGCACACCAGCATTTGGCCAAACCAGACACTTTGCAAAAGCACTTTCCCACCTTGTTTCACACTCTTTTCCAGCCCAGCACCAGACTGTCCTGAGTGTTTTTTTCATGTAAATCAGGTTGGTGGATTTTTTGGTTGTGAAGGGCAAGGTGCACAGGAGGCACTGCGTAGTGGCTTTCCAATAAAAATTCCTATACTCTTTCTATGCTCCCGCCCTCCTATTTTTAGCTGCCATTGCTATGCTGCATGCTGCTCTCACCCATCCAACAACAGGCAAATGAGAAGAACCCACTTACAAAGCCTGAGAGGATGCCTGATGCCACTTCCTTCTGCACTGGCTCAATTGGCAATACTGGCTGCCAGGTGCCTATAACTACTGGTATTATCCTTAGATTCATAATACGCAAAAAGAATTGCCTGAAAAAACAAGAATTATGATTAGTCCTGGTAGTAAACAGTGCATGTTTAAAAATTAACCCTCTCTCCGCCACAATGTACAGAGTTTATAGACGAAAAGGTACCTTGTATTTTGTTTTAACATTAATATGCTAATATTTATCCACAATTACAATGTTTTTTTCTCTGGTCAGTGTCAGAACAGTCTATGCTCTGTGTGTGTGTGTGTGTGTGCGCGCGCGCGTGTGTGTGCGCGCGCGCGTGTGTGTGGTTTCCTAATGATATTTCATAATATTTCTAATGATTGTGTTCTTTTGTATCTTGTGAGCCCAGGTAATGTAGCTCATAATAACAATACTCTGGTCACCATGTCTTAGCAACGATTGTGCTACTTTGTTACTTGTGGAGTATGTAGAAGTAATTGGCTTACTTGACTAGAAAAATAGACAAAGACCAGACGTGCTGATGCTGCTTAATTCAAATGTTCTGAGATAAGGAATCTGCATTCCTGAATTCCTTGGGTTATCTTGATATCTTGCCCTGTGCATTCCTGCGTGCCTTGGGATAGCCCTATGCATAGATAGTTGTTTAAGTAAACTTTCTAAGTTTCTGTGTAATTTACTATTGCTTTGTTTCTCCAAGGTGTATTTTTTATCGCTTTCTCTGACTTTAGTATAAATACGCTTGTAAACTTAGAGAGTCTGAGAAATCCTTTGAAACAGACAAGTGGGCGATTCCCCTTGCTGTGTGGAATTCTCCCTGTGATCACAGTATAGCCTTAAATAAAGAAAAGCTGGCTCTGTCAGTTCTGATTCAACCACAATGCGAAGTTTGATTTCTTCCACAATTTGGTGCCGTGACTCGGATAGAGACGCCCGGAGTGATCAGCTGGGACACAGACATCTCTTCACTGAAGCCCTGGCGCCAAACCAAGGTAAGAGACCTTTTGAAATCTCTATTGGGGCTTTTCAGTGAGAGGCTGTCTCTGTGTCTTCCTGATTCACTACTTGAGGCTCACTCTATCCGAACTTTTGCTGCCAGAACTGTCAGACCCACTGTGTAAGTATTAACTGTGAGTAGAAAGAGTCAAGGTTAAGAGTCAAGGTTAAGAGTTAAGACTCTGTGTTGCTGTTGTCAGTGAAAGTATTTCCCTGTATGAATTGAGTTAAGTTCTGTAAAGAACTGTGAGGTCTCTCTGAGGCCAGAAGTAGAAACCTTGTGCAGCCGCCCCAAAGACACCAGATTTGTTCTGTGTGCTCTTCGAAAGCAAGGGGGCAAGGTGGAAACTCTTAGAGTGTGAATGTTTTTCCACAATAAGCGTTG